>NC_133658.1:309088110-309398388 GCF_037893015.1 Macrotis lagotis
CTTCAAACCAGCAAGAAATGGCTAGAAGGGTTGCAGTCTAATAGCAGTGTATTGTTGTTCAGAGCCAAGCCCAAGTTAGAAACTTGTAAAGCTCAAATAAAATGGTAGCCTGCTGGGAACTGTTGTGTATTGGGAATACTGTAAATTATTATCACCTGATGCCTTTGAACATCAGAACCTTGTTTGGTTAAATACCATGGGAGTGGGAGTGGATTAGAGACTGGAAAGGTATTTTAAACACTGTTGTTTTGGTGAATAAATGGAGCACTTGATGGAGTACTTGTCTCCTATCCCTCCAATGCTCACCTGAGGAAGACTGAGGGAGTCCAGGAACTGGGACTCTACAGTAACCATCACCCTTTGTCCTGGGTCAGACTACTTTGGGAGCACTGAAAGCCTGCAGCTCCCTGAGACCCTGGAACAACACAATACTCAAATTCTGTATTCTCAAGAAAGCTGCAATTAGACCAACCCAGACCCTTCCTTCATAAGAGCAGAGTCCAACGCTAATGTCAAGTCTTAAGTCAGGAAGTGAGTATACAAAACTATAATCCCACATACAATATCCATTTTGCAACAGGAACTCTCATGCCATAAATCCAGAAGAGAATGATTCCAAAATATCTGCAAGCAAAGGCTTGAAGAAAAACAGAGTTTGGGCTTAAATTCAGCTAAAAGAGATGAAGTAAGAGTTTTTAAAAGTTTGAAATGATTTTTATCATTGAATTGAGGAAGTTAGGAGAAAAATTTGCAGTAGAAATGAGAGCATGGGAAGAGAGAATTGGAAAGAAAGTTAGCAGTTTGACATAAGGAGGGCAAAATCTTTCCCAAGTTAAAAAAGCAAACAAACTCTGAAAATAAGAATGGATGAAATAGAATATAAAGTATCTTATAGCAAAAGCAATTGACCTTGATAATACATGGAGGAGAAAGGATATTTCAGAATCACTGGACTACTTGTAAGCCATGGTCCCCCAAATGAGATTAGATTTATAATTCAAGAAACTCTGAAATAAGAATGACTAGTAACTTAGAACTCAGCAGGCAAAGTTGAAAAAGGAAGAAACCCTAATATATTTAAAAGAAATTCCAGGAACATTATAGTCAAAATTCAGTGCTTCCAAGACAAAGAAAAAAATACTGCAATCAGAAAAAAAAACTGAAGAACTGAGGGGTCACAATAAGGATGACACATGATTTAGCATCCACCTTTATAAAGGAACAGAATGTTTGGAATATACTATTCCAAGAAGGCAAAGGGTCAAGGGTTAGAGATATGAATAACTTAACCAGCAAAATTGAGTGTAGGTGAAAAATGGATCTTTAATGAAAGAGGATTTCCAAGCATTCTTAATGAAAAGACCCAAGTTATATAGAAACTTTAAAGTTCAAAGGTGGAGTTCAGAAAAAGCAACAGAAGGAAATAATAATGAACATCAATAAAGTACTAAAAAAGATAATCTGCTTGTATTCAAATATAGGGAGATGACACATATATTCCCTTTGAACCATATCATCACCATCATTAGTCATAAATGGAGTCTAATTAGTCAAAATTTAGGTGTAACTGTTATATCTTGATGATCTTAGAGAAGAATGTAAAGAAAGGGGAAAAAGAATACCATGATGTGGGGTAGAGAGAAAGAATGAAAATAAAAGAGGAAATTATCTCATCTACTTCTTTTTATTTTATCCTCTCCTTTTAAAAGATCTGGGCAGTTTTCTTTAAGGATTTCTTGGAATATTATATCCAATTTTTTTTTTTTTTGGTTATAGCTTCCAGGCAGTTCAATGATTCTTATATTATCTCTGCTCGATCTTTCTTCCATTGTTATTAAATACAACATATGATGTTGTTTTATATAACTTATGTTTTCTTCTGTTTTTTCAATCTTTCAAATTTGTTTTTCTGTTATTTTTCTTCCATTTTATTCAATCTTGAATTTCTTTGGAACTATTGACTTTTTTAATCTTTTCTAATTTTTAAGAAGTCTGTTACTTGAGCAAAGTTCTGTATCTTTTATGCTAAGCTATTAATTCTTTTCCCAAATCTCTCCTCCATAACTTTTATTTCTTTTTTCAGTTCTTTTCTCTAGCATCTTAATTTTAATTTATTAAAATTTTTAACTCAAAAAAACTCTTGTATCATTTCACCAAGGAATTCTAATTGATCTTGTCTGTAAGTTTTTTTTTTTTCTAGGTCTTTTGAAGTTATTCTCCTTCTGAGATCTTTGCCTTAGGCATTCCTAGTATCATGATAACTCTGTCTCTTTTTTGTTTACTCTTTTTTCCTAATGATTTACATTGGGAAACCCTACATTGTTGGTTTAGCTGAGAGCCTGAGAGGTTGTCTGCTATCCTGAAACCTCTGGAAGACCCTCAGTATAGCTGTCCCAGGTGAGGAACTGATTCCAAAATCTGCTTTGGACAACACACTCTGTAGACTAATTTCTTTATTTTAGGTTTTTGCAAGGCAAATGGGGTTAAGTAGCTTGCCCAAGGCCACACAGCTAGGTAATTATTAAGTGTCTGAGACCAGATTTGAACTCAGATACTCCTGACTCCAGGACCGGTGCTTTATCCACTGCACCACCTAGCTGCCCCTAATTTCTTTATTTTAGACCTGGGTGAGGAGCTATATTCCAAACATTTCCAAGCTTCTGGACACTGAGTCAGTGATCAAGGCCAATCTCTGATTTAGAGTCCCTTCACTGATCACCTGCATATAGGTTGAGTTTATGAACTTAGACTAGAAAGATGATTCCTTGTAGTGTCTCTAATTTTCTAATCACTACTCAATCTGGCATTCTTTTTATATATCACTTTTGGGGTCCTCCTGTGGGAGGAGCTGTGCAGAACTGCTTTCTCTAACTCTTGCTTTCCAACTAATCCTTTTATAGATAAAGGAATAGAGACTTTCTCTACCCCACCCTAGTTCTGAACCTAATATCTCTTTAACAGACTATTATAATAGACTGAATGGTCTCCACATCTCTCCCTTATTCAATCCATCTATAAAAACAGTTCCACAATAACTTTCCTGAGACACAACATTGACTATAATACTGTCTGACAATAGCCTTGGCTGAAATTTTATTTGTTCAAGAATAAACTTTAAACTCCTTCACCTGGCATGTATAGTCTCTCAAACCAGATTTAACCTGTTGGACTTATTTCATATTATATTGCTTCTTGCACTCTATATTCCAAACTAGATTCTTACCTGTTCCTTTCCCTCACCTTGTTGTCTCCAACCTCTATTTGGGCAGCCTTTTCCTCAGGTCTGGAATGTTCTCCTTCATTTCTGCTTCTCAAAATCCTTACTTTCCTTTAAGATCCAGGCAGATGTCTCCATTATAGCTCCATGAGAGTCCCCCCAATCTCCAGAGAAAATTTTCCTAAAGCAATTTGTTTCTCCTTTGTTCCCAATCACATTGTACCTCATACTTATGATAGAGTCTAAGTTCCTGGAGCATCAGAGCTTATGTATTTTTTTTTCTATCTACATCCCTAATGAGTGGCACAGTTGCCTTATATGTTGTAAATACACAAGAACTATCTGTTTAATGTTAACTGTTTATGACTAACAGAACACCAAAGAAGGCTCATCAGTTTTCCTAATGTAGTGATCAGAGTAGCAAAGGGTGAATAATTAAGTAGAACATGAATTATTATCAGTTTTACATTGAGGATGCTAAGGCTCAGAAAGGCTATATCAGTTGTCCAAAGTCACAGAGTTAGCCATATCTTTATTTTCACTTTCCAGAACTTTTTCTAAATCAAAAGGAATCTTCAGGAATTACTTAGTGCCTTCCTATGCCTCCAGGCAACCTACTCCTAAAGTATGATACACAGAAGGGGAAACTTTTCTACACTCTCCCCTGAAATCCTAGTGTTCAATATTAGGAAATCTTCCTTATGTCTAACTGAAATTTCCCTTGTTATAAACTAATTCTTTTATAGTCACATTTCCATAGAAGACTAAATAGATAATCATGTTTTAAATTTTATCCCTGGAGAATTCTTGTGGTCTGGAAAACAAAGCTTAGCATTTAAGGATTTAAAAACAAAACAAACTTTCTGGAATTATGGCTACAATTCCAGGGAGAGGGGGAGTAGATTTATTGTTTTTTTGTTTGCTTGAGAAAGTTTTCTTTAGTTAGAATCTGGGCATATTGGATACAGAATTTCATTTCACAATTCTCAATAACACTACCTGAATTCTCGGTGTATCAGCAACCTCCAGCTACTTCCCCAACATGCTCTGTGTAATATGAGCCTGTAATTTCCATCATCCACGCTCCTTTATAGGCTGGGGAGCACAGCACAGTCTCATCTCTTTTTCCTATTGCCATGGGCTAAGAGTCTGGAACAAAGCATACCCTCCCACATGTTAGAGAGAATGAATCTTCCTTCCTACAATCCCCCACTATCATAAAAGCGTGCATGTTTGTCCTCCAGGGACCAGGTCCCTAGAGTACTGGAATCTAGGTTTAGGGACTTCTGAACCACTTGGAATGGCTGAAAGATAGAAGGCTTTGCTCAGATTCTTTCTCAGCTGCTCTCGTCCTGACATTCTGGGGGCTTGTCAGTTCATAAACCAGCTCTGGACAACCAGTTTTCTGGGAAATCAGCCTTTCTGAGTTTTAGCATCCTCACTGTAAAACTGATAATCATTCATGTTCTACTTAATTGTTCACCCTCTTCCAATCTGATCACTACCTTAGGAAAGCTGATGAGCCTTCTTTAGTGTTCGTTAGTCATAAACAGTCAACATTAAACAGACATTTCTTGTGTATTTACAACATGTAAAGCAACTGTGCCACTAGAATGTTTTGTTGGCAGTGGACAAGTAGCCTCTATTTTCTGCTGCATGCCCATCCCAATTCTCCAGAAAGAAAAGAGACCTCAGTTCACCAGAATCATTGTCCCGATTATGCTGTACTTTTCCATCTAAGAATTCTAAGATTTAACAAACAGAAAAAGAAAGCAAGACTGAGGAATCTGGGACAGATCTGAGTCAAGGATCAGTTTGGGTCAGAGACCGAACCTCAAATAGTACCATAATGCTTGGAGTAATGATCTTTTGGAGTTTCCTACAGTAAATATTCTGGTCAATTCCCAGAACTCTGTGGTGAGATCTAGGCAGCTCCCTCAAATCCCCCACCACTTTTGCCCCTCATGTCCAGAATCCACATCAACAGATTTTCCATAAGATGGATAGACAGTGTCTGCCTCAGGTACAAGTTTGAGTAATGAAAGGAACAATCTTTACTAGGAACCAAGGGAAGTTTCTTCATCTTCCCTATGATTTCATTATCCATCCTGCTTATCTAATTGCTACTGCCAGAACTGGAAAGAAAATTGTCCAATTCTGACAGTGAAAATGTTGGTGGAGTGGGGGTAAGGTAGACTGAACAGTTTCAGTAGGAGTCATATACACTCTGATTGTCTTGCTCCCTAAAGAGAGGTACATTTTGGATGGTGGTGATAACAGTGAATTTAGATCGATGAGAACATTGAACAAAACCAGTACTCCTGGTTCCATTTACAGTTAAGTTGATAACCATTTATTAGCCTAACTTTTCTCAGACTAATTTAGTTTGGAACATTTTGGAGACTGAAATATATTGATAGAGTCCATAAATAGTGGTTTGAGGTTTGAGGGGCATAGAGTGCCCAAAGTATAAAAAAGAATTGGGAAATTTTGAAGAAAAGTAAAGCAAAAATAAGACTTCTCATACTTTGAGATTATTTCATACAAGAATTTTTGACATATAATTTCACAATGACACAAAATTTTTGACATATAACTTCACAATGAGGAAAAGCTGAGTGAGTTTTAATATATGAATGTGATGAATATTATTAAACTATAAGAAATGAAGAAATAGATGATTTAAGAGACATGGAAAGATTTATATGAACTGATGCACAGGGAAGTTAGAAGCCCCAGAAGAGAAATAGGTATTATAATATCAATTTATATAAATTAATAAATTTGAAATTTTTTATAGGCTGATAAAGAATGAAATTAGCAGAAGCAGGAGAATAATTTATACAATATTCACATTGTTTAGATGAATAACTTTGAAAGTTGTAAGAACTATAATCACTTCAACAACTACCTATGATTCTAGAAGGGCAAAGATGAAACATATGTAATGCCTGACAAAAAGGGAAGAGATTTGGGGTTCAGAATGAGATGTAATTTTATATATAACCATTGAGGGAATGCATTATGCTTGTCCATATGAATTTGTTATTGTTGTTGTTCATTTTTGTTTGTTTGATCCTTTGTGACCCTATTTGGGATTTACTTAGCAAAGACACTGCAATGATTTTCCATTTATTTCTCCAGCTCATTTTTTCAGATGAGGAAACTGAAGTAAAGAGGGTTAAATGACTTGCCTAGGATGACACAGCTAGTATGGATCTGAAGCTGAATTTGAACTCAGTCTCCAGTTGTCTCCAGTCCAGGCACTTTATCCACTGTGTCACCTAATGTCCCGCAAATTTGTGACAAGCAATTTACTCCCTTCAAACCCACATTCTTTCTGTAATGAGAAAATAGAGGAAAATTTCTGTTAAGTAAGAAAAAAGATTAAAAATAGAAAGATGGCGGTAAGTTGCTATAGATGTCAGATGTATTTACTTTCAGATGACATTACTATATATTTTTAGTTTTACTTCTTTTGTTTACTTTGTTGCAGGAGAGCTCATGAAGAGGGGCCAATAATGTAAAATATTTATAATATAAAAACAAAATACATCAATAAAACTTTTTTTAAAATAAAATTTTAGAGGGGAAAATAAAGTTGGCTTCAAAATTCTCTTGTGAAAGCTCCATTCATGTGATATAATGGGTCAAAAGGACACCAGAGTCCTGGGAAATTCTACACTTCACCAAGAGCCCTATGCCTTTGTTATAGATGTCAATATATGAAAGTGTTGACTGAACCCAGATCCCAGATATTCTGTCATATTTAAAGAAATTTATATTATACATAATTTACTTGTAATTTTGGATCATTTCAATCTATGCAGAACATTTTACTTGACACACTGTTCTCTTGTAGAAGGGGCTCCCACATAAACTATTTTAGATCCAAGATATCCTATAGATTTGTATCCATGGAAAACTATGGTTGAAGAGTCTCCATTGATTTATTTAGTAGTCAGTAGTTCAGGCAAAGTCATTTAGTGAAATTAGAAAATAATTAAATTAATCATGGAAAATTTCTCCTACAAATACATTTACCATCAATGGGAAGAGAGGAGAAACTTAGTGATTATACATAAGGATACAACAATAGTCAAATTGCAGAGCCAGGGAACATTTGTGGAGGAACCACTCATGCCTTCAACACAGTAGAGCTGCCAATGTCTTCTAATGATATTATTCTGCTCTCTGTGAGTCTCCTCCCTGTTAGATACCATTTGATGATCAGTTTGAGCATTCCATCATGTTTCTCTGGCTCCCCTCAGGGGTCACAGCTTTGCTATTTCCTGTCTTTTTTGATCTCATAGGCTCCTCTGATCTCCCCTGGGTATGCCATTCTGATGATCTTATGGCAGCTCCCTGCTACCAGCTTCTGGACTAGGCACTACTCTGTACTAAAGATAGAAGACAAAGGGGAAACAGGCCCTGTCCTGATCTCCTGATATTCTAGTAAGGGAGGAGGACAAAACATATCCAAGTAAATAAAAACAAAATAATGAGACAGGTTAAGATAGTTCTCATATTGAAACCAGCCTTTGAATGAAACCTTGAACCTAAAGTGGATCTGAGGTGGAAATGAGGAGGGAGAACCTTCTAGGGAAAAGGGGTGACTGATGCAAAGGCAAAGAGAAAGAAAATACAATGCCTTATTTAGGCCAGTTTGACTGGATCTGAGGGTGCATTTAGGTCAATAATGTGCCATCCTGTAGTAATGTACACACTATACAAATTTGTCACCTAATCCAGATATTTTGTTATTGTTCAGTCTGTTTCAATCTTGTTTAAATCTTTGTGACCCCATTTAGAGTTTTTTGGCAAAAACAAATGGTTTGCTATTTTTTATCCAACTCATTTTATAGTTGAGAAAACTGAGGCAAACAGAGTTAAGCGACTAGACTAGGGTCACTCAACTGGTAAGCATCTGAGGCCAGGTCTTCCTGAATTTCAGACCTGGTATTTTATCTACTGCACTACCCAACTAATAACTTTAATCTACCAACTCTCGAACATTCTTCCTGCTCCTCCCATTAGGGGACTTATGTATATATATGATATTTCCCTCAAATACTCTAATTTCTCAGTTCCTCAATCTACTCCTCTACCCAAACATCTTCCTCTATATAACCTCAGTTTCATTCAGGAATGATCATACCTTTGTTCTTGTCATCACTCATCTGGCTTCATAAACTTATAATCTTTTATTCTATCATAATTTTTTATATTCTTATTTCCCATTGCCTTATGATCTGCTTGCTCTCTATTTTGAATGAATGAATAAATAAATGTATGAAATATTTCTTAAGTGCTTACTATGAGCAAAACAGTGTGTTAAATGCTGGGGAAAATAGAAGAGTAAGATAATTCTTGCTCTTAAAGAGCTCCCATTCTAATTTGGGGAAAAAATAATGGAAAGTGAGTCAGATGGAAAGGTACTGTGGTTCTTAAAGTGCAGCAGCAAGGAACCTCTTCCTTAATGTTATCTCCATTGATAAAATAACATAATTTTCTAATGTTGAATCATTTGACAGTACCAAGGATTTTGTAAGCATTATATAAATATTAGTTATTATTGTTATTATTATTATGAGAAATTAATTTTTCTGGGTTTTCAGAAGCTATAGTTGCAGAATCTGAAGAAACAGTTGCCAGGCTGCATGATGCTTGGGGGAACACTAATTTTTTCCTTCTTGCTACTTCCCAAATCCATTGCCCAGATGTCTGGATATCACGGGGATCACTTCCTGAAATAAATGTCATCAATGTACTTTTTTTATAGCTTTTTTGCAAGGCAAATGGGGTTAAGTGGCTTGCCCAAGGCCACACAGCTAGGTAATTATTAAGTGTCTCAGACAGGATTTGAACCCAGGTACTCCTGACTCCAGGGCCAGCACTTTATCTACTGCACCACCTATCTGCCCCTCATCAATGTACACTTGACACGAGTGACTTTATTCTGAAATTCTAAGAAGCGCAGGTTTCCAAGCACATAAGTGTGTAAAAATTGAGCTGTATAAGTCACTATAACCAGATGTTTATTATGAGTATACCTCATTACCTTGACAAAATGATTGCCTAACAATGTCCTGATCTACTTATCATCATCATCATCTATTTACTAATAACTGATTAATCATCTTGAAATTTGACATCAGCATATTATCATGAATTATTTGCTAAATATTTGAGAATTACCTTGAAGTATGAATTTAGAAGTATTAAATTTAGAACAGAAAAGGATCTTAGAGGGATCTCTTAGATCTTAGAGGGATTAGAGAAAGGAATCTCTAATCCAAGCCTCTCATTTTATATATGAGAAAACTAAGGCACAAAGAGGGAAAAGGATATCCCAAGTCCACAAAGGTAGTAAATGACAGAACTGGGATTCAAAATCAAGTATTCTGTCTAAAACTCCAGAGTTTTCTACTACATCACACCCTTAATTCTGGTTAGAACCAATAGATAGTGTGAACTGTTATCATTAACCATGATGGCTAAATCTGGAATTGCTAATGCTATTCCTGTTCTGTGATTTATTTGATATAGGAACTGCTGTGAGTGATGCCCTGCCTTTGAACCATGTGTTTTCCTTCCTTATTCTCTTTCCTTCCCTTTGTCATTCCTTTTTCTAGCTAGCTTTTGTACCTTTCTGCTAATTTCTAGACATGGTTGTCAATAAAAGATTAGCTAAATAATCCCCAAATTGTCCATTGGTAATTGCTTCTCTGAAAATGCTGTAACATTTCACTATTTAAGATAGCATACTAATATTATTTTTTCTTTGTCCCATATTCCTCAGATATTACTTTAAATCCCCACAAATGTGCTCTCAGCCAGGTGTAAAAACCCATTCAATATGACTGTCAGTATAGCCAAGAGGTATTCCCACAATCAGTGGGTTAATTTTCAGTGACAGCCTGAATAGCTATGGTGGCTCCTAAACCTAATACTCAATCACAACGGTACAATCACTTCTGCAGTGTTGATAAACAAAACACTTCAATGCACTTTATAAATGTTAGTATGGTAGTTATTTTCCAGCAGTTCGTCTGACCTATATAAACATACACATACTGAAACCATGCTGTCCAATCACTGAAGGAAAAAACAACTTCTCAATGGATGATTGCAGTAAGTAATAGGGTGCTCTCATAAACTTATCCCATATTTAAGTACTTTGTGGGAATACATGTGATGAAAATCACAGCCTAAAAATCCCTATGGATTCTCTACAATTAATCCATAACAAAGGAATTTAGTAAAATAACAGAAAAAGAATAATGAAAAATTCTTGCTTTAAAATCTGGGATTCACTCTCCCAAATACACAATACAATTCATGGTAAGGGATGACTTTCATAGCATAAATGGAAGCACATGGGTGAATAACTTTGCCATTTCCCTATGCTTGAAATAAACAAACAAATGTGTTCAATCATTCTTTCCCTCTTCATTAGATTGGAAATTACATTAGAATGGAAACTACAGTATCACAGAATTTCAAAGTTAGAAGGAATCCCAAATAACTGAACAGGAATCCCTTCCTTAACATCACCAATAAATGGACATTTGACTTTCACCTGAAGAACTCAAGTGATGGGGAAATCACTAATTTTCTGTGGTGAGGAACAAAAGAATTTCTTTTTATTACAGTTTTGTGAGCACTAGGAAAACTGCCAAGTCAAAAGTTACTCCTACAATTGGATCTGAATCTCAGAGCTTGTCTTCTCATCCCTCCAATAACCAGGGCTTGAATAGCCACATTGAATCCAATTTCCCACATCCTTTCAGTAGTGACTCCCATCATCCTGCTTCTCCCATGAATCTGAAAGGGAAGAAGGCTCTGGGAAGAAGTTGTTTTTTTTCAAGGTCTGCTGGGGACTAAGCTGAATTATGTCAGGACACAATGAAGAGTGAGACATTTGCTGCTGCAGGAGAAACAGACAGCTGCTATAACTCCATGCTTCTCGGCATCACATTTGCGGTCTCAATGGACTGTTAAATGTCAAGAGAATGTTTTCCTTTTGCCTTTAGACCTCATTTGGAGCATCATCTTGTAAGCCTGGGGAGGAGGGGTTGGAGTCTTGCATCACCCAGCAGCCTATACATGAGCACATGTAGTAGGAGGTGAAGAATAAGAATGAAAGTGGTGGTTGTTAGTCAATCAACAAATATTCCTTAAGCACTTACTATATAGGATACTTTGTTGAGTGCTGTGGATAAAAGACAAAAAACAGTCCTTTCCCTCAAGAAGTTTGCCTTTTAATAAAAATAGCACTATATACATAGACTAAGTTAATACTAGAGATGACACCAAGAGTTGGAAGAAGGGGAAAAGAATGAGGAAATGACTCCTAGGAGGAATTGGATTCAGCCTTGAAGGAAGAGTCAATAGTACAGTATGGTAGACAGAGAATTTGCTTTGAAGCCAAAAGAAACTGGGTTTGAATACTGACTTTGATCCATATTGACCATGTAACTGTAGTCAAGACTCAATGTCTTTGGCTTTCAAGGAAAGTGCTGATCTGTAGAGAGAAAAATAGGTTTCCTTGCATGACAGTTGACTACACCAGCAATATTATGGACAGAGCCAGGGAAACTCAGAATGTCAGTGTAAAGGAAGCATATTCTAGCCATGGCAGATGGTGGCAGTGTGGAGAAATAAGCAGAATCTAGGCTTCCTGAGGAATAAGTGGCTCAGGACATAGACTTTAGACCAAGAGATACCTTTGAGATTGTCTAGTGAAATATTCATTTTTCAGAAGAGGAAATTGAGAACTGGAGGGGAAAAGCATTTGCCTAATGTCACTCTGGTAGAAACAATAAGAGTTGTGAGTCTCACTAAATTCTACTATCTAATGGATTCTAAATCCATTTATCCCTTGTATTTTTTTCTTTCAGAGCTCAAGATGGGAATAAACCAGCTTCTTAGGAGGGGGGAGGAGGAGGGTAGGCCAGTATTCTCATCCATCATGATAGATTTCTTTCCAGAGTGCTCTTATCAACAATCCCCAAACTTCATGCTGGGTAATGGCTCCCTCTTCTACTCCAGATGGACTCCAAATAATTGCTAGATGAGCATAGAGATGAGCCAAGGTGGTTAACTTTGGAGATGGAAAAAACCTAAGTGAGGAGGAAGAAGTCTACTCTCTCTCGAGCAGTGGAGTATGTTTTTTGGAGGAATTGGGGGTGAGGAGGAAGAATGGTATAGTGAAGGAATAGGTACTTGAAGTTTTCATCCCAATATATGGAATGCTCTACATCTTGAAAATCATTATACTCCTTGCTGGCTTCTCAGGATTAGATTCCTTCTGTGGGCTAAGTTACTAAACTGCTCTCCTGGAAGGCACCTATGTTCCCCAGAAGGTCAAAAACTAATCTAGTATCAGATCACCTTACCCTAGCATTAATTACTTTATCTGATTAGCTTGCTATTCACTCATCAGGTACCTACAGCAGGGACTAGGTCAAGTTTTGTTATGGGGTAGAAAGAAGGGAATGGTTGAGAGGAGAGATTCTTTTTTAAAAATCTTATTTAATATTTTATTTTATTTTATTTTTTGCAGATAAGTAATTATTTGTTTTTTTCTTTAATTTATTTACACATTACTAAAATATTCCTATATAAGAGTAAACATAATTACCCCTCTCCCACAAAAATATAAAGCCTCATGAGAAATAAAGTAAAAGAAAGAGAAAAAATATGTTTCAGTCTGTGATCTGAAACCATCAGGTCTGTCTCCGGTGGATCACTTTCTTTAACATAAGTTCATCATAGTAGTTACTTCCATATTTTTCCACAGTTACCAAGTTGGGGCCAAGAGGCCCCAAGCCTACATTCCACCCCAGAGACCCAGCAACCAGCCAGCCCCATGGTCCCAGACAGGCCAACCAATCCCACTGCCTTGCAAAAAGTAAAAAAGAAAATGTGTTATATCTGACTATCCTTTCCTATAATCTACCCTCTCCCCTATTACCCACATCCCCCTCCCCTCCCCCTGTCCCCCTGTCCCCCTTCTCTCCTTTTTCCTCTAGATGCCTATACCCTATTGAGTATGTATACTGTTCCTCTCTGAGCCATTTCTGATGAGAATGAAGGCTCCCTCATTCCCCCTCACCTTCCTGCATTCCATACCATTGCAAAAGCTACATGAAATATCTTTTATATAAACTATCTTAGCCTATTCTACTTCTTCCTTCTCTTACTACCAATATAGTTCCCTTTGAACATCGACTTCATTTTTACAATATATTATCTCTTCAAATTCAGCTCTCTCCTGTGCTTCATTTATAAAAACTCCTTCTACCTGCTCTATTAAATGAGAAGGTTCATGAGTTTTATCAGTATCATCTTTCCATGCAGGAACACATGCAGTTCATCATCATTAAGTCTCTTATAATTTATCCTTCTCTTCCACTCTCTATGCTTCACCTGAGTCCTGTACTTGATGATCAAACTTTCTATTCAGCTCTGGTCATTTCAACAGTAATATTTGAAATTCCCCTGTTTCATTGAAAGTTCATCTTTTCCCCTGGAAGAGTATGTTTAGTTTTGCTGGGTAGTTGATTCTCAGTTGCATTTCAAGCTCTTTTGCCTTCCAGAATATTATATTCCAAGCCCTGTGTGCCCTTATTGTAGATGCTGCTAAGTTCCTGTGTGATCCTGACTGCAGCTCCATGATATTTGAATTTTGTCCTTCTGGTTGCTTATATTTTCTCTCTTTGACTTGGGAGTTCTGGAACTTGGCTATAATATTACTAGGGGTTGGTTTTTTTCCTTTGGATCTCTCTCTGGAGGAGATTGGTAGATTCTCTCAATTTCTATTTGCCCCTCTGCTTTGAGGACATCAGGGAAATTTTCCTGTAGAAATTCTTTAAAAATGAGGTCAAGGCTTCTTTTCCTGATCATGACTTTCAGGTGTCCCAATAATTTTTAAATTATCTTTCCTGAATCTATTTTCCAGATCAATTTTATTTTTCAATGTTATATTTCACATTTTCTTCTAAGTTTTTGTTCTTTTGGTGTTGAACTATTGTGTCTTGATTTCTCCCAAAGTCATCAGCTTCCTTAGCGCTATTCTACATAGGAAGTATTTGTTTTCCTCAGAGAGCTTTCTTATCTCCTTTTCCATCTGGCCAATTCTGCTTTTTAAAGCAGTCTTCTCCTCAATAACTTTTTGAATTGTTTTATCCACTTGATCTATGCTGGTTTTTAACATGTTATTTTCTTCAGCATTCTTTTTGGATCTCCTTGATTAAGCTGCTGACTTCATTTTCATGTTTTTCCTGCATCTCTTTCATTTATTTTCCCAATTTTTCTTCTATCTCCCTTACTTGATTTTCAAAATCTTTTTTGAGCTCTGTCTTAGCCTGAGCCCAATTCTGTATTTCTTGGAGTCTTTAGATGCAGAAATTTTGACTTTCTCATCTTCAGATTGAGTATTTTGGTCCTCCATGGGACCAAAGTAATTGTCTATGGGCAGGTTCCTTTTTTTTCCTGTTTACTCATTTCCCCAGCCTGTACCTGGTTTCGGGTTGCTTCCTGAGCTTTTGAGTATTATTGGGACACCCCCCCCCACCCCTTGCAAGGACTCAGTGTGTAAGTCTCTGACTATCTGACTGCTCTCCTGGTCTGTGAATGAGCAGAAGCTCACCCCTCTGCCACGGGACTGTCAGGGGTGGAGGTGTTTGCTCTATGGGGTGCCTAGACTGTGACCAGTTTGTGAATGTGATCAAAGCCCCAGAGTCCTGTTCCAGGGACAGAGGACAGACCTTGGAAATCTCCCTCCACTCCCTTACCTTCCTGGGCTGAATACTCAGGGCACAGCTGCCTGGAGACTCCTTCTGGTGGCTCCACTGGCCTGCTTCCATTTCCTGGATCTGGGCTGCTGTGGCCACTCTGAGTGCTGCGACTGTGCTGAGGGTCTGGGCTTTGGGCTCTTTCTGGCAGAGGTCTCCCTGCTGATCTTCCAAGTTGTTCTTGGTGCTCCATGGGGTGCAGGTCAGGAAACTGCTTCTGCTGCTGGGAGCCAGAACTCCCAAGCACCCTGGGGCTGTTTCTGGGAGGCTGAAGTTCCTTTGCTCAGCATGGTGCCAACACTGTGGAACAGAGTTTTTCCACTATTTTCCAGGTTATCTTGGGCTGGAGAATTGCCTCACTGGATTTTTCTGTGGGTTCTGTCTCTCTAAAATTTAGAGTAAAAATTTTAAACTTTTTGAAATATTTTGGAGAGAGCACCTAAGAGAGGCTGTTCTCTTGCCGTCATCTTGGCTCCACCCTATCATTTTATTTTTCCCCAATTATAAGTAAAATAATTTTAATATTCTTTTTGCTCAAAATTTGAGGTCCAAATTTTCTCATCTCCTCCTGAGAATGCAATCAGTTTAACATAGGTTATACATACAAAACACATTTCCACATAAGTCATTTTTGAAAGAAAAATAGACAAAAAAACCCAAGAAAAATAAAGCAAAGAAAAAGACTTCATCATAAGTCCTACCAAATTGTCTTGGATCATTGTATTGCTGAGAACAGCTAAGTTATTCATAGTAGATGATCAAAATTATTGATCTTACTATGTTCAATGTTCTCTTGGTTATGTTCATTTTGCTTTTCATCAGTTCATGTAAATCTTTCCATGTTTTTCTGAGAGCATCCTGCTTATCGGTTCTTAAAGCACAATAGTATTCCATCACAGTCACATAAAACAACTTGTTCAGCCATTCTTCAGTTGATGGACATTCCCTTAATTTCCAATTCTTTGCCAGCAACTAAAAGATTTGCTACATATATTTCTGCATATACATGTACTTTTTCTTTTTGGTTTTTCTGTTTTGGGGATACAGTCATAGTAGTGACATTGTTTAGTATCTTGCTCAAAAATTCCCCCACAGCGAGATATTCAAAGTTCTCCCTAAAACAAGAGGTCCAATTTGAATCTGAAGAAAGACACTGGGAAGTTCCAGATTGATTATACAAGTAATTTAATTTAATAATCAAAGTGGGATATTCACATTGGTGCAGTCTAGGGCAATGGCTAGACAACATATTGGAAATCTTGCAACATATTTGATTTTCTACCAAGATCCTTCCAAACCACTGTGATAATTATAGAAATAAGAAAAAGGGAGGAGGAGTTATAGAGCATGTTAGTGTGCATTGGTTGATTTTTTGATACTAACTCTGATCATACCTTGGTGTCTATTCTGTTTTTAAGGTGTTATTTTCTTCAGTATTTTTTATGACTCCACCAAATTGACTTTTTTTTTTGATCACTCTCATTTCTCTTCCCAATTTTTCTTCCACCTCTCTTACTTGATTTATTTTTTAAGTTTTTGCTAGGCAATGGGGTTAAGTGGCTTGCCCAAGGCCATACAGCTAGGTAATTACTAAATGTCCAAGGCCGGATTTGAACTCAGGTACTCCTGACTCCAGGGCCAGTGCTCTATCCTCTATCCATTGTGCCACCTAGCCACCCCTTACTTGATTTTTAAACCCCTTTTTGAACTCTTCTAAGGCCTGAGATCAAGTATATATACATATTTTTCCCATTTTATAAATATTTTATTTATTTTCCATTTACATACAGTGGTAATTTCTACCAATCATTTTTTAGGGTTTTTTTGCAAGGCAATGGGGTTAAATGGCTTGCCCAAGGCCACACAGCTAGGTAATTATTAAGCGTCTGAGGCTGGATTTGAACTCAGGTACTCCTGACTTCAGGGCCGGTGCTCTATCCACTGTGCCACCTAATAAACTTTGATCTTCATTTAAATTCCGTAGTTCCTTCTCTGAACATAGATGGTATTCTCCATCACAGATTCCCTAATATTGTCCTTGATTATTGTACTTATGGGATGAGCAGGTCCATCATGGTTGATCATCACTGCATGTTGTTGTTAGGGTGTAAAATGATCTTCTAGTTCTGCTCATTTCACTCAGTATCAATTCATGGAGGTCTTTCCAGGATTTTCTGAAATCCCATCCTTCGTGATTTCTTATAGAACAATAGTGTTCCCCCATATACATATACTAGAACTTATTTATCCATTCCCCAATTGATGGATATTCTCTTAAGTTCCAGTTCTTTGCCACTACAGAGTTGCTATGAATATTTTTGTACCTGTGGGATTTTTATCCTCAAGTATATTTTTCTTTGAGACTTTGGATGCAGTAATTTTGCTTTTGTTGTCTTTTTCTGAGTGTATGTTTTGATCTTCCTTATAGTAACTTTCTAGGATAAGAATTTTTTCTATTATTTGCTCATTTTCCAGTCTATTTCATGACTTTTGACTCTGTGTTAAAGGGGTTCTCAACTTCCTAAGTGAAGAGTTTTTATACAGTTGTTTATATAGTATTTTTAGAGGTAATTCTAGGGACTTACATGTTTTTGACTCTTCCAAAGTTGTATGGTCTAAGGAGAGGTGTGTTTAGCACTTTCTGAATGGTTTGTGAGTGATCGTATGCATTCTTTTAAGCCAGAAGCTCTGTTGTCCTAGTGCTCCTCTTACCTAAGACCCATACTTGAGGATAGGCAATGGAACAGAGTCCTGCCTCTGGTACCAGCAAGGGGAGCCTGTTGCCTGATCCTTTACCATCTGTGAGTTGAGTAGTCTGTTAACTACCACTGCTTCCACTGATTCCTGAGGTCTGCTCAGCCTGGTCTTCATTTACTGGGACTTGATCTATGCTGGCATGTGACCTGTGCTGGATTATAATCTTCTGGTGCAACAGGCATTTCTGCTGGCTGCCTAGGTTATATTGGATTGGAAAATTGTTTCACTCTGTCTTTTTGTAGATTTTGCCACTCTAGAATTTGTTTAGAGTCATTGTTTAAAGGTATTTATAGAAGTTTGAGAGAAAGGTCATGGAAATCCCTGCCTTTACTCCACCATTGGCTCTGTCTCAAGAGCAGAGATCCTTAACTGTTTTATGTTATAGACCCCTTTTGATACTCTGATGAAGTCTATATACCCAGTTCTCAGAATAATGCTTTTAAATGCACAAAATGAAATACAGCAGACTACAAAAGAAATAAATTATATTGAAACGCAGACACACACAAAAAAATAAAAAAACAAAACACCCCAACAAATTCTTAGACCCACTGAAGTCTAGATCTGCAATGTAGGGTGAGTCCTGGATGAGGACTCTGTATACTTTGGGTGAGATGACTCTGTGTATGTCAGTGGTGGGATTCAAATAAATTAACAACCAGTTCTCTGAACTCAACATAATATTAAGTACTGGTTCTACTGACTTTGTGAATGGGTTGAATCCCACCACTGACTCTCTCTCTCTCTCTCTCTCTCTCTCTCTCTCTGTGTGTGTGTGTGTGTGTGTGTAGAGATTCAGACTGTGAAAGGGCTACTAAGAGTGGGAGGACAGCAATTGTGCCTAAAGGTGGTCTTGTGGAATTAAAAATGAGCTCTTATATCTTGTGCAGGGAGTTGACAATTTGGGGCTGGTTCCCTCCTCTTCTAAGAAGAGTCTGAATGCCAATGGCTTGGAGTCAGCAGGTAAGAAGCATTAGAAGGTAATTTATCCCCCTGCCCCAAGGCTGGCCTAGTAAACCACCCATAGCAGAAAGTCCTTCCTCTTTGTCTGCCTCTCTGTAGGGGCTCAGTAAGAAACAGCTGTTAGCAGAGTGTTTGTTTTTTGTAAACACCTCTTTGTTCCTGGAAGAGAGTATTTTTAAACTTACCAAGCTGATCTGACTCTAAGTGTGACATTTCACACCAGATGCCCAACATTGGGGGGTGGCTAGGCGGTCAGCTGGAAGACTAAGAAAGGATTACAATGCTTCTCTATATATGAATGAATTATATTGGATTGCCAAGGAAGGAATAAGGTAGGAGTTCAACATTTGTCTTAGTCTATCATGCCTATGAACAATGGAAATATTTTCATCTCTTGGATTATTAACTAAATAGGGCTTCACCCAACATCCAGCTAACAGTATCTGACATTTCATAGACACTCAATGTATGCTTCTTCAAGGTCTGTGTGACATGCTGGGGTTGAAGGGAGGAGAGTTTGGAGAGGGCAGCAGTTACCTGAAATTTCTTAATCTATTTTTAGAAAAATGATTTAAGCATAAGAAACAGCAATAAAAAGTGATTTGTGATTAAATTTAAAGATTGTAATGTTTGTCTCATCTTGGTAAAGTGATGGAGGACTATGGGTGTGGAATGGGATGCATGTGCCATCAGGGATGATGACTACAAAGTTGGATTTTCCTTAACTGGTTTTCTTTGCTATGAGGGAGGGTTTTGTGAGGGAAGGAAAATGATATATCAGGAAATGACTGTGGACTTTAAAAATGTGGAGAAGGAATAAAACTTCAATCTCATCCAAAAAATAGCTGAGTAGTATAAGTCATATAAGTGGTAACATGTCATAATGGAAAGATAAATAAGTGAATTGGAAGCCAGAGAAACTTTATTCAAATCCCAGCTCTGCCACTTATTGTCAGTCAACTGTACTTTGTGTGGTTGGGCAAATATTTTAGCCCTTCTAGGTCTCACTTTTCTCATCTCTAAAATGAAGGGCTTGAACCAAGGACAATCTAAAATCTCCTGGAGCTCTAAATTCTTCCCTGATCATATCATCTTGATTGAGAAGGGGAAACTACTGACAACTATGGGACAGAATAGCCAGGGAAGGCTCTCATGGAGGAGTTGTAGAAACTAGACAGGTAAAGCTATGGGGAATTCTGGGTAAAGAGAACAGATGAAGCTTAAGCAATGTCAGACTGAGATCCTGGAATATAGGAATGTTAGACTATATATATCCTCCATATATAGATCAGGCTTATTTTTCCCTTCCAGTTTCTTTATCCTTAAAATGTTGATAAGTGAGTTATCTTATTATCTTTGTGCCTGCATCATTCATGACTCTAAAGTCATAGCTTTAGGATTTGACTTTTCTTTTGATGACAATCTCATGTTGAATAATTCTCCATAATTTGCTTTGATTGTCATTACTGTTGAGTATTTTCAGCCTGTGTCTGATTCTTCATGACCTTTTTGGGGATTTTCTTGAAGAGGATACTGGAATGCTTTGCCATTTCCTTTTCCAGTCCATTTTTATAGATAAATTATAGGGCAAACGTGATTAAATGAAGCCTAGAATCACATATCTATTAAGTGTCTGAGGTCAGATTTGAACTCATGAATATAAATTTTTCTGATTTAAAGTCCAGTGCTCCATCTACTGTACCACCTGGTTGCCATGGTATCCTTAGCAAAGTCATCACTTTTGATTTAGGAAACCCAGGGAATGGGAAGATGGGGACAAAGGGACAGGTGAACCTTTCTTGGGTCTTCTGACATCCCTGGTCTTGAGTCCAGACAGAAATACCTTGGAAGAATTCTGATCTAAAGGAAGCATCTCTGAAACATTTAACACAATTGGGCTGCTAGGTGGTACAGTGGATAAAACACTGACCTTGGATTCAGGACAGGAGTTCAAATTTGACTTCATATATTTGCCATTTACTAGCTCTGTGACTTTGGGCAAGTCACTTAACCTTGATTGCCTTGCATCCAGGGTCATCTCCAGTCATCCTGATTCATATCTGGCCACTGGACCCAGATGGCTCTGGAGAAGAAATGAGGCTGGTGACTTAGCACAGCCCCCCCCCCCACTCAAATCTAATTCACGTGCTTGTTATGGCATTAACTCCCTGATGTCATGGTCTTCTTCATAAATGAAGGACAAAATATTATTGGAAAGCAGTTGGAAGCTATACATGAAATCAGCTTAGGCCATTAATTGACTCTTATTGAAGGAAATTCTTCCTGTAGTCTTAGCCTGTCATTACAGCTTATAGTGAGGGTTGACCATGTGAATGGACCATGGTGTCCCTAAGTCAGTGATAAGATTCCTGACTCTTCTTTAAACCTCTATTTGAACATCTTGTGCTAGATGGTATAGTAGATAACATGCTGGGCCAGAGTCAGGAAGGTCTGGTTTAAATCTTTCTTCAGATACTTATTAGTTGTATGGTCCTGGGTTAATCCTTAACCTCTCTGACTCAGTTTCCTTATTTATAAAATGAAGGCTGCCTCGCAGAGTTGTTGTGTGCATCAAATGAAACAATACACGTAAAAGTAAAAAGTTTAAAGTGATATATATATATATATATATATATATATATATATATATATATATATATATATATATATATATGCTACCTATTCCTCTTAATATTATCATCAAACTGTTCATGAGGCAGCCTGGGACATGGGATGGGGTTTCATTAGGAGGATGTTTTCTGCTGTAAACAGTTGTCCATGGGAGATCACTAGGTATTGGTCAACACCCTATTAGGGCCCTGGGGGGAAGTATGATGAAGCCACCCATAGATTAGTGATAACCAGTTAATGCTCATCTCTGTTTCCTAAGAATTTTTCTTCTTTGTCAATGTAAAGACATTCATTTTTCTTTGAGCCCAATACATTATTCTCTGTTGGCAAGCTTTGTTAAAAAAAAAGGGGAGGAAAAATCTTGGTTTGCTCTTGGCTCTCTCTCTGTCTAGTCCAAACACTGGAAATGTCAAGTTTGCTCACTAATTAAACATGTCTGTCTTGGACTGCACTTGTATCTTTCACCGTGCTGGTGTAGATTTCCAGGGAGACATTACACATTCATGTTTCCAAATACAGCATTTAAAAATTTCCCTGTGTGACACAAATACCAACTTTATAGAACTGTGTCCTAACTGAGAAGACAACAGGGAAAGGGGAAAGATTGTGGTGGATTGGGGGGATCATATCTGCGGTTGCCCTGGGAAATTACTGTGCTCCTTTATTTGTGCCTTTCCAACTCCAGGGTTGCTTAATGTTTTAAGATGGCCTCCAAGGGTACTGGGGTTCCAGGCGCATGTGAGAAACCTGAGCAAGTCATTCTCTGACTCCTGATCTCTCCCACCTGGGTCCCAGCTGATGTATTTGGCATGCACTGTCTCTAGCCCACAGTAATCCTGATCTCAGTTTAAACTGCAGCTGATCTGGCTCCTGGTCTTCTCCCTTGCTTTCCAATTACCCTTTCCTTTGGAAGGTGGCTGAGGAAGTTGTCCTGTTCAGTTTAGACTCATGGTTAGCATGGATTCTTTTGTACAGTTGCAGACCATTAAAGCTACAAGGGACCTTAGGACAAAAAAATGTCTGAGCTAGAAGGGACCTTTGAACAAAATATGTCAGAGCTGGAAGGGTCTTAGAACAAAGGATGTCAGAGCTGAAACAGATCTTAGAACAAAGGATATCAGAGCTCAGAGGGAACCTTAGAACAAAAGATGTCAAAGCTGGGAGGGATCTTAGAAATTAGAACAAAAGAGTTGGTAAGGACCTTAGAAGCCATTAAATTCTACCCTCTTATTGTTCAAGTGGAAAAATGGAGACTTCAAAAAGCATCCAGGCTCACTCAAAGTTACCCAGTGAGTTAGTGACAATGTTAGAACAAGGATTCTAGATTAGGTTTTCTAGGCCTAAGTCCAGGACTTTTTTGAATGAAACTTAATATTCTAAATAAACATAATGCATTATTATTTAAACTATCTAGTTATTATTATTTGGAAGCCTGAAAAGGGAAATTCTACTCTGATCAGCTGAAAGAATAGCTGTTTCTTGTCTACTTTTTTTGTTTTTAAAGTGAGCTACCTCATTCTGTGACTTTATATCTGTAAATCTCAGCAAGGATGTCCCCTTCCTTAGGCTGTAAGGTAGAAGAACTAGAATCTCATTTAATAGACCTCCCCTATCTCAATATGCCCCATAGTTAGTCAGGGAACTTGGGAAGTCAATGCATACTGGGAGGATTCCTTCATCTGGGTGCCCTTTGAGCCCTAATATTTGGTCTGAGATCACTGAAACAGTGGCATCCTTTTGGGACTGTTGGCTCCAAGCAATACCATATGCAGGCAGCGTCCCCATCGAGGCCAGCAGCTCTCCCATTCAGAACATTGGTCCCTGTTGATAAATTCTGTCCCTGTCACACTATTTACTGAAGCTGACAATTCTAGGACACTTAATTAAAAGAGAGAGTTTTTGCATAAACTGGCAGTGCCTTTATAAATTCCAGGCGTTGTGAGGGGACCAGATGGAGTAATGGAGTCAATTACCATGGAACTTAGTGATTCACCAGCTCCTGCCTTTGAGGAAGTGCTGGCCTTAATTATCCCAATGTAAGGGAGAGAGCTTCTGCCTCCACGTTTTTCAGACAGGTAGTACAGATAGCTGCCCCTGTATCTTCCACAGCGAGGATGAGGGGACTCAATCCCTGGACCAAGACAACTCAGTGCAAAACATTAGGAAATTCATCTTTATGTGAAATCTAAGTGTATCTCCTAGTTCTGTTCTCTGGGGAGTAGCTGAGCAACTCTAGAACCTCTTCCACTTGACAATCTTTAAAATACTTGCATATGGATAACCTTCCTTTTATGCTGTACCCTCTCCATTTCCTTTTCAGACTGAGCATTTCTAGTTCCTTCAGACAGTCCTAGTCTAGCATCACCCAGAGACCCTTCACCATCCTAACTGTCCTCCTCTGAATTTTCTCCAGCTTATCAATTATCTCCCTAAAATATTGTACTCAGAACTAAATACAGTACTAGATATTATAGTCTGACTAGAGCAGATGACAGCAGGGCTATAATCTCCTTCTTTCTGGACTTGATGTCTCTTTTTATTGCAGCCTAAGAGCATGTTAGCTTTCTTGTTGCCATGGCAACCTGTTGTTTCCTATTGACCTTGCAGTCTACTAAAACCCCTAGGGTCTTTCTCAGACAAATAAAGTCTGTCCATGCCTTCCCCATTTTGCACCTATAAAGTTGATTTTTTGAACCCAAGTGTAAGAGTTTACGTTTATCCTTATTGTATTTCACATTATTTGATTTGGTTTGTTGTTCTTAGACTGTCAAGATCTTTTTTGGATCCTTAGTTCTATCTTTCAGTGGATTAGCTCTTGGTCCCAGCTTTGTACCTTTGCAGCTTTGATAAGCCTGCCTATTATGTGCCAGTCCCTAGTACTTACTGAAATCTTGTTGAATTGAATGGAGTCTATGCCTTTATCTAAGTCATTAAAAAATACTAAAGAGTTCACCTCTATGCAAAGATTCCCAGAGCACTTCACTGGAGATCTCTTCACAAGTTGAAATTGACTGCTAATGAATGCTTTTTTAGGTCTGGTCATTTAATCAACTCCAGATTTATTTAATTGTATTATCATCCAACATATATCTCTTCATCTTTTTAACAAGAATAACATAAAACATTTTAGCAATACTAAATGAGATACTTTATCATACTGAAGTACATCTTTTAGTATTCCAAAGATCTATGCATTTAGAAACCCTGGCGGAGGGGAAGAAAATAAGGTTATTATATCAAAGACTATTCATGATGAAGTCATGGTGGCTCTTTGTGATCACCACTTTCTTTTCTAGATGTTTACTAACCTTTTCTCATCTGTAAAATGGGGAACAAAATAGTGTTAACTCACAGATTTGTTTTGAGAATTAAAAGAGAAAATGCCTATAAATGCTTTATCTTTCCTAAAGCTCTATCTATATAAATACTAGCTATTATCATACTTTTACAGATGAGGAAATTAAAACTTATGTGCCTATGATCACACAACTAGAAAATTTTCAGAAGCAGAATCTGAACACTGGGGTACTTCACAGTTTATGCTAATTGTCAAATGACTGGTGTAGAAAGTAGGGAAGAGGATAGCATTGTGTAATGGAAAGGACTTGAACTTTAAATGTCATATTTGACCCTTTCCACCTGTGACCAGGTGACCAGGTCACTTCCCTTGTTTGAAACAAAAGTTACCCAGCAATCAAGTTGATGGATTTAATGAATTGGACTTGAGGTCCCTTCAAACTCTCAATTCTGTATTCATAATGCTTGTATTACCTGTCTCATGGGCTTGTTGTGAGCAAAGTGCCTTGTAACCTTTAAAAGTCTATAGAGATGTGAGTTCTAATTAATTAATGTAGGTGTACAGATGAGGGAAAGAGCAATTTGTTCTAGAATGGATCAAAGAAAAATTAATGAAGAAGATAGATCTTAAACTTGGCTCAGATACTAGATAGGATTTTTAGGGTCCAAGAAGAGTGAGGGAAAGAGACACACCAGGAAAAAGAAATAACATGAGCAAAATCTTTCAGTGATGAGCTTATTGAATGTGGAGGAAAGTAAACGGACAGGCCTGGCTAAGATAAAAGGAGACTATAAAAGATGATGGTAGGAAGGAAAGATTCATTTGGAGAGGTGAAAAAAATCATAAATATTACAAGTCATTGTCTTCATAGAATCACAAGTTTGACAGAGGCAAAGTCCAAGACCCAAAGGATATCATGCCCATCAAGGCCCATCTAAGTGCTTTTTTGAGGTGCGGTTAAGGGAGCAGACAGGCATGGAATTTTTTGCATCCATTTCCCAATACAGCCTTCCCCCTTTTCCTATGCAGTGACAACACCTGTAACAAAGATGACCATATTTCCCCATGTATAAGACATACACTTTTTTGAAAAATTTGGGGTCTAGGGGTGGCTAGGTGGCACAGTGGATAGAGCACCAGCCTTGGAGTCAGGAGTACCTGGGTTCAAATCCGACCTCTGACACTTAATAATTACCTAGCCAAAATCTAAAAAAAAAAGAAAAAGAAAAAGAAAGAGAAAAATTTGGTCTAAAAACTGGGAGTGTCTTATATAGTAGTTGTAGTTTTTTTACTTGCATCTCCTGCTTTTTTTTGCGCTTGTTGTCTTTGCAGTCATTTTGCATTTGTTACCAATATATTAGGTTATGTTTTGCCATATTCTGCCCAAAAACGGCTCAGAAAAGATTTTCATGCAGTGCTGAATTCAAGCTCAAAGTGATCCAGTTTGCAAAAGTGAATGTAAATCATGCTGCTGAACGTCAATTTGGTCCTTCTCCAACTGAGAAAACAATCCGAGACTGGATATGGAAAGAAGAAACCCTACTGAAAATGCCAGGGCAGAAGAAGGCCATGAGAGTCAAGTCAGCCAAATGGCCTGAGTTAAAGAGGGAACTGAAGAGATGGATTGAAGAGCAAAGGGCCATTGTGTGTCCACAAAGATGGTTCAGCAGGAGGCAAGAAGAATTGCTATGAAAAAGAAGGGACTGATTTCAAAGGAGGGTACAACTGGTGCTTCAGGTTCATGAAAGGGAATGGACTAAGCATGCATCCATGCTCCAGACTTGCCCAGGGAGTACTTGTGGTCAACCACAGATCAGAGCCCAGTCAAGAGAGCAGTCAGAGCTTCTCCCTAAGATAGTGATTCTTCATCAAAGACAGATGAGGACAAACTAATGGATGGGAGTTTTGATGGTGATGAGGAGTTGTATGAATTTTATGATGAATAACACTTGCGTTCAATAACTTTATGTAATACATTTTCCCCCAAGTTTCAGGCCCCAAAATTAAGGTGCATCTTATACATGGGAAAATATGGAAAGAAAGGGGTGGGGACAGTTCCTCAGAAGTAAGGAACACATTTACTGAGCCAGACAGAATAATCAGGAAGCCTAGGCCCAGACACTTCCAAATTATGTAACCCTGGTCAAGTCATTTAATCCCTGTTTGACTCAGGTTCAACTGTAAAATGTAACTTGTAACTTTCCTTGTAACTTTATTGTGAGAACCAAATGAGATAATATTTGTAAAGCACTTAACATCATTCCTGGAGCAGTACCAGTTCTTATACTCTCCCTCTCGACCATAGTCACTCAACACATCAAGGAAGAGGAGTTATGATTTTTTGCATCACTTCTTTAGAGTCAAGCTCGTGCTTATAATTATACAACTTTACATTTCATTATCATGTTCTTTTCATTTCATTACTGTTCTTGTATAGCTTATCTTCCTGGTTCTGCTTACTCTGCCTACTTGTTTCCTTTAAAACATTCATTAAGGGGTGACTAGGTGGTGCAGTTGATAGAGCATTGGCTCTGGAGTCAGGAGGACCTGAGTTCAAATCCAGCCTCAGACACTTAATAATTATCTGACTGTATGGCCTTGGGCAAGTCAGACCCCACTACCTTGCAAAAAAACCCAAAACATTCATGAATATGGATCCATTTAGCATGGTTATACATGTATAGCCTATATTAGATTGCTTTCTGTCAGGAGAAGGGGGAAGAGGAAGGAGAAAAATATTAAACATAAAACCTTGCACAAAAAATGATAGCTGAAAACTACCATTGTGTACAGTTGGAAAAATACATAAAATATTATAACAACATTCATTAATTTTTTTGTTTTTACATAATTTTCATTGTCTAATATATCTCTCCCTGAGAGCCATTCCTTGCACTATAGAACAATAGAGACAGGAATAAAACAATTCAGCAGAATAAATCAACATCTCAACCAAGTGTGACTATATATGCAGCTGTTACACACCCTAGACCCCACTCTTCTAAGAAAAGAGGGAGGTAAATTTTCTTATCTCTTCTTTGGTGCTAAGTTTGGTCATTTTAAGTACACTTCAGAGTATAAAAGTGGATTTTTTCTATTTACATTGTTGTAATTATTATATTTGTGTATACATATCTATCCATCTATCCATTGTTTTCCTAGTTCTACTTAGATTATTTTACATATCCTTCCTATGCTTCCTTGTATTTTCCATATTCACCATTTTTATAGTGTATGAATATTCCATTACATCTGTACACCATAATTTATTTAGACATTCCACAGTTGACGGGCATCTACTTTGTTTCCAGGTCTTTGCAACCAAAAAAAAAAAAGTTCTGTAATACATATCTCTGCATCTTTGACTTCCTTGGGTTATATTAAGTGAGATAATTTTTATAAAGTGCTCAGCATAGTGACTGGCACATAATGGGTGCTTTAGAAAAACTTATTTCATTCCCACTTTCCCTATATGCCTAGCAATGGAATCTCTACATCAAAGGGTATGGACATTTTAATTATTTTTAAGGGTAGTTTGAAATTGCTTTCTAGAATGGTGGGATGCATTCCCAGTTTCACTGGTATTGCATTATTGTGCCTGTTTTCCTACATCATCAGCAGTAGAGCTTACTGTTAACAGGGTCTAATCCCCATGGTCACATGGAAAATGTTCTACTAGTCTTTCTGCCTTTATTCTTTCCCTTTTCTAATCTGTTACCCACTTTCCACATAATATTTCTAATACATTGGTCCAATTGAAATACTCCCCTTCAGAAATTCCCTATTAGTCTATCACATAAAAGAAAAATCTCATGACCTTGCATTCAGGGATCTCTACACTATGGCATTGACTATCCAACCAGGCTTATGTCATAATACTACTTTCCACATGCTGTGAATTCCAGTCAATTTGAACTTGTCAATAACCTCCCATTTTTGCCCCCCCGCCCCCACCATGGCAGGAATGAATTCTTCTAGTTTTAATCTCCTTCCTTTAAGATTCAAATCATGTACTTTCTTCTCTAGGAGGTTGTCCCTGAAAGAACTCCAGACTTGAAAACAGGAAGACTTTGGTTCTAACCTCACTTTAGACCTCATTAGGTGTGTAAACCTAGGCAAATCATTTAACTTTTATCTCAGTTTCTTCATCTATAAAATGAGGGAGTTGAATTAATGACTTCCAGTTCTTAGAAAAATGATCCTAGGATTCTTCTCTGGTGATAGGAAGATATGAGTTAACTTCTATTTTTTTTTTTTTTTTGCAAGGCAATGGGTTTAAGTGGCTTGCCCAAGGTCACACAGGTAATTATTAATTGTCTGAGGCTGAATTTGTACTCAGGTACTTCCGAATCCAGGGCCGGTGTTCTATCCACTGCTCTACACAGCTGTCCCTGAGTTAAACTTCTGACAGACACTTAAATAGTTTTGTGACACTGGGCAAATCATTTAATCTCTTGGGTTCCTCATTTGTAAAATGAGTTATACTGGATGACTCTAGTGTCCCTTTCAGATCATAAAGATGAAGATTTATGATTTTCCACCTTCTCTACCCCAATTTGAAAGTGATTTTTTTCCTTCTCTAGTATCTCATAGAACTTTGTTTGAATTGACACCTTTCACTTATCACATTTTAATGCATATCATAATTTATTATGGGGACAGCTAGGTGACTCAGTGGATAAGTATTGAACCCGGAGTCAGAAGAAGCTGAGTTCTAGTTGTGTGATCTCAGACACTAGCTGTGTGACCCTGCATGAGGCATTAATTTGCTTGCCTTAATCCACTGAAAAAGGAAATGGCAAACAACTCCAGCATCTTTGCCAAGAAAACTCCATGGACAGTATGGTACATGGGGTCAGAAACAGTCAGAAACAATTGAAAGAATAAACAACAGGGGCAATTAGGTGGTGCAGTGCATAGAGTACAGGCCCTGGAGTCAGGAGTACCTAAATTCAAATCTGGCCTCAGACACTTAATAATTACCTAGCTGTGTGGCCTTGGGCAAGTCACTTAACCCCATTACCTTACAAAAACTAAAAAAAAAAGAATAAACAACAACAATAACAAATAGTTATGCCAGTGTCTTTCCCATTTGCTACCCATAACATCTTCAAAGACATAAATATTCATAAAAAGATCTTGTCACCAATGAGAGAAAACAATAAAAAGCCCAAGTGTTGAACTTATAAGCAATTAAAAAAAGAAACCAAAGGAAAGCTTCTAGCATTTTGAGTTTATTCTTTTTTGGAAAATTTGTGGAACTTTATGAACAAGATTACATTAGATTAGCAAGCATCAGTGGGTCTCAGTCTTCATTGGTGAAGGAAATACCTGTATTGTTTCTATCCCATATATATGAAATTATTGGAGAGTTACTTCTTTTGCTAAACTGCAAGATGCTTGAAGTTAAGGATAATGTTGCATCTGCTTTTGCATCTTCATCTCCTAGCATACTGCCTTTTACATAGAAGGGCTTTAGTCAATGTTTGCTGATTTAGGTTGAATTTTGTGACTACAGAATCCATCCTTAATGCAATCATCTCACAAACACATGTTCTGCATCCAAAGGGGACCAAGTAAGAGATGGTAAGGATGATTCAGTTGTTTATCCTTCATTTTTAAAGAGGTTCGTTAACATTATAATATAAGGGTAAAATAGTGGAAGATGGATAATGTCATGACTTGCAAGTGAACTGAATTTAAATGAGGTATAGAGGCCCAAAATCATCAGCCTCACTCTTTTTTCCAGGGTCAATGAAATCCAGTGACAAGATGGAAGTCAAGAAGATTAGTGATGGTCTAGGATGCAGTGAATGACTTTATTGTCTGGTATAGCTCTAAGTACTCATTGATTTCAGCCTCCTTCATCACCTTTGGAATAAATTGTTCTCATTGGCCCATTTTACTGGGGGAAGTCTTCAAGCATATTTGGGGTAGCCATGCCCCTAACTCATCAAATGAATTTAAGGTTATCAGTTATCCTCAACCTGGTTTAACCCATCTGCTGAGATGGTTTTACTGGGATGTAGCTGCTGTCAAACAACAGCTCTTTGAAATCACGGGTGAGAGTTGAGTGACAAGAGACCCTGAAAGGTCTCAGGCCCCTATACCAGAGATTCTAGTCCTCTTTGAATATCTATTCCAAACTCATCCCTCCTATTGAGAAATTAACCCAAACTGGTTACTGCATGAAGTTTATCAGTAGGGTGACAAATGAATATTAAATAAAGGCAAACATGGAGCACATGTTGAGTTCAGTCCTGTTTTGCCTTCAATTCATTAGAATATAAGTTCCTTGGGAGAATAAACTACATCATCTAAAAAAAAACATCTCTCTTTCTACAGATTTATCCATATATATATATATATATATATATATATATATATAGTTGTATAGGTATATATAGATATATAGATCTATTTAATCCATGTATCTATGTATGCATGTATGTATCTATTTATCTATCATCTATTTATCTCTATATGACCTAGCACAGCACAGCACCTTACATATGATAGCAGTTAAAAACTTGTTGAATTGAGTTAAATTGGATTCCATATTCATTGATTGGTCCTGAAGAACAAGGAATATAGGGGAATCTCATTCTTTCTGGTCTTTATTAAGGATTCTAACTGGAAGAAAAATAAATAAAGTCAGGGGGCAATAGCTTAAAGAGATTTTTGGATTATACATGCTGTTATCAGATAAATAAAATGTAGCGCAAACCAGAAGCGAAACTTGAAGTCACATATATCTTTGACACATAATGGCTGTGTGACCCTGCACAAGTCTCATAGCCCCAGTGCTATAGTAATCACTTTAAGACTGTGAGCTCTAGAGAAAATGTCATCTTTCATGGGAAGTAGGAGTTGCCTGTATCAGTGAAATCACAGATGTAGTTGCTAACTCTGTTCCTCTGCTCTCCTTTCCCCCTCCACAATCATGAAAAATGACATTGGGTATGTAGCTACTAATTGTCTGAAAGGAAATTTGCAGATGACTTCAGATCAAATGCCGTAAGCAAGTCACTTAATTAATTTGTGCCTCAGTTTTCCCCAGCTGAAGCAAAAGGGACATTTATGACCTTTAAAGTCCCTTTGGATCCTTTGACCAAATCAGTAGCATATATTTTTTATTTTGGTTGGGCTTTTTTTTGGCAGGGATGAGGTTGAAGAAAGAGAAAAGCAGGGGGGGGAAGGTAGTGTTAGCCCTAGATGAAGACAATAAATTCTTGCAGAGTGATGACTGCTCAGTTATGTCAGCCTTGGTGAAGGCATAGGTGATGCCTTTATTATGTGCTCATGCTCTGTTTTTATATTTGCAAAAGTACAGGCACTGGCTTGGACATTCTTCCTCAGAAAATATTTGCATAAAATGAATAATATAATTGATATTAACAGAGACATAAAGCTTACCAAACAGGCAGCAGAGATGTTGCAAAATCAGATATCTTAAAATTTATCAGATACTTTTAGGAAGAAATAGTTGGATGGTATTACAAGGGAAAAAACTGGACCAAAAAAAAAGGTTAGAGACAGTTAAACTATCAAGGGAAGATATACAAAATATTGCATGGGGATTTAGAGGCATGAAATACATAGAAACATAATACTTTGTAAATTAAAGTCATTTATAAAATGCAACTGGCACCCACATAGAGAACAAAATGATTAGTCAGCATATGTGAAGGGATTGTTATTTGTTTTTGGTAGAGTATTTTCACAGGACAGGATAGCATAGGTTGAGTTTATTAAGGGCTCACTGTTATACACATACTAGCATATTAATAATGAGAAGTGAAGATATTCTGCTCAGTCATTGGTCATAAGAGTTTTATTTCCATTATTATTGTTGCTCTTCTGCTAAAGTCCTCCTCAGATACTTCATTTGGAGATACAGTAACCCTGAGTTCTTGAAGGGTGTGCCAGTTGAAGGTAAACTGTGGCATATCCTCCTGAAAAGGAAAGACTTCAAGAACAGAATCAGGGATGGACTGTGAGTTTGGTATCTGAATTCTAGCCTATTGATATTCAGAGATCTATCACCAGGTTGGACATAAGGTGATAGATTTTCAGCCACAGCAACTCATGAAAATAGTTTACCATCAATAGAGAAACTGTGGTTTTGGATGGGTAGGAACTGACTGATCTTGGAAGTACTGAGACCTATTATTCTTATTCTCTTCTGATTCTTCTTTTCTTTTTCAGTAGGGTTTATGTAGAAAAGCCATTATCTTAGTATTCTTTCATATTTAATGTTCTACAATCTGTAGAAGTATAAAGTATAAAATGATTTATTTTTTTTAGTTGCATAAAACTATCAGGATGAAAGATCATCACCATATCATTAGTGCTAGCAACACATTCTTCTCTTATCTTTATGAGCTTCAGAGAGCAATGGTACTGAAACAAGTCACTACCATCCAATTTACTTTTTTATATTTAATATTTGTTGGGTCATTCTTATGTGGATAAAATAACAGCTTTTTGTAATTGAATTAAAGTTTAGAATGTAAATTTAATCTGTCACCACCATTACCATCACTATCCCCACCATCACTATTATCATTATTATCATCATAGCTTATTCTTAGAAGCAAGTAGATGATACAGTAGATAGAGCACAAGTTTAGGAGTCAGAAAATCTTGACTTCAAATGTGGCCTCAAATACTCTGGATAAGTTATCTAAATTCTATTTTCTTCAGGTTCCTCAACTGTAAAATGGAGATAATAATAGTACTTGTCTTTCAGGGTTATTATGAGGATCAAATGAGATAATATTTGGAAAGGACTTAGCATAACAGGTGCTTTATAAACATTTGTGTCCTTCCTTCTCATATTTCTCAATGAGTTTCAAATAGAAATTATCTTCTAACAAACTGCTTTCTTGGTTTTATTCTTTTGTATTGAATATGTTATCATCTATAGCACAGTTGTATAAAATTGCTGTTTTTTTGTTGTAGAATAAGATAAAAATATTAAGAGAAGGGGTGGCTAGGTGGATAGAGCACCATCCCTAGAGTCAGAAGTACCTGGGTAATTACCTAGCTATGTGGCCTTGGGCAAACCACTTAACCCCATTTGCCTTGCAAAAAAAAATCTAAAAAATATATTAAGAGAGAAGCTCATGCACTGTTAACTCACTGAAGGTATCCTTGGTATAACTCCATTAGTAGACTAGATGGCATGGATGGAATGTACTTTGTCTTCTTTCCATGAAGTTTTACATTTTGAAAACTTTTCATTCCATGTAACATGAAAGTTATGAGTATCCAGAATGGTGATATCTATTTAAAAAGTTCTTAAATTTTCATTAATCTATGTTATGTTAGAGGATTATAGATAGACATTCTGTCTGTTATAATGGCTGGATTCCAGTATAGTTTGATTGTTGAACTCTCAAGGTTATTTTGATGTTTGTATTTGTAGTTTGGAGATTTGTTGGCTATTAGATCTTGAAAAGTGGCAAATTTTGAAAGTAAATTCCTGGACACCAGAATTTTAGGTTAAGTATTTAGAAGATGTTAAATTTTTGCAAATTGCAGTGATATAGTGTATATTTTCCCTGTATAATCTGCACTGATCAATAAACTGAGGCTCTAAGGAAAATCTTTCATTTCTTAGGGCAATGATCTTGGTCTTGAATTGCTATCATAAAACCCTTCTGTTTTTATAAACAACTTCAAGTGACAACCATTTGGTCGAAGCTTCTTTGTCTACATCATGTTAATTGAGTTCATATTGATGGTCATGAACAGTCTTTATTCTGTCTCAGATTTTATCATTTGGAGGTTCCTTATGGAAGTTAGCCTATGCTTGTTATATTTGTTAATCCAGTGGAATATACATACTGCCAGTTTTAAGATTTCTCCATGAAGTGATGTCTATATGGTGAAGAACTATCTCTATAAGTAATTAATATACTTATTATGTGTTCTGAGAATGTATCAATTGTCTTCTTCCTCTTTAGTAAGGAACTATTAACTTTTCTGTAAATGCCTTGGAATGATGGAATTACGTTTTATTAATATTGTACAAGTTTTTGGTAGAATGTTTTCTAAATGTGTTAGTGATCATTTGACTCTTCCAAAAGTATACATTAAGACAGGTGTTAATTGTTCTAAATGTGCTTTTTCCATTTAATTTTGACTTTAGGATGCCAGCAAGTTTCTTGACATACTCTTCATTGATATTCTTTTTGACAAATATGCAATTGATATTTATTTTTCTGGAAAAAACTAAAGTGTTTGTAAATACTGTCTACATTCATTAGTTATATTGACCTATGGATTCTGATTCAGAGCTATGTTTCTGTTTTTTTTTAGTATACAAAAAGTTTTACACTTATCAAATCTAAATGGCATTTGGACATCACTGGAGAAAGTTTTTGGGAAATGAAGAAGCTATTTGTTGTACTTTTTAGTGGAATCATATAATTTGAATTCATGAATATACAATAAGTTATTAATGTGACAATGACTTCCTCTTTGACTTAGAATCAGTTCTGTTCAGGAAATACAATTAATTAGTTTAGGGTTAGGCAGAATGATAATGGCTTTAAACTGTCTCCTTGAAGAATGTCATATTTTATTTCAATTGTTCTTGACATAATACTGTAGTATTATGTTTTAAATTGAGAAGAATTTTCCAAATAAAAATCAAATACTCCAATGCATTCACTTTAAGCATATTTTGTGAAATTGTAAGACAAAAAATAGTTTATTTTGGTAAAAATGAGGAAAAAGCTTTGCAGAAATCAATGGAGGTGCCACATATGCAATAAAAGTGTTATTAATATAATAGTACAATGATATGACTTGATCAATAATATCCCAATCAATGAATTACTCTTTATTCCCTGAGAATTTTTGATGCACCCTTTTAGCTTCTCAGGCAATATATTTTAAAAAATATTTTAACAGATTAATATAGTGAAATACAATATAAATGCTTTGTAGAAGCAACCAGTGGATCAATAAAGAGAATGATAAAACTGGAATCAGGAAGAACCAAGTTCAAAACCAGTCTCAGACACTTCCTAGCCCTGTGATCCTAGGCAAATTATCTTATCTCTAATTGCCCTACTCTAATTGCCTATCTCTAAATTGATCCACTGAATACACTGGAAAGGCAATAGCAAACCACGCCAATGTCTTTGACAAGAGAACCCCAAATAGGATCATGAGGAGTCAAGAAATGATTGAAACGCCTAAAAAACAACAGATACTATGTAAACATATAATTGGACTATATTTGGAGACATCATTGGCACTGTCATCTTTTTGATAATAGGTTAAATGAACTATAGGAATATGAAAAATGTAAATTTAGAAACATCTCCATTCCAAATGTTCATATGGACTATTTGTACCCTACCTGTGTAGAGCTTTCTGAGCTCATACTGGTCTGATCAGCCATAGTATGGTACACTGGACCTTGATCCCAACAACCATTCAAGAGCAACCTTACATGAAATGGACTCCAAAGAGGAAACTGGCAAAGTGTTTTGCTGATAATTATTATTATTGTTGCTATGCATGTTCACATAGAGGCAACTTAGTATGAGAATAGATAGCTAACTCTAAAACCAGGGAGACCTGGGTTCAAGTTTTGACCATGATATGTACTGAGTGTGTTCATAAATCCTCATAATAGTGTAAAACAAATCAGCTTAATTGGGCAATGTCTCTATTATCATCCTTGTGTTTCAACAAACTGCTGATGACTTCCAACTTCCTTTTCTTCTGATCATCTATGTTATGTCAACTTCATTGATCATTCTAAGATGGGATACCTCTAAGGTTCATTGGGGCAGCTAGGTGGTGCAGTAGATAGAGAACTGGTCTTGGAGTCAGGAGGACAGGAGTTCAAATCTGGCCTCAGACACTTGAAACTTACTACCTGTGTGACCTTGGGCAAGCCACTTAACCCTGGTTGCTTTGCATCCAGGGTCATCTCAGATGTATACTTGGCCACTGGATCCAGACTGGTGACTTAGCACAGCACCCCACTCACTCAAATCCAATTCATGTGCTTGTCATGGCATCACTTCCCTGATATTATTATCTTCTTTGAGAGTGAAGGACAGACATCATCACCATAGAGTTTAGAATTAGAAGGCTCCTTAGAGATCCTCTAATCAACTGGTATCAAACTCAAATAGAAATGGGAACCACTAACCATACAGGTCATATATTAACTGAGTTCTCAAATCTGATATCTATATTTTAATTAATTTTTATTTATTTTGATAAATATTTCCCAATAACATTTTAATTTCATCCTGGCAGCATTTGGGCATTTTATGGGTCACATAATTGGACACTTTTGGTTTAATCCCATCCCTTCATTTTATCGAGTGTGGTTAGGTAGTGGATAGAGTGGCAGATCTGGAGTCAGGAAGACCTGAGTTCAAATTTGATCTCAGACACTTACTAGCTGAGTGATCCTGGGAAATGTTGCCTCTATTCCTCATCTGTCAAATGTATTGGAGAAGGAAATGGCAAGCCATTCCAGTTTGCCAAGAAAACTCTGAAGGGATCAGGGAGAGTTAGACACAACTCAACAGCAATAATAAGTGACTTGACCAGGGTCACACAGGGCAAAAACAGCTGAATCAGGATTCAAGCCCAGGTCTTTGAAGTTTAAGTCCTATGCTCTTCCCATCTATACTAATGGTGTTGCACAGTGACACTAGTATATTCTAATTCAGAAGTGGATATTCCTACTTTGGTAGCCATGTATGAAATTTACTGGCAAAAGATATATTGGAATTACAGGGAAGCTTCTCATTATAGCTGAGAAAACCGGACTCCTGCTTATAGCTGGTTAAGACAATGTGGCTGAGCTTCTGAATTACAATGCACTCAACCACCCCTTTGTCACTGTCACCTCAAAGAAAAGATGAGGACACTTTCACAGACAGTGCCCTCTAACCATACTGGTTTCAACCAATGATTCTAAATCACTCAGTACCTGGAATCGTCACAGCACTTACTTTCATTCAAAACCAAAGGGGGAAGAGAATAGGTTATTGCATTAGCCTCATGATATGTGAATCCCTTGTCTTGAGCAGCAGGTTCAAGGACAGCAGGTGTCCTCATCTCTGACATATGGGAAAAGATATGAACATCTGCCTGGTTCAAAATGGTCAGGAACAAAGGACATTTGCCCATTTTAAGTGAGCTATTTTTCTATAGGTCTATATTTTAGTAGTGCATAATCATACTTATTCACCTAGGGGGTCACATTTTCAAGCTTGTTTTACCAGTCCAAAGACTCTTGCCCAAGACTGCTCAGCATGGTGTGCCCTTAGCAGAAAAGGTGCTGTACTCTGTGAGAAATTCAAGATACACAAATATAGAGAATCCCCAAATGTTCACATGAACTATTTGTGCCTGATGTCTGATATAGCATTCTGAGCTCATATTAGTCTGATCAGCCACACTATAACTTAATTCTAATGTAGGGATGTCATTTTGGTTTCTTCAAGAATGAAAGATAACAAGCATCAGTCAAAAGAGAGGGGCCCCAATAGGATACCACTTCAAAATATTACAAAAGCATAACAAAAATATTACACCATGGTTTCTGAAAAAAAGATGGGTTGTCATTTGAAAGCAATTCAAAATACAGGAGTCATGTGATATGGATCATTCAAGGTAGCCAAGACTTATGCAGGATTTCCTTAACTATAAAATGGGCAAATAAACCCCTCTCCTACCTACTACCTAGCATCAATGTATGTATCAAGGGAGCTGAAGATAGCAATTCATATTTCTAATGGTTTGTGATTTAAAGAACTGTTTTCTTGAAACATTTCTATGAAATAGGTAGAACATTTGACATATGGGAAAATAGACTCAGAGAGAAAGTGACTTGTTCAAGGTCACACAACTAGTTAGATTTAGATCTAGAACAGAAATTCGAGTTCTCTGAAGCCAAATATAGGAGACCTTCTAAATCACTGTTTTTCATGTTGTAGAGTGTTTTGAAAAAGTGTAAAGTACAATGTAAATGAGAGAAGTTGTTATAAGGATGGGGGTAATCATGCCTATGTAAACAAGCAGATTTGGTTTAATTCAGATTTTTGAAAAAATTTATTAAAGATCTTTTTTATTGAGGGGGAGATGACATTTTTGTTTATGCTCTTATCTTGTATAAAGGCCTTCCCTTTTCCCTGCCATTTCTATTTTTCCTTCATCTCCCAGCTCAATTTTACCTCCTCCCCTCTTCCATCCTAACTTGCCCAAGAGATATCTTTCTGCTCTGAACGTCAATAGCAAAAATAGGAATGTTTCCTTCAGCAGTACATGAGATTACCCATCCAACCCTCCTCACCCTTTATGACTCTTGCCTTGGTATATAATCTCTCTGACAATTGATTAAACACTTCTTTGGGATGACTTTTCTATTGGTATCTTGAAATATTAAATCTCTTATTGCTACTATAGTTCTAGTGTTTTGGTCTTTTCTCCCAAACTGAACTGTTAACTTCAAAGGAGCAGGGACTTGAGCTCACTTGTCTCTTTACCTCCTGTCTAGTCTAGCTCAGAGTCTTTTTCCATAAACAGTCATGGATTAGGTTTGAAGATGAATGCTATAGGTTTAACACCCCTCACTTTAGAACTCAAAAGAACCATCAACTTTGGCCCCTAGATCTACTTTGTAACATACCCTAGGAAAGTCACTATAAAGAGAAAGTGAGATATCTGTTCAAAAGTATTAGGAGCAATCTTATTTATAATTACAAAGAAGTGCAAATAACCTAATTATCCAACAGTTGGTGAATGACTAAATAAATGTTGTTAAAATTGTAAAAATGAGAAATAACTGGAAATTTGGAAAGATTTCATAATTATTTCATGAAGTAATGCAAAGTGAAAGACATATGAAGAAATGCCAAATGAAGAAAATGAGGACAGAAGAACAGTGTGCACATATTACCATATGAATAGGAAAAAATGTATATGCAAATTCAGAGATAAATGAACAGAGAACGGAAAGGGAAGCAGTTAAAATAATAGATAAGATAATAAGGATATGTTGTGTCTTTGTAGAGATTCATTTTTCAAGTGTAAATCCAGATGTATACCTATTCATTTGTATTGTTATTTGGAGTTAAGAATTAACAAGTTATAAAATTTTTAATTTACATTTTAATTTTGGGATAATTTTAATTTGGAGAATTTTAGTGACTAATTTTTCAGTTAAATAAAATAAACCAGGGAATGGGTTATCTTTCAGAGTGCTAGGAGGGAAGGAAAAGGATATTGCCTATGATGACTTTGGTTTTGTTCTTTGGTATGTTGATATCTCTGGCTATCCATATGAGAAAAATGAGGGAAAAGCATTAATTGTAGATAATAAAATTGTAGATAATGAATTTTCCACTTAGAGAACCTGGAAGACTTGGGCTCAAACTTTGCCTTGTACATATTCTGGCTATATGACTTTGCTCAAGTCTCATTATCTATTAGTGTTTTATATAACTTTAAGACTGTAAGTGGCAGAGAAGAACTCAGCACTAGAGGAGGGAGTTTCATCATCCAGTTGTTTAAGATGCCATTGACATCCCAGGTCCATCCCCTATTCATATATATGTGTATATATATATATATATATATATATATATATATATATATATATATATATGTATATGTACATTGGCATATCAATTTACATAAACAGAAAGTTGGACCCAAAATTGAGTCTGAAGAAGAGATTGGGTTTGACTTTTATTTGAAAATCTCTCACTTCTTTCTTTTTGAAAAAAGTGTTTACTTCTGCAAAAATTCATCTTTTTTAAAATACCAATGTTCTCCTGATGACAATATAGTTTGCTTAAATTTTCAGCATGATTGCAATCTCATCCACAGGGGTGCTCCCTACAATGGGAAAAGAGGTAGCCCATCCATGCCTCCTCATCCTGTGTGACTCTTATCCTTATTTTTCTGCAAATCTGCTGCAAGGTATCTATGAAGCAGGTTGGTAGGTGAGAATTTTAAAATACCGTAACAGTGAAAGAACCAAAATCATAAATAAACGAAGTAAGACACATGGTAGGTATAAGGGAATGGGCATTGAAAGTGGAAGATCATCAATTCTAGAGTCAGAAGAGATTGGGGGTCATCTAGTGCTCAGAGGCTGGCAGCTTAGAGGTATTTTAGAAACCATCCAGACCAACCTTTTCCTTTCTAGATGGACAAATGGAAGCCAAGAGGTTAGGTCCAGTTTCTCAGGTTATTTTATTACCATGTGGTATGGTGGAAAGAACATTAACCATAATCAGAAGATCAGGATTCAGCTCTCAAATCAAAGTCCTGCCTGTGAGTAATGACCTTAAACAAGTCACAATTTCCCTTGGTCTCTGTTTTCACATCTAGAAAATGAGAAGGAAGGACTATGCCTTTGAAATTCCTTCTAGTTCTGGATCTAGATCTGGATGATCCTATGACCCAAGTGGTAGAATCAAGATTTGAACTAATCCTTTGACCCCATGTGGCACATTTTTCCTGGCATATTGTGCTCAATAAGAGGTTTGTGCCTGTCTTTTGATTTACTTTCCACTTCTCCATCCAAGCTCTAAAGGAACTAAGGAAGAAACTTGTTTAAGATACAGGTAGTTGAGGGGTGGCTAGGTGGTGCAGTCAATTGAACACTGGCCCTGGAGTCAGGAGTACCTGAGTTCGAATCTGACCTCAGACACTTAATAATTACATAGCTGTGTGGCCTTGGGCAAGCCACTTAACCCCATTGCCTTGCAAAAAATAAAATCAAAAACAAAAACCCTACAAACAAAAACAAAAAAAGATACAGGTAGTTGAGTTAGGACTAAACTTAAGTCACTTGACTCAAAACCCTTGACTATTTTTCTGCTTATATCATGTTCATCTCAAAAATACAAATAAAAATTAAAAGAAGTCCACCATATTAAAAACATGCATGACCAACAAAGGAGATAGTTCAGATATTCTATGACAATCAGAAGCAACAGATCAATCAGTATATTAGTATTCCCGTATAACAAAAGTATGAGTAGGAAATTTCTCCTATGTATGTAGCCTGTGTTTTAGGAACAATTTGTGGAACAAATACAGGCAAGGAATGCTCAAGAGAAGAAAGTTTGGAGGGAATGCCCTTACTGAAGAAACCTCAGATGTACTATAATCCTAGAGGAGCCTCATCTGAAAAAAAAAAAAAAAGGTTGGTTTTGCCCTGACTGGTGATTCTATGAATGATATCATGCAGCATTTATTATTTGTTGAAGAGAAATCTTCTCAACTGACCCACTTCCCCACAATGCATAAGATTTAAAAATAAAAAAGGTCGCAAGTTATATTTTTGTTCTTGCTTCACTTTCATTCATCGTATTTGATCAGCACTGAGTGAAACTGACATCTCATCAAATTCTGGAGTGTGTTTCAGCACTGGGTTCATCAGAGGGTGGCATTTAAAATCCAGACATTGCAGGAACAATTGCATTTACCAGTCCCGTCCAGAGATGTAAACCTGACCTTTCTCCCGTAGGTTTATTGACACCAGACTGCTTTGTATCATACTTCATTATTATGTGGAACAATTGGAAGTTCCTCTCTACAAAACAGCTTGGGTTAGACCAAAGTGACCAGTCCACCAACTCCTCTTGATATAGGATACAGACAGGCTCAGTTTCTAGTCAGGATTGATCTAATTCCAAACATACAAAAGAGAGTGCTTACTTATAAATGGCCAGTCTCAATAGAAAGTCTCTACCATGTGGAACAAGGCAAATGCACAAAAATCTATATTTAAGGTGAGAGTAACTCTTCATATATTTGGGGAAGGGTCTTTCATAAAATCACAGATTTTAGAGTTTCAAGGTACTTTAGATTCCAGTCTCTTACCATGCCAGGATTCTTTCTTCAGATTCCATTAAGGAAAATAATCCAGCCCTTGATGGAACATTTCCAGTGAAGGGGAGATTATTAACTCATAAGGCAGCCTGTTTTAGCTATCAATCACTTTTGACTACTAAAATGTTCTTCCTTACACAAGGTGTCCCAAAAGTCTTAGGGCCATTTTAAGCTTTAATAGTTTTCTCTGGTTCAAAAATTTAGCACATTTGGGAAAGAACTGAAAAATGAATGGATGCCCATCAATTGGGGAATGATTGAGCAACTTATGGTATATGAGCATTATGGAATACTATTGTTCTGGAAGAAATCATAAGCAGATGGACTTCAGAAAAGAACTGCATGAATTGATGCTGAGGGAAGTGAGCAGAACCAGGTTAACACATTATGTTCAACTTTGATGGACTTAGCTCCTCTCAGCAGTTCAGTGATTAAGGACAATTCTAAAAAATCTGCAACAGAAAATGACATTCACATCCAGAGGAAAAGCTATGGAGTCTAAATGCAGACCAAAGCATATTATTTTCATTTTTAAAACTTGTTTTATGCTTTTCCCTTTTTTTCTTATGTGTTTTCCCATTAGTTCCGATTCTTCTTTCACAATATGACTATTTCATTGCTGAAATATTTTTGTCTTAGTGTTGAATATTTTGTGCCAAATTTGGTCCAAAATAAAATTTCACAAGGGATCAATTATAGTTGCAGTTTATATTAGTTTTTTCCTAACTACCCTATAAATGAAGCTAAAACAAATAAATAACAAATAAAATTTGCAGAAAACATGAATTTTTCAACATAACATGTTCCCACTCAGAAAGAGCTAATATGGAAATATGTTAAACATAATTGTACATGTATAACCTATTTCAGATTACTCATTGTCATGGGGAAGGGGGAGGGAAGGGAGGTAGGTAGAAAAGTGTGGAACTTAAAAGCTTACAAAAAGATGAATGTTGAAATCTATTTTTGCATGTAAATGCAAAAATAAAATAAAATAACATTCCAAAAAAATGTAGCACTTTCTTTGGGACAGCTTATATAGGGAGATCATAAGTTATAGTAGGGAAAGTGCTAGACTTTGATTGGAGAAACTGAATTTAGAAGCTGTCTCTACCACTGACTACCTGTGTGACCTTGAACAAATGACTTAACCTCCATGGGTTTCACTTTCTTTATCTATAAAAAGAGGAGATGGGGTGAACATCTAAGTTAATTCCCATCTCTAAATCTATAATTCTCCATCTTTTAGTTTTTTTTTTTTTTTGCAAGGCAGATGGGGTTAAGTGGCTTGCCCAAGGCCACACAGCTAGGTAATTATTAAGTGTCTGAGACTGGATTTGAACCCAGGTACTCCTGACTCCAGGGCCAGTGCTTTATCCACTGTGTCACCTAGCCATAGGCTAATTCTCCATCTTAATATAATTTTCACCCACTAGTCCCAGTTTCTTCCCTTAAGGGCTTCATAGAAACGTCTAGCATGGTTTTATAATTAGAGGACCTGGGTTCAAATTCTACCTCTGTCACTATCTGTGTAATCTTGGATAAGTCCCTTATCCTCTTTGGATCTCATTATCTTCATTCATAAAATGAAGAGGGCTGTGTTAGAGTGCTTCTAAGTTCCTTTTCAGTACAGGTTGTTTAGTATATCAGGTTAAATATCACGGTCCCTCAAGCTTTCTCTTCTCCAAGAGTATCCCTGGTTCTTTCTGTTGACCACCATATGAAATGGTCTCTGGAACTTTTACAATCTGTTCACTCTTCTATAATAAGACTCTAGATTGTCAGTGACTCCTTCTACCCTCTCCACTTTAAACCTGAAGTATTTAACCCATAGCAGTATTCTCCAAGTTAACATAGAAATTCAAAAGGTTATGGAATGATGTTTAAATGCTCAAAACCAATGAATTATGCTCCAGTATATTTGAACAAAACTGCCTAATAGTTTTATTTTAAAAGAAAATTCTTATTGAAACCTTTTGTTCACTCACTAGCATTGTGAACCTGGGTAAGTCGATTAATACCATTGCCTCCAAAAAACAGACAAGCAAATCAATAAAGAGATCTTTTGTTTTCATACCAGTCATTTACCAATGCATATATACATACACATATGTACCTATATACATAAAAATGTGTAAAAATATGTATAGGTACACAAGTGTATCTATGTATCAAGAAATGACTGTGTCGTGAAAATTACATATATTCATACTTCTCCACCTCTTTCCTATACATATATATATATATATATATATATATATATATATATATATATATATGCTTTAATGAACTTCTTAGTGTGTGTATCTCAGAATTGAGTACTACAATACTGTAAAGGTGTTCTGATCAGAACCAAGGACAGCATAACTAGCTTTTTCCTCACTCTGGACACTGGGTCTCTCTATTCATGTAACCTAAGATACAATCAGCTCTTTAAATAGCTGCTTCCCATTGCTGGTTCATATTGCAATTAAGGAAAACCTCCCAGAAAAGCTTTCATTCTTCCTCCCCAACAGACATTTACCAGGTTTATTATGCCCTTAGCTTCTCTGTTTCTCCCTGCAACACCTTCCAAACATTTGTGTTAAGCTCTTTTATGAATTTAGTATTTATTAGACCATCCTCTTGCACTTGACACGTATCCATTTTAGCTTGAGATAAGAGCCCCTGAGAACAAAATATTATGACCTGTGTGGGGGGAAATTGCAGTGAGAACAAATAAAAGCTATCCAAGCTTAGACTAATCATGCTGAAAACACACATTTTGCTCCCTAATTGGCTAAATGGGGGTTTGCAATACCTCAGTGCTCTCTTGCTTGCTTGTTGTTGTTCCCAGAGCTGTCTGGAAGGTTGCCTGAGAGAGGCAGACTGGCCCAGCCCCATACTGGGGGAGGGGCAGAGCTCCTCGGTGAGCCACATCTGTGCTGCTGTTTGCAGCCTTCCTGGCTTTAAGTATTGAACCAGTCAAGAGCTTGGCAGCTTAGCAACTGGCTGGGCTCCCTCACAGGAAAGGAGAGAAGCTCATTAGCTAGGAATCCCAAACCCCAACATTTAACACCCCTGATAAAGAGATGTATAATTGAAGAGGGAAGTAAACAGGCCCAGCTCTGACTGTACATTTCCCTTAGACAAGGAAAACAGGTGACTCTGGAAATGGGTGGTATAAGTTAACTCTAGTCATGGCTAAAGAGCTGGCAAACTCCAAAGAACTTTTGCTGGAAATAATATTGCTGTTGTTCAGTCTTCTCACTCATGTCGGACTCTTTGTGACATCATTCAGAGTTTTCTTAGCAAAAATATTGGAGTGTTTTACCATTTCCTTCTCTATCTCATTTTATAGATGAGGAACTGAGGCAAACAGGGTTAAATGACTTGCCCAGGATCATACAGCTTAGCTTGTATATGTCTGAAGTCATACTTGAACCCAAGAATTTGAGTCTTTCTGACTCCAGGCCAAGTGCTCTAACCACTGTACCACATAGCTGACTGAGAGTAATTGCTCATAACTCTAACACTTTTCTCAAAACAAGTGGGGTAAGTAATCTTAGTATTATTTTAAATATTTTAAAAATGTAATAGTAAAGATGTAAAGACTGAGAGACTGTGATATACTTAGTGATGCATATCTAGAAATGGATCAAAAGAGGTAATATTTGTAAAAACATTTAGCATTTCCCATGAGATCCTTAATAAATACTTATATTCCCTTCCCTAAGAGATTTAAATAGCACATTCCTTGTTCTTTTCTCCTTTGATAGAAAATAGGACCATAACTCAAGAATAAAAGGGACCTCAGAGACCATCTAGTCCAGCTGTATCATTTTACAGATGAAGAAGTTGAGACCAAGAATGACAGAAATCAAATGACCAGAGTCACCCAGTTAGTAAACCTCAGAGGCAGTTTTTAATTTTCTGTCTTTTGACTATAGAGTTGGTGATCTTCCTATAGCTCTGTGCTCATTAGTAGCTGCTGAGACTCAGGTCACCTCAAATATACATAACTGAGGAGGAGGAGGTCTCCCAAGGAAGCACAGTTATCTTGGACCTGTTAATGGTCATGAGTGCAGGGTTTGGCAGACTTTAGAAACGGGGGTGCCAAGCTTCTGGCCCATTTTCTCTTGGTGTACTAGATTTGGAGATGAACTCAGGCTGATGTTTTCTATAAAGGTAGAATGAGGCCCACATCATCTGTGACAGTTGTCTCTTGTGATCTATGGGGAGGGAGATGAGATGGTGTCAGACAGTCTTGTGTTAACAAAAAAAACAGTCCAGAATCTTCTTTGGGAGCAAATAATAATAATAATAATAATAATAATAATAATAATAATAATTATAATAATTATAATAGTGGTAATAGAAGCAAAGTGCATGACCATTGATTGGGGAAAGGTTCAACAACTATGATGTATGAACCTATCTGAATCTAATGGAATTTTATTGAACCACAAGAAACAACAATATGATAATAGTTAACATTTATATAGTGTTTTATGATTTTAGAAAACACTTTATATCTGTTATCTCATTTGATCCTCAAAATAACACTGTTCAATATTTCTTTCTATTTTTATCTACTAATAAAGAAGTTAAGGCTGAGTGTTTAAGTGACTTGCCAAGAGTCACATAACTAAAAAGGCAGAATTCAGACTCAGATCTTGCTTTGTCACCAGCTGCCCTAAATATAAGAAATTCAAAGAAACTTGAGTAGGCCTATTTGAGCTGGTTACTGGTGTAATAATGAAAACAGAACCACGAGAATAAAGTATAGAATGATCATTATAATATAAAGGAAAACACCTCTAAGAGATGTCAGATTTCCAATTAATGCAATGACCACTCTTGATTTCAGAGGACTGGTAATGAAACAGATTTTCCTACTCTTGATTAAGGAGGTAGTGGATTACACATATGGCATGTTATCTACTTGATCAGACATAGCTGATATGCCAGTCTGTTTTACTTAACTATTCATTACTAGAGACAAGTAATTTTGTCTCCCTTTGGCCTAATTTATTCATGTGTAGGATAGTAATAAAAATTCTTGTATGACTTACTTTCATTGGGCTAGCATGGGGAAAGTAATTTGTAAATTGTAAAGTACTTTAGAAATTAAGGTATTTTTCTCTTCCCAAAAGTCGTTCTAATTTAGTGATCTTCAAAGTGGGGGAGAAGTGGAATGAGATGAGCAACTTTTTCCCAAGGAAGCCTTAGGCTGACTCCAAAAGGCATATGATCAACTAATCAGAAGATAGGAGGATGAATACTATCATTTTCTCAATGGCTGCCAGCTATGTGACTGTTCTCCAACAAAACCAACACTTACCCTTATCCCAACACTCCCTATCTCTTCTATCCTCTGCACAAGCTCCCATATCTTCAATGTGCAAGATTTGGTCTCTCTTCTATGAGAATGGTGCCAGTACTTTAAGACAGTTATATGCTAAATATCTTCAGGGAGCCCACAGCAGAAGCTGTGTAGATGTCATCAGAAAAATTTATCTTTCCTTAGCAAATCTACTCCCTCTCTTCCAGATTACAGGTTAAGTTTTATACTTTGAGACAAGAACCAGTGAATAAAAGCTCTACCCACCCACATTTTTGATTGGATGAGACAGAGTTAACGATACATATAAGGTATGAGTAAGATTGGATTGTGATTTTCATCAAAGATCTCATTACATATTTTTCTCCTCTCTCACCTTTATATCCCATCTCTCTCTTATTTATCAAAGTCACCACCATTTTTCTAGTCTTCCAAGGTAACAATCTAAGTATAATCTTCACTACTAAGCTCTCTTTCACCCCAGTTGCCATATCTTGTCTCTACCTCCACATCTCTCACATTTCTCTCCCTCACACAGCTGCTACACTGGTTCAAGTCCTCATCACCTCTCATCTGGATTATTGTTCTCTCTGCCTCAAGTCTTCCCCTGATCCAATTCATTCTCCATACATCCAACAAAGTGATTATTATAAAGTACAGGTCTGATCATTTCATTTTCCTATTCAATAAACTCCAATGTTATCTATTGACTCTAGATTCAAATAATTTCATCTTTGTCTCATCCTTTTTAATGTATGTTTTGTTAAGTTTTATAATACATTTCATTATTAGCACAGTACTACTTATATATTATGTCTATGTAAACATAAATATCTTACAGGTATACATTTTTTACTGATGGGCTACATGTTCAAAATAATTCAGAGACTACTCCTCTAATGCAATGTTATAGTGAGGAAATTTTAGTGAAAGAAAAGTCTGATTATTAGATGATTATAGCACATAGATCCAAGAATTTCACTCTTAAAGCATTTCTTTAAACTCACTTTAGTCTAATCAGCCTGGATGACTAGATACAGGGAGAAGATGAACTTTAAATAACTGAGTTGAACCTATGCCCATCCTAGATAGATTTTTCTACTTATTTTGGCAACTCATAGAAAACCTGTAATCTCCTAATACCCACTGCTAGAACCACATGATTTCATTGCACGTTTTATTTCCCTCCACAAAAAAGGTAGTTAGGCTATAATCCAATTTTGTGGGGATACATATATTGAATGTAGTGTGATTTTAGGGAGACTAGCAAAAATTTATGACCCCCCAAATATTTTCTCCAACTGTTGTTTGAAGTTTCACTAATAGTCATTTTTTTTTCCTTTAAACTTCAAAGGGATTTTAAATATTTGTTTTTGTTTTTATTCTGCCAAAGTCCCTAAACAACTTGCTGCATTGCAAAGTGCACTGGACTTGAACTCAGAGGATCTGGATTCAAATCTCAGTTTTGCAACTTGCCACCTAAATGACCCTCATCAAGTCACATAACCTTTCTAGTTTTGTTTTCTTCCTTTCTGAAATGAAGGAGATGGAAGAGATGATTTCTATAATTATACCTTTAAATCTATGAACTTTTATTATACTTGATATCTTGTGAATGATTAATAATAATTAATTAATAATAGTTAATTATATATATATAATTAATACTAGAGAATTAATTAACAGATATTTATTGATGGTCTACTGTGTGCTGAATATCATCTTGTGGCTGGAGAGACAAAAAGTTTTGACAAGTAAAAACTTTTCAATGCTAAGTCAGTAGGGTCTTATACATTTATGGTAGATGCCTATTAAATGTTGAATTAAACTACTAAATAGAATTGGGTTACTACTTTCATAGGGTTTATAGTATAGGAAGGTAATTGGACTCAACTATAGATAACTGAAGTATGCAATGATACCACCCTAACCAGTTAAAGACGAAAGTATGAGATGTTCATTGCTTTCTGGGTGGTAGACAAACAACCACCAAGAACAAGTTTTTACAGAAATGGGGTACAAAATAGATGTCTTGTCACAGAACAGATAAAGATATGGGGTAGTAGGAGTGGGAGGAAGGACACTAAAGTATTTTGCTGAATGTACTTTTTTTCTTGAGTGACTAAAGTCTCTAAATGTGGCTAATTTCACAGAATGCTTAGAGGAAGTGATGAGCAACATCCATTTGTGGGAAAAAAATCAAAGCTGTGGCTGGGTATTCTACACTGGGTATTAAGAGGACCTAGATTCCAGCCCTGGTTCTGCTAATAATTCCCCATGTATGCATACCCTTTGATCCAGCAATACCACTACTGGGTCTATACCCTGAAGAGATCATGAAAAATGGTAAAAAAAAAAATCACTTGTACAAAAATATTCATAGCAGCCCTGTTTATATTGACAAAAAATTGGAAATTAAGTGAATGTCCTTCAATTGGGAAGTGGCTGAACACATTGTGGAATATGTATGTTATAGAACCCTATTGTTCTATTAGAAACCAGGAAAGATGGGAATTCAGAGAAGCCTGGAAGGCTTTGCATGATCTGATGCTGAGTGAGATGAGCAGAACCAGAAAAACACTGAACATCCTAACAGCTACATGAGGTTGATGATCAACCTTAGTGTACTTGCTCATCTTATCAGTGCAACAATCAGGGGCAATTTTAGGGTCTCTGAGATAGAGAATACCATCTATATCCAAAGAAAGAATTGTGGAGTTTAATCAAAGACTATTACCACCTTTAATTTAAATTTTTTAAAAAGGTATCTTATTATATAATTTTGGTATCTCATATATTTTTTCCTTAAGGATATGATTTCTCTCTCAATGTATTCAATTTTGATCAATGTATAGCATGGAAACACTGTAAAGACTATCAAACTGCCTTCTGTGGGGACTGGGGGCAGGGAGGCAAGATTGGGGAAAAAAATTGTGAAATTCCAAAAATAATTTAAAAAATTCCCCATGTAATCCCAAACAAGGCACTTCACACCTTCTTGGCCTTAGTTTCTTTATATATAGAATGAGGGGATTGGACTAATTGATCTCTGAGACCCTTTCCACATCTAACTCTCTATGATTCTATTCCTTATGGAACAAGCATTACCTGGGGAGATCTCAAATGTCTTTTTAATAAAATGCATATGAAATCCTAGACCAATCTTCAGGACCCTGTTTCTCACATCCCACACTCTCTAGCTTATCTCACTTATCATCACTCCCTTAGAGAGCATTTCTACCCTTATTGAGCAAATTTAGTTATTATTATTATTTTCCTCACACAACTAATTTGCTTACTTCTAGGACTCCTGGATACACCCCCCCCCACCTCCCTGCCAATTCCCTTTTATCAACTCTATGGCCCTTTCTTCTTTTCAAACCTGGCTCCAAATTAAAACTGCCTTTAGGCAACATTCCCTGATTTGGTGCTTTGAACAGAGTAGGTATTTAATGAATATCTACTGAATTGTAGAATTAACCCTGGCTAGCCCTTCAGGACTCTCCACACATTAACATAGTGTTTCCACTATGGTAATAAGCCATTTTTGATTCATTTCATTTCTAGTGCTCTTTGGGAATCTTTTCTGGGTTGTCAATCAATAAGTCAATTGAAAAACATTTATTCTGTTAACCTTGAATAGAGGAAGAGTTTTTTGAGGGGGGAAAGGTTTTTGTTTTGGGTCTCTGTTATACTGTGACCTTCTAAAGAGCAGAGACTTCATCTAAAGTTCTTCCTGCCATGTAATATGCTCATCTAGATCTGTTTGTGGGTATTGCTACCACAATAAGGAATTAACAAGATGCTGGGGCAAGAAGGGAGCAATTGCTAGCAGCAGGACTTGAGGCTACTCTATCCTTGCCTTGGTTCTTAGACTGACCATATGCAACAGATAACAAAGGGAGAGACAAAATTGGGCTGGTTTGGTTAGATTGGCTCATTCTAGGATTCTTATGTGGGTGCTAATTTTAGAAAGAGGAAGAAGCTTTAAGTTAGGTGAGGTATCTCCATAGTGAAAGGTTTCTCCAAGCTCTGGCCTCCCCATCTCCAACCTTCTCTGTGTTTACCCTCTGTTGACTTTCTGATCAAGTCATTTGTGCTAAGTAATGCTCCCAGCTGTCTTATGTAATAAAGTCATATATTGAGAGCTGGAAAGACATCATCTAGTTTGACATTCTCATGAAGAAATTCAGGTAAAGGGCTTAACTAACTTTCCCGCAATCATACAGCTAATAAGTGTGAGGTAGGATTCAAATCCAGGTCTTCCTAACTCCAATTCTTGCATTTCATCCTTTATACCTCATTGCGTCTTATTTTTTTTTTTTATTTCTGTTTTTTTTGGGCAAGGCAATAGGATTAAATGACTTGCCCAAGGTCACAAAGCTGGGTAATTATTAAGTGTCCGAGGCTGGATTTGAACTCAGGCCCTCCTGACTCAAGGGCCCATGCTCTATCCACGGTGCCACCTAGCTGCCCCCCTCGTTGCCTCTTAGAAGGCAGACATCATCATTAGCCACAGTCTATCTTGGGCTCAGAGGGCATCAAAGACTCTGGACAGTGAAAACTCATTATCACAAGAATAGTGGCAGTTGCCCTTGATAACCCCTTCCCTTTCTTTGAAAAGAAAGGTGGGCAGAAGTAATTCTGGTCAAGCAGGAAAATTTTGAAAATTATGTGATGATTTATCATTTTGTTTAAAAGAAAAGCAAGTCATAAAGAGTGAACATTTAGTTTCATGTACAATCCTTTTTTCATACTAGTGAAGATATGAAAATGTTCATATTAGTTTGTGTTATAATTTTTAAAAATTTTATAATTAAGTCTATTTTCTATTCTTTCAAACATATCTGTCAGAGAATGCAAAGATCATGCCCTATGTAGATGTTAGTGAGTGGCTCCTTAAACATTTTCCTACCTTCTTGCCTACTTCATGACCCTATTGGGGTTTTCTTGGCAAAGATACTGCAGTGGTTTGCTCTTTCCCTTTTTAGCTCATTTTGCAGATGAGGAAATTAAGGCAGAGTTAAGTGATTTACTCAGAATCACAGCTAATAAGTGTCTGATGCCAAATTGGAACTCAGGTCTTCCTGACTCCAAGTTTCAGCTTTCTATCTACTATGCCACCTAACTGCCCTATTCTGAGTCCTAGATTTCCACATAAAAGAAGAGTAGTAACATGCCCTAGATATTTGATCTATTGTGAGAAGTCTTCTGGAAAATTTCTGGGGGAGGCAAGTATACTTCATTAACATTGTCCAATATTAAGATTGCTGGGGAGAAATGCTGTTACTAATAAAGACAGGCCTGCTGGCAGATCAGCTAATATCCTGATGCACACCCAGGCTCCTGCTTCTGCACACATATGATGCCACTAAGATAAATTACTTTCTACCAATATAAATATGATGACAATCAATACAGTTAGTAAATAACCTGGCTTGCAGAACAAAGGAAAATATCAATAGTAAATTCATTTCTATTGACAAGAAAAACCAAGCTGGGCTGGAGTGTGTGTGTGTGTGTGTGTGTGTGTGTGTGTGTGTGTGTGTGTGTGTGTGTTTCTCTGTGTTTTTATACACATGCTCATATAGCTGGGAAAGAAATGTTTTTCGCCCTACAGAAAGTGGCTTAGGAAGCCAACTGCTTTGGTTGATACATTTTCATCAGTTCACAAGCATGGGAGTTAATGGTGAGTAGTGGAAGGAGGAATACCTATGTCAAAAAGAATTCTACTTGGGGACCATATGCTTGATGATTTTTAGGTGAGTCAATTCCCCTGAGTTTGCTCCTTTGGGCAATGAAATGATTGGACTAGACAGATGTCCCTAAAATCTCTCCTAGCTTTAAATCCTAAGACTCAGATTCTTATCTAATTGACTACTTTCCTGCTATGGTCAGTTGATATTCTCTGAATCTCTGTCTCCTCATCTCTAAAATAGGGACACCAATGCCTATTGTGACAACCTTATGAAACTGTTTGACGTTCCACTGAGGTCATAGATTTGCAAGGCTCTGGGAAGAGTTAAGTACTGTAGGCATGTGAGGTGTTACCACACATCTGTATCTGTGCCTCCCCTTCTCATTCTCTCTCCCACCTACCTTGTTATCAGCTTTATAACAGTGGGAGTTCTGGTTCTAAAGTTCCCTTTTCAGCAACTTAAAAGAAAATCTTTGGCCTTAGAAAACATTTGTCAAAATAGAAACAGCCAGAAGGAAGGGAGGGAGAAAGGGGGATTCTTGCAAAGTCATCATTTTCCACCCAAAATGTCTTCCCCTGGGTGGAAGGTTGTAGAAAGAGAGCTTACAAACCCATTTATTTGAGGATAGCCATCATCTTCACTCCAAGTCTTCTCTTCCTTGATCAATAAGCATTTATTAAGCTATTATTTGTCAGACATTGTGCTAGGTGCTGCAGATAGGAAACAAAAAAGTAAACAGTTACTACCCTCACAATATTTCCTTTCTATCCAAATTTATAAGCAAATACTCCTGATCTTATTATTTAATTTTCATGGTATGACCACTGGAATCCCCTAAATTTTTCCTTCCAAAAACCAACAAGACCTAAAGAAATGATACAAAATTTTCTTGTGAAGTAATGCTCACAAGGTCTTTTTATGAGAGGTCATGGTAACTCAAGATGGGCTTGCAGAAATACTACTGTTCCATAAGAAGCAACAAATATAAGAAATTCAGAAAAATATGAGCAGACTTAGGTGAACTGATGCAGCAGGAAATATATAGAACTGAGACAACTAGAAGCAATAACTAAAATGATGTTAGTGAAAACAATTCATGGAAAAAATAAAATAAAAATAAAAACTGAGTGCTGAACTCATAATTACTAAGCTTGGCCTGAAGAAGAGATATGAGATGCTTCCAGTCTCCCCCTCCCCCTTCTTTGAAGAGGTGGCATTATGGGTATGGAGCACTGCATAAAATGTCAGAACTAGTAGATGTGTTGCTTAGTTTTGCTGACATACTTTTCCCCACTCTTTCTTTTCAATTCTGCATTAAAAGGAATGGTGTTGGGGAGGAAGAAGGAAGATATTGGGAAATAAAGATGATATAAAATATGGGATAGCAAAATTTATGTTAAAAGTATGAAAAATAAACACTAATCATTAATTAGATGAAATTTGACTCATTATATTGAGCTATATAATAGCAGACCTATTATATAATAGGGCTCTTTTGATTTGGTTTAGGTTCTCAGGAAATGATTGCCACATCAAAGAGGAAGAGAAAAAGAGAGAGACAGAGAGACAGAGAGAGAAAGAACCAAGACAACTTTTTTAAAGCACAGTGTTTCATCTATCTTAGCTGAAATTTCCTGTTTTTAATCACCTGATATTTCTTCTTCTTGAAAACAAGAATAAATAGCATGGGGAAGTATAAGGAGGGAAAAAAGAGGCAACTAATATTCTTATAAATTACTCCATTCAATTTCTTGAGTACTAACTATATGCCAGTCTTACTGTGGGTTGAGGAGGATGCAAAGATAGATACCATATGATTCTTGTACTCTCCAGGTGCTAATAACGCAGGGTTAAGATCCAAGATACAATTGAGATTTAACTAATTGTGGTCTGCCTTAGAGTTTTCATTAGATTTCTCAAATGGAATGACAGTAAAGAAAGGGAATAGCAGTCACTGATTCCAGTGGAACAGCTGGATAGCAGATGGCTCTAAATTCCAAGATGTCCTGTCTTTACACTGTCTTCTGAAGAGGAATCAATATTGACACTGAAGTATGGGAGAAGTGACTAGCATTTGAAGATTTGTCTTTGCATTTCATCTGAAAAATAGTGGTATCAAGATCAGAAAGAGAGGATATGTCTACCAATGGTATATAGGAGACTCTTCTCAGATTATCCAACCATCCACCCAGATCATCTTGATATCTGCCTGCCTTGCTGTCTTCCCTACTTCTCACCATGTACATCAGCACTTCTTATATCAAACCTTGATCTCAGCCCCTTATCAGTTTCTTCTCCCTTTGGGAACAATCAACTTGATTGGTGATTGAGTGAGTACAAAGAAGGACATAGTCCACAGTATATAGGGGCTGGTCACAGACTCTATATCATACTTCACTTTCATAGCCAACACAGTCATTTACTCAGATCATCTTGCCATGTACTTGTCATTCTTGGAATGACCTCTTCTGCTACATGCATAGCCTCTTTTTCAACCTCTTCATATGTTCCTCTGGGCCCTAGATTATAATTATAATACCATTGCTTCTTTAAAAAAAAGTCATATCCATTGATATCCTGTAAAACAATTTATGATCCCTATAATTCTCCAAACCAAAATTTCCTTCTTTGGCTATCATTTCCCTCTATGTGTGACCTTCCTCTAACTAGAATAAGTTCTTGAAATATATGAAGATAGAAACTATATCACTTGATATTTTATCCTAAGTTTTTAGTATAGCATATGGCATATAGGTAGTACTTAATAATTCCTATTTAATTCATCTATCTATCCATCCATCTATTCATGGAAATTATAGCCTAGTTTGTAAATATGTGTTCATAAAAGCTAGAATATAAAAAATAGTGTAATGTATCAAAATTGGAACTCAGTCCATGAGCCTGATCAGGTAAATTTAGGATCCAAAGACAGGACTGTCAGTCCCTTGGTCAGTGAATAAGCAATTATTAAGCAACTACTGGGTGCCAGGCCCTGTGCTAGGCAGGGGATATATAAAGAAAGATTTGGAAGAATTCATACTTGGGAGAAAATTTATACAAATTATATTCAGGATTAATAGGAAAGAATTAATAGAGGGAAGGCACTAGAATCAAGAGGGGTTGGAAGAAAGACTTCCTATAAAATGTAGGAATTTAGTTGGACTTTGAAAGAAGCTAGGAGGGCTGGAAGACAGAAATGAGAAACATGCCAGCAATAGTGGACAGCATGAGAAGATGCACAGAGCCAATAGATGGATTGCCTTGTTCTTGGTAAGAAGGCTAACAACACTGCATCAAAGAGTATAGGACTGGAGGTGAGGTGGTAAAATGTAAGAATACTAGAAAGGTGGAGAGAGGAGGATGATAGGTTATGAAGGGCCTTGAATATCAGGCAGATCCACTAGGGCAAGTCATACAATAGGGGAGTCTCCTATTAGCCAATAATAGGAAGAACTTCAATCAACATATTAAGAGGCAAATAGGCGATATCTCAATAATTGGGAAGAGAAGAACAACCAGGGAATCAGGGAGTAAGAAATGAATAGAGATCCTTTCAAGCAGGTTGGAGAATTCCAGTAGCAGGTTATGGAGACTCAGCCATCAGCATTGAAGTTCAGGGATAGGAATCACAAGAATCGCAAAACTTAAATGTTGGAAAGATTTTCAGAATTGATCTAGGACAAACAATACCAGAATGGAAATCTTCCCTGACAAGTGGCCATTCAGTTTCCTCTTTACAACTTTCGGGGGTGGGGGGAGCCCACCTACTAACTCACTTTGCCATACTTTTTTTTGCAAGGCAAACGGGGTTAAGTGCCTTGCCCAAGGCCACACAGCTACGTAATTATTAAGTGTCTGAGATCGGATTTGAACCCAGGTACTCCTGACTCCAGGGCCGGTGCTTTATCCACTACGCCACCTAGCCGCCCCAGCGATACTTCTGATAGGACATTTTTTATTTTATAAAACCAAAATCTACTTGGCAACTTCCTACCTGTTGCTCCTAGCTTTTCCCCACAGGGATCAAGAGGAAATATCAAGACCTCCTTTTCTGTGACAGTTCTGCTTCCTCACTAAAATGTTCTTTTTCTTAGACAAAATGTCAATTCAACTCAAAAACATTTTGAAAAAACCTACTATTTTCCAGGCACTACACTGGGGGCAAGAATGATAAAAAATAATTCATTCCTGACTTGAAGGAATTTACATTCTACTGGAGGATGTTGATTTTGTTGTTCATCCTTCATTCTTGAAGAGGACCAATGACCTTAGGAGGGTGATGTCTTGACTTGCAAATTAATTGGATTTAATTTAGGCAGATCTGCTCAGAGTCAACAATCTCATTCTCTATAGTGTTATTGGAGTTCAGTGGCAAGAAATAGATTAAGATGACTGGGGGAAGCAATATTTATTGATAATTATGTTAAATATATACAAAGTAATTTCAGGTTTGAGAGGATAGCACTAACAAGTGACCGATGGAGGGAGAATTAGGAAAGACCTATAAGAGGTGGCACCAGATTTATGCTTCAAAGGAAGGTAAAAGATTCTAGGAAGGAGACAAGGAGAAGAATCCTTGAAAAGGAATTAAGACAAAAAATAGAATGGCATATATGTGGAACCATAAGTAGGTTGGTGCCGTTTCAGTGTAGAATGTATAGGGTGGAGGTGGGAAAAGAAATGTGTCATTAACTTGGAAAAAGATTGAAGCCAGATTAAAGAGGGTTTGAAAAAGGCAGAAAGAAACTTTATATGATCCTAGAGGAAATAAGAAGCCACTAAAAATTCCTGTACAAGGAAGTGACACAGGCAGAATAGATGGTGTTCAAATATTACTTCTGATATTTATTACCTGGGTGATTATAGGCTATGAACTTTGACTATTCACATTGTTTCATTTGAGATTCCTCCAGAATTGGGGGCACCAACTCATCAGTTTTAGCACAAAATAGATACACTATTACTAATCATGGGTGTTATATCATTGTGAAGTACATCTACACCTTCCAGATAAACTGCCTTTCCAAGGACAAGGAGCACAGAAGTATCTGGAGACCTTTAAGAATGACTCATAGCTTATTCACTTTATGGCAATCCAGTTTTGGTATCGTATAGCTATTTTAAAGGAAAAGGATGGGTGAGTTACTTCATTACATGAAGGCATGTAATAATATCTATGAACCTGTTGGACATTTCAGAGATGCTCTCTAACTGATCATCATTGGGGAAAGTGTGATTAGCTTTGGTATTGGATATAATGTGCATAATAGTAATGATATATAGCAAAGACTGCTCCAGAAAATGTAGGCAAAGAAAGATGAAGGCTATTCAGATATTGTTTCAGACACTTTAATGCCCAAATATAATGAGAATAAGAATTGGAAGAAATGTGAGGAACATTTCCCAGGAGGCACTCCTACAATAAGCAGTGGTAACTCTTTACCAGGCTATTTTAAAAAAGACAGCTTAACAAGAGTAGCAATCAGGGGTAGAAACATAAACACATGGAAGGGAGGGAGGAAAGTCAAAGGATTTGCTGGAAAAAAAATTCCCATTTTTCATCAGTGATGATAGAAGGTAGAAGTCTTACTTTCAATGGGTGAAAGCTGCAAAGAGGGAAACTTAGACTTAACATTAAGAAATATTTCCTAACATTTAGAATTGACCAAAGATGGGACAGGCAGGAGATTAATGGGTTGGGGTCAATGGCCTCTGTAAATCCTTTTTCCACTCAAAAATCTGTTTCTGTGGGTTTGGGATTAATTTCAAAAACAATAAAGACCCTATTAGAGGGTCTAAAGCAGAACAGTAAGCATCATGATGAATAATTTTCAGCAAAATAACTAAATAATACCTCAACATTCTGATGCTCTTTAATTAATATCTGGTCCTTGTGATCCTGAAAAAAATTACCTTTGTTTGACCAGTCTTCTGATGATGAGTCTTTTGGAAATTAGTTTAAATTATTCTCAAATAATAGACATCTAAGTCCTTTAGTTTAGGTATGGTAATGCTGAGGGTGGTGGATCAATTGAGTGAAGAGTTTTGAGCTGCAGTAGGCTAAACCTCTAAATCTTTCAACATTATAGTAAGCCCCTATCAGCAGGAAGCCACCAACCTGTCTCCCTAGGAAGGAAAAATTGACCCAGGTCAGAAACATAATAGATGCAAGATCTCCAGGGAGATCAGGGTCCTTGAATGAATGCTGTACTTTCTAGCCTGGTTGGTTTAGGGAGAACCAGTCTCAAACAATACCAACTCCACCACTACTACCAACAATGACAATAGCAATGACAACAATAATGATAAGAAAACCAATGTATCAGTTTGTCCATACTAGCTGGTTTGGGCCTGCCAGCTTGTGATCCAAAGGTTTAGCCTTTGAGAACCCAGTTTTCTCTTCAGGAGGATATTAGTGGAAAACCCAGAAAGAGAAGTTAGGAGAAGAACACCTACCAACAAGGTTTGTCTCAGGGGACCGTGGGTGAACCAGGAATGGAGACCAGAGAACCAGTGCAAGGATAGCAGCTGGGGGAAGCCAGAGGACTGGCATTAGCTGTAGAGGCTTTGGTGTGTAGAGGGTGTGAGAGCCACTTTTAGCTGTGGAATCTTTGGCCAGGAGGGAGAGGAGCTATGGGAGGGTGAGTTCCAGCACAGAGAGTTTTAGAACACACCTGGAAACTGACCAGCTGGGCTGGGACCTGATTGCCATACTTTCAGTGAAGCCCTCTCCCCACAGCAAAAAGTAAACAACCCCACCCCCTCAGGCTTAGGTGTGGCCTACAGAGTTCACTGAACTGAAAGAGAGATTAACTCTCTCCCTCTGGGTCCATTGTTCAAGAACAACTCAGACCCTGCTGCTGAGGACCTCAAACACTCAAACAATGCACTCTACTGACTGGGCCTTGGAATTACTAAGGAAAGTGAACAAAGCCTCTAGGACCTTCAAAAGCAAACCTCTGAGAGCCAGCTCCCTCCCCCCAATACAAGATTGTAAGGAAATGAAGAAAGGCCAGAGAAAAGCGAGGTGGGGGGCATAGAGAAATACTTAGAAGAAATAGATTCTAACCCAGAGAGATCTAGCACTTCTGAGGAGAATATGAATTGGTCTCCATTCCAGAATGACTCCCTTGAAGAAATCAGGAACACATTTAAAAATCTGGGCAGCTAGGTGGCATAGTGGATAAAGCACAGGCCCTGGAGTCAGGAGTACCTGGGTTCAAATCCAGTCTCAGACACTTAATAATTACCTAGCTGTGTGGCCTTGGGAAAGCCACTTAACCCCGTTTGCCTTACGAAAACCTAAAAAAAAAGTTTAAAAATCAATTGGAAAAAGAAACTCAAGAGAAAGTTAACATATCAGAACAAGAAAATAAATCCTTGGAAAATACAATTGGACAAATACAAAAAGAGAATAATCTCTCAAATACTCAATTGGGTAAATAAAAAAAAATGATTCTATCAAAACTACACTTGGGCAAATGGAAAACTTCAAAAATAGAATTGACCAACTGGAAAAGGTGTTGCAAAAGTAAATGAAGAAAATTCTCTAAAAAAAAAAGAATTGAACTGGTGGAAACTAATGACTTCACGAGACAACAAGATTCTGTTAAACAAAACCAAAAGGTTGAAAAAAATAGAAGAAAATGTAAAATACCTCATTAGTAAAACCACTGCCCTTGAGAATAGATCAAGAAGGGACAGCATGATAATTATAGACCTTCCTGAAAACATTGGGAATAAAAGCCTAGACTTAATATTACAGGATTAAGTGATGGAAAATTGCGCTGATATCATGGAACCAGTGGGCAAAATGCTTATTGAAAGAATAGATCAGGGGTGGCTAGGTGGCACATTGGATAGAGCACTGGCCCTGGAGTCAGTAGTACCTGAGTTCAAATCTGGCCTCAGATACTTAATAATTACCTAGTTGTGTGGTCTTGGACAAGCCACTTAACCCTATTTGCCTTGCAAAAAAACCCCCACCTAACTAAAAAAAAATGAATACATCGATTCCCTCTGGAAAGAGATCCTAAAATGAAAACACCAAGGAATGTTGTGGCCAAATTTCAGAACTATCTGATAAAAGAGAAAATCCTGCAAGTAACCAGAAAGAAACAATTTAAATACCAAGGAGCCACAGTAAGGATTATGCAGGACCTGGCTGCATCAATATTAAGGGATTGAAGAGCCTGGAATGAGATATTTCGAAGAGCAGGGGAGCTTGGAATGCAGCCAAGCATCCACTATCCAGCAAAGCTGAACCTTCTCTTCCAGGGGGAAAAGATGGACATTTAACGAAGTGGGAGACTTCCAACATTTCCTGATGCAAAGGCCAAAGCCTGGACATCAAACAGGAGGCTCAAGAGATACATTAAAAGGTTAAAAAAAGGTGTGGGGGGGGTAAAGAAAAAAACCTGCTATCCAAGAAGATGAAACTGGCTATATCCCCGCTTAGGAGAAAGATTCTCATAACACTTGAGAATTGTAACTCTCTTAGAGAGAATGTACTTAGTCAGAAGTGATGGTCACTCATGACTTATCTGTGAGACTATTATCCAGTAAGATGAAATTGGCTAAATCTCCACCTGGGAGAAAGAATCTAATAACTCTCTAGAATTGCAACTCTATTAGAGAGAGTATATTTAGCCAGAAGTGATGGACACTCATGACTTTTCTGTGATTAAGATAGAATGATTTACCTTAAAAAGGGGGACAGTAAAGCTATGGGAGGATGGAGGAGATTGAATAGGGTAAATCTAATTACATTAAGAGGTACGATCTGTTGTAATAGAGGGGAATAAAGGAGGAGGTGAGAACCACCTGAATCTTCATCTCATCAGACTTGGCTTAAAGTTAACTTACACAGGGGGCAGCTAGTTGGCACGGTGGATGGAGCACCGGCCCTGGAGTCAGTAGTACCTGAGTTCAAATCTGACCTCATATACTTAATAATTACCTAGCTGTGTGGCCTTGGGTAAGCCACTTAATCCCCATTGCCTTGCAAAAAAAAAGATCAAATCAATGTATACCATGGAAACAATGTAAAGACTAATAGACTGCCTTCTGTGTGGGGTGCAGGGAGGGAAGCAAGAATAGGGTAAAAATTGTAAAACTCAAAATAAAATCTTTCTTAAAAAAAAAGAAAATAGTATTGGGTATAAGTGCTCTTTCTACTACCACATTTTGGTCTGTGCAATTCTAAAAGAGGATATTTAAAAATATCTAGATATTTCTGGGCACCTAGTTGATGTGGTGAATAGAGTGCCAGGCCTGAAGTCAAGAAATCTTGAATTCAAATGTCACACCCCTTAATTGGTTTATGACCCTGAATAAGTAATTTGACTTTAGTTTCATCATCTGTAAAATGGTGGCAATAACAGCACCTACCTCACAAGGCTATTGTGAAGTTCAAATGAGATAATAATTGTAAATAACTTACCAGAGTGCCAGATAGTGCTATAAAATTATTACCTGCCATTATTATAATTATGACATTGATTACTTTGCTTTAGTTATTGTCTGAGTTGCCACTGATCACATTAAAAATCCCTTTTCCCACCTCTCCAAAAAGAGAATTAACTAAATATTTCACCATTAGGAATACTGCTGATTGAGGGGACTATTTTTCAAAATCTCACCTGATGTCCAGTTCATTAAAATTCCTGTCATGCAGCCAATTAATATGAGTGAAAGGATTAAATATCTGAACCTTAGGGATAGATAACCAATTCTTTAAAAATTGTGCCATCCAAAACTAGGCCCAGACATTATTTCTGGGGAATGAACCTAGACCCAGATATATTGGAAAGATCACCACAAGGGAGTTGGAATCAGGAGATCACAGAATGAAAGAAGCATGTAGCTGGGTTGGACCTCAGAGTTCATCTGGTCTGTTCAAAGCTGAACAAGAATGTCTTCTCCATGATGCCAGGCATCTGACCATACAACCTTTGTACTAAAGTGAATGCTTCTTCAAAAAGGTGCTTATTCATTGTGAAAAAATCACTGGGCATAAGGCTTATGCTTGAAATCATAAGATAAATTTAAAATCCTCTTTAAATACAGCCCAGCATTTGGAATCCAAAACCTTTTCCAGTAAAACATCCAGACCATTTTGTGCAAGCTCTTGGCTGAAGGAGATTAAGTTTTCTCTCTCCTTCTTAGTCACTGGCAGGCCAGTCAAGTTTTATATCTCATTTTCTCTCCCACCCCCAGTTCAATAGAGTAGATTCAGCTTTTAAACTCTGTCCATCTCCATATGCACCTCAGGGTGGCTCATATGAAGGTTCACATCCCAATCAATCAGACTGATTTCAATTAATCTTAATTGTCCTGTTGGGGTTCCCAGCCAATAACAAAGCTGTGGTAAGCCGCCTGCTTGACTTAATCACACCTTTAATAACCTCTCTGGAGGGCCTGCAAGCAACTCACTCTCCTCTATCTGAGCACAATGGCCTGGCCCACATTGTCCTCATGGCCCCTACTCTAGACACAATCATAAAAGAAAGTGCAGCAGTCATCCTCCAGGGTAGAGATGAAATATGGAAGCTTGTTGAGATTCTTGCTAGATTTTTTTAAGGAACTTTTGAAGAAATCATTCAACTTTATCTTTTCATCATGGACAAGCATATTCCTACCTGCTCTATCACTAGCCTGACATTCCCCAAACTCATTTTCTTTTGGATTACATAAAACAGAGATCTCAAGTGAAAACAAGCCCATCCTCATGTATTAATTGTTCTCTACATGACAATTGTAACAATGCCTTCCATTTGTAGGGATTTTTACAGCTTGAAAAATGTTTTAATTTTGCAAACCACTGCAGGGAACAAAGCAAGCCAAAGACCAAAAAAAACATTTGATCCTACAGGATCTTACAGGAGGTCTAACAGGAAGCCTGTTCCTAGCACAGTTAACAACAAGACTATGCAAAGAGAAGGCAGAAAAGGGAACCTGGAGCTAAACCTCAGTTGAACCATCAGGAGATTGTACCAAAACCCAGGAATTCCTGCATAAGATGAGGCCTATGTACCACAACCAGGATCAAAAAGAATCTATCCACAACATCTAAGAGTATAGAAGGAACATAACAATCTGCACATCTAAGAATGAAGATATTAATAAAGAACTGAAAATGTTATACATAGTGAAGAAATATTAGAAATTGAGAGAAGCCCAAGAAGTAAAGGAAGAAGGGAGCAATTCAATAAGTCCAAGTAGAACTTCAAAAAAGTTCTTCATTTTGGAAAAAAAATCACTGGGGATAAGACGTATACTTGAAATCATAAAATAAATTTAAAATCCTCTTTAAATATAGCCCAGCATTTGGAATGCTGGCCACAAAGACTACAAGAGTACCTGCAAGAAATGAAGCAAGAGGGGCAACTAGGTGGTGCAGTGGATAGAGCACCAGCCCCGGAGTCAGGATTACCTGAGTTCAAATCCGGCCTCAGATACTTAATAATTACCTAGATGTGTGGCCTTGGGCAAGCCACTTAACCCCCTTGCCTTGCAAAAAAAAAAATAGAAATGAAGCAAGAGATATAAAATATAAGGTTAAGTGAAATGAGAGCTACAGATGAGTTATTAAGAAGGATTAATAGCTTAGGATAGAAAGAAATAAAATATATGTGACCTAAAACTAGATCAAATAAAAATTATCTTAAAATTGTTGGGTTATCTCAAAACTATGATAAAAATCTTTCCCTCTTTCTCTTCCTGCATACATGTGTACACACACACACACACACACACACACACACACAAAATACCCCATTCTCCATGAAAACTATATTTCAAGAAATCATAAGTGAAAACTGCCTAGATCAAGAGGGAATAGTGAAAATAAAATAAATAAAAAGGAAAGAAACTGATTACTTTCTGCAAGAGATGCATAATTGTAAATTCCTCTGATTATCAGAGTAATCATCTAGAGGATCCAGGTCAAAAAAGAATAATGCAAGTAGTCAAAACAAAAAGTTCAGGTATCACAGAACCATAGTCAGAATTATATAGGACTTGGTAGTTATCAATAAAAAAGAAAGAAAATTCTGGAATATAATATTCTAAAAGACAAAAGGTAAAAGTTTATTACCAAGAATTATCATGCAGAACTGAATACATCCTACATTGGGGAAAAATGTAGAATCAAGTGGGTAGCATAACTGGATAGTATAATGAAAACCATGTTGGATTTAGATTAAGGAAGACCTAAGCTCAAATCCTGTTCAGATACTTCCTACCCATGTGACCTAGGAAAAGTCATTTAACCTATCTCAGTCTTAGTTTCCTCCTCTTTAAAATCTGGTAATAATAATTAGACATTATTCACAGGATTTTTGTGAGAACTAAATGAATTGAAGCAACTTCCACCACAGAGCAACATGAAGTTAGTATACTCCTAGAGCTTTTCCCTTCACAACTTTAAATGAAGTATCTACACAGACATTAATGCTATGGATCCCATAAAAAAAAAGAGCAAAACAAATCCTCAACTCTGGACTTTGTGGAGTGAGGGTCTGTCTCTTCAGGGGTAAAGGGGAAGTACAGCCCAGCTAGGCCAGAGAGCAGGAAACCTAGTAGGAGCCTTCTAGTCACAGCACAGTCCCAGCTTAGGTAAATAGGAGGCCAGCAAAGTCTGAGCCCTGGGAATGCTCAGACATGAGTGGGTAGGTAACAAACTACTACATAGGCAAAGCCTAAATGTAAAGGAGGAAACACATCTCTACTTAAGCAATGCCCTAGGCAACAACTTGGCAAGTGATAAGCCAGGGACCAGACCCCAGCCCCAGAACAAAAAAACTTGGGACTATACTCTCTGTACTCCAGGAGGAGAGCTCAACTATCAAAATGAGCAAAAACCAAAAAGAGGGCCAACTGTAGAAAGTTACTTTTTAGTTGGAGGTGAAAAAGATGCAAACTCAGGAGAAGAAGGTAGTGACAGGTTACCTACATGGGAAGTCTCAAAGGAGTTTATGAATTATACTCAAATTCAAAACCTCATGGAAGAGTTTAAAAAAGATTTTCAAAACCAAAGATGAGAGATTTTTTCCATATTTCCAAAGAAATATAGAAAAAAGAAATGAGAGCCATGCAGGAAAATTATGAAAAATTGACTGAAAACATTATATCCTTTAAAAATAAAAATGATCAACTAGGAAAAGAATGTAACTCATCAGAAAATAAAATTAACTAACTGGAAAAAGAAACACAAAAGTTAACCAATGAAAAGAAAACCATAAAAAATAAAATTGTACAAATAGAAACTAATAATTTTATGAGACACCAAGATTCCTTTAAACAAAAATCAAAAAGCTGGAAAAAAATCAAATAATATATGGAGTACCTTTTAGTAAAAACAAACGACCTGGAATATAGATCCAGGAGAGATAATGTATGAATTATTGATCTACCCAAAAGCCTAAATAAAAAAAAAGACCCTGGAAACTATCTTTCAGGAAACCATCATGGAAAATTGCTCAAATATACTACATCAAGAAGAAAAAATAATCCTTGAAAGAATATACAGAACAACTCCAGAAAGTGGCCCCAATATAACAATTCCAAGGAATATCATAAGCTCCAGAATTCTCAACTAAAGGAAAAGATACTGCAATCAGGAAATTTAAATACAAAGAAAGCACAGGACTTATCAGTTTCAACATTAAAGAATTGGAAGACCTGGAATACGATATTGGATTACAACCAAGACAGGGGGAAAAGATGAACTTTCTTTTTTTTTTTGTTTTGTTTTGTTTTTAGGTTTTTGCAAGTGGCTTGCCGAAGGCCACACAGCTAGGTAATTATTAAGTGTCTGAGACCTGATTTGAACCCAGGTACTCCTGACTCCAGGGCCTGGTGCTTTATCCACTATGCCAACTAGCCACCCCCAAAGATGAACTTTCAATGGAAAATAGGAGGTATGAAATTTTCTGATTTAACAAAACCAAAACTGAAAAGAAATTTTGAACTTCAGATCCAAGAGATATATAAAAAAGTAAATAGAAAGGGGAAAAATGCTAGTCAAGAACATTACTAAATACATTCCTGCAAGGTAAGAAAACACTTGTAGTTCTTGAGAATTGTATTTCCTTTAGGATAGTTAAAGGGTTGAATGCAGTGGAAGGGATTGAACTTAGAGGATATGGGTATAAATGAGACATAAAGCTGGGTTGATTAAGAGGATGGCATTTCCTATTGAGATAGAGGGAGGGAAAGTACTTAGAGGGTCTATACATAATTAAATTATAAAGTGTCCTTACTTTTCTAGATACTTTAGTTAGGGAGGGCTGAAGTAACCCAGACAAAGGATGGAAGTGTACTCAGATGGGTTGGACATAAATAGATTAGGAAGTGATCTTACTTTATTCCATACTTTAGTTAACAAGGGTTCTAGTGCTATAGTTGGAATATTATAGGGACAGAGGAAGAAAGTATGCCCAGTATTTTAGTTAAGGAGTGTTGCAGTACTATGGTTGGTGTGCTAAAGGGACAGAGGTATAGTGTAACTGATACTTTGATTGGGGAGGGTAGAAGTATTAGGGTTGGAAAACTTTATTGACAGAGGGAAAAAGAATATACCTGATATTTTGGTTGCAGAGGACTGTAGGCAGGGCTATGGCTGGAGCTGAAGGGAGAGAATTTATTGAGAGAGACTGGACATGAAAAGATCATGAAATGATTTGGCTTTGTATGATGCTTTGGCTCATGAGCATTGTGTTCATGGAGGGTACTTGAAAAGAGGGGGCTGTATAAATATTTTATAATTTGATGTGATTTTTGACCTCTTTCTGGAGCTGTCAAAGTGTATTTCTAGTGGAACTGAAGAAGGGAATATACTTAATGACTATGAGGTAATGCTGCTTATCAATCAGTCTTTGAAAAAGTCACTTTGATCAGCAAAGATAAAAGGAATACATATTGACAGTGGGGTTGTAGGTACAAGACAGAGTTAAAACAATAAAGGCATGTAAAGAAGAACTAAACTAGGAGAAAGTTAGGTATTAGAGGATAAATAACACCAGACATATTGTAGTAGAGATAAAGAAAGGAGGGTGTGAAAACTGAGTAAATCCTACTCTCTAGGGATTTGGCCCTAAGAGGGAATAACATATATTTTCTATTGGGTTTAAATATTTAATTTTATTCTACAGGGAAGTATGGGATACAGGGGGAGAAAGAGGAAGAGGAATGAAAGACTGATAAAATGGAAGGCGAAAGTAAAAGTAAAAGTAAAGCTAAAGTTAAAATTTAAAAGAAGAGTCAAAGGGGAAAGGGAGAAAAACATTGATGAGGAGAGATAAGAGGAAAAGAAAGAGAAAAGTATAAAGGGGGAAAGCTAGCATGGAGGGAAATATAGAATTAGTAAACACCTGTAAACATGAAAGGGATAAACTCTCCTATAAAGTGGATGCAGATAGCAGAATGAAGACAAACCAGAATCCTACAATATGTTCACAAGAAACAAATCTGAAGCAGAGAGATACACACAGTGTAAAGGGAAAAAGACTTGAGCAGGATATATTCTGCTTCAGCAAAAGTAAAAAAATTAGGGATAACAATCTTCATCTGAGACATAGCAAAAGGGATAAGGAAGGAAACTATATCTTCTTAAAAAGTACCATAGTCAATGAAATTCTATCATTATTAAACACATATGTACTTAGTATAGCATCCAGATTTTTAGAGGAGAAGCTGAACTAATTACAAGGAGACATAGATAGCAAAACTATAATAGTGGGACCTCAACCTCCCTGTTTCAGAATTAAATAATCTAACCACAAAATAAACAAGAAAGAAATTAGGAATAAAATCTTTAAAAACTTAAGATATGATATATCTTTGGAAAAAACTGAATGTGGATGGTACATGGCTTTTTTCTGTGTATTACATAGCAACTGTACCAAAATTGATCATGTACTAAGGCATAAAAACCTTACAATCAAATACAAAAAGGCAAAAAATAATAAATGCATTCTTTTCAGATCATGATGCAATAAAAATTGCATATACTAAAAGGTCATGGAAAGATAAACAAAAAATTAATTGGAAACTAAATAACCTCATTTTTAAAAATGAGGGGATCAAACAACAAATCATAGAAATTATCAACAATTTCATCCAATAAAATGATACAATGAGACAACATACCAAAATTTATGGGATGCAATCAAAGCAGATTTTAGGAGAAATTTTATATCTCTAAATGCTCATATGAATAAAATAAAGAGGAGATCCATGAATTGGGCCTGTAACTAAAAAAAAGTTAGAAAAAAACAAATCAAAAATCTCAGATTAAATACCAAACTAGAAAGGAGAATAATAAAATTGAAAGCAAGAAATCCATTGTCTAATAAATAAAATCAAGAGTTGGTTTTATGAAAAAAATCAATATATATAAACGTTTGATTAATCTGATTTTAAAAAGAAAGATGAAAATCCAAATTACCAGTATCAAAAATAAGAAGGGTGAACAAAACTACCAATGAGGAGGAAATTAAAAAGTAATTCAGAGCTCTTTTGCCCAAATGTAAGCCAATAAATTTGACAACTTGAGTAAAATGGATGTATTTACAAAAATATAAACTATCCAGATTAACAGAAGAGGAATTAACATACTTAACCCCATTTCAGGAAAAAGAAATTGAAGAAACCATCAATAAACACTTAAAAAAAATTTCAGGCCTAGAGGGATTTTTAAGTGAATTCTACCAAGCATTTAAAAGGAATATTAATTCCAATTCTATATAAACTGTTTAAAAAAATAGGAGGAGTTCTGTCAAATTCCTTTAATGACACCAATATGGTGCTGATCTCTAAACCAGGAAGAGACAAAACAGACAAAGAAAATTATAGACTCATCTCTCCAATGAACTTTGATGGAAAAACCTTAAATAAAATTTTAGCAAAGATATTGCAACGAGTTTTTAATAGAATAATATACCATGATCAGGTAGAATTGATATCAAGTAAGCAGGAATCAACATAATTGAATATATCAACCAACAGAAATCATATGATTACCTTAACAGATGCTGAAAAAGCCTTTGACAAAATATAATACCCATTCCTATTAGAAACACTAGAGTACAGGAATAAATAAAAATAAATAAAATTCCTTAAAATAATAAGTAGTATCTATCTAAAACCATCAACAAACATTACATGTAATTGGGATGAACTTCAACTGTTTCCAATAATATCAGAGTTGAAACAAGGATGCCCATTATTGTCGCAGCTATTCAATACAGTAATAGAAATGTTAAGTTTAGCAATAAGAGAAGAAAAAGAAATGGAAGGAATTAAAATTGTCAATGAGGAAGCAAAGCTTTCCATCTTTGCAGATGATATAATGGCAATCTTAGAGAACCCTAAAAAATCAACTAAAAACTACTTGAAACAAATAACAACTTCTGCAATGTAACAGGATTCTACATAAACCATCAATATTTCTATATATGAACAACAAAGCCCAAGGGCAAGAGATAGAAAGAGAAATTTCATTTAAAGTAACTGTAGACAACATAAAATACTTCCGAATCTACCTCCCAAGACACACCCAGAAATTGTAGGAACACAATTACAAAATACTATTCACTCAAATAAAATCAGATCTAAAAAATTGGAAAAAACATCAGTTGCTCATGTTTAGGCTGAATTAATATAATAAAAATGGCCATTCTACCCAAATTAAATTGCTTATTCAGTGCCATATCAATAAAATTACCCAGAGTTATCTATTTTACAGAGCTAGAAAAATAGTAACAAAATTCATCAGGAATAGTTAGGGAATTGATGAAAAAAATACAAAGGAAGGTAGCCTAGCTGTACCAGCTCTAAAGCTATATTAGAAAGATTTGTCAACAAGACTGTCTGGTACTGGTTAAGAAATATAGAAATGAACCAGTGGATTAGAATAGGTACAAAAGGGCGGCTAGGTGGCGTAGTGGATAAAGCACTGGCCCTGGAGTCAGGAGTATCTGGGTTCAAATCCAGTCTCAGACCTAGCTGTGTGGCTTTGGGCAAGCCACTTAACCCCATTTTGCCTTGCAAAAACCTAAAAAAAAAAAAAAAGAATAGGTACAAAAGAAACAGTAGCAAATTACCATAGTAATCTACTGTTTGACAAACCCAAAGACATTAGCTTCTGGGACAAGAACTTACTATTAGACAAAAACTGCTAGGAAAAATGGAAAATAATATGTAAAAACTAGGCATAGACTCACATCTCACAGCTTATACCAAAATAAGATCAAAATGGGTACAGAGGGACAGCTAGGTGGTACAGTGGATAGAGTGCCAGTCCTGGAATCAGGAGGACTTGAGTTCAAATATGGCCTCAGAACTTAATAATTATCTAGCTGTATGATCTTGGGCAAATCACGTAACCCCATGCCTTAAGTATATATTTAACAAAAGACATTAAAAAATGGGTACAGGATTTAGTCGTAAAGGGCAATCCTATAGAGAAATCAAGAAATACTCTATGTGTTAGATCTAAGGAAAGGGGAGAAATTTGTGATCAAATAAGAAATGCAGTACATTATAAACTGCAAAATAGATGATTTTAGCTATATTAAATGAAAGTTTCTGCACTTCTAAAACCAATGATGTCAAAATTAGAAGGAAAACAGAAATCAGAAACAATTTTCACAGCGAGGGACTCTAATAAAGGTCTAATTTCTAAAATATATAGAGAATTTAATTAATTTATAAGATTTCAATTCATTTTTTTCAATTAATAAATGGTCAAAGGGTATAAACAAGTCATTTTTAAAGAAATTAAAACTATATATAGTTATATGAAAAAATTCTCCAAATCATTATTGAATAGAGAAATGCAAACTAAAGCAAATCTGTGGTACCACCTCATACCAATCAGATTGATGAAGATGTCAAAAAAGGAAAATGAACAAAATTGGAGAGGCTATGACAAGATTGAGATATTAATGCACTGTTGGTGCAGTTGTGGACTGATTCAATATTCTGGAGAGCAATCTGGAACTATGCCCAAGGAATAATAAAATACCCTTTGACCTGGCAATACCAGTACTAGGCCTATATCTAAAAGAAATCATACATATTCAAAAATAATTATAGCAAATATTTTTGTAGTGACAAAAGAATTAGAAATGGAGGGGAAGTCCATCAATTGAGGACTGACTGAGCAAGTTATTGTATAGAAATGTTCAAAGTTCTATTTTTCTATAGGAAACCATGAATGGTGGACTTAAGAGAAACATGGAAGGAATTACGTGAACTGATACTGAGTGAAGGGAGCAGAACCAAGGAAAACATTGTACACATTAACAACATTGTGAGTGGACCATCTATGCAGGTCTCAGTAGTTCAGAGATCTAGGACAACCCTAGGAGAACTGTTATGGACAATGCCATTAACATCCAGAAGCGGGGAAAAATCACAAAATCTGTAATGGACACTATGTCCACTGTTTTAAAACTTCTCTTATGTTTTCCTTTCCTATGCCATGGTTTTCTTTCTTTTCCCTTATTCCTAATTCCTCATACACAACACCACTAATATGTAAACATGTTAAGCACAAATGTACATGTACAACTTTTACCAGACTACCACCTGGGGAGGGGAGTGGGAAGGGAGGGTGGCAGAAAAATGCATTGAATTAATATGCAAATGGAATAATGTTGAAAAAATTCCATAATCTGTAATAGGAAAATAAAATAAAATAACTAAAAAAATAAATGAATTGTAAAGCACTTTGCAACCATTAAAGCACTGCATGAATGATAATTATTGTTCTTTTAATTTTCAAGCAATACTTTGAAAAGATCAGAGTTAAATAGAATACAAACAAAATGTCAAAAGAAAATCAAAAAGATAGCAAAATTTAGACTTTTGGAAGACTATACAATGATGAAGTGCTTATATACTCATTGGAGAGGAAGGAAAAAAAGAGTAAAGGGAGGATAAAGTCAACAAGCTGGGATAGAAAGAAATACACAATTAGCAATAATAACCATGAAAGTAAATAGGATGAATTTATCCATAAAATAGAAGAGGACAGCAGATTGGATTAGAATGCAAGATCCAATAATAAGTTGTTTATGAGAAATAAACTTGAAAAATAAAGATTCACACATAGTTGAAAAAAGAGGTTAAAGCAAAATTTTAATATGCTTTAGGAGAATTCAAAAATGCAGCAATAGCAATCATAGTCTCAGTCAAGACAACACTAAAGATAGACTCAATTAAAAGTATCACAGCTAATGAATCAATACATAGGCAGCAAATATCATGGCATGGGTAGGCTGTTCCAATATAAAAATGAAAACATTACCAAGATTAATTCATAAAATTAATGTCATATAAATCATATTATGAAAAGATTGCTTTATAGAGTTAGAAAAAATAACAAAATTCATTTGGAAGAAAAAATATCAAAAATCCCTAGGTATGAAAAAATGTGGAAAGGAGGGAAGTATAGCAGGACCAGATTTTAAATTGTACTACAAAGCAGCAATCATCAAAATTATATGGTATTGGTTAAAAAAAATGGAGAGGTCAACTAGTAAAACAGATTAGGTAAATAATATATAGAACAAAGAAACATAGGAACACAGGGTTTGATAAATCTCAGAACTCAACTACTAGGTTAAGGAACTAATTTTTTGAGAAAAAAAACCTACTGAGAAAACTAGAAAACAGATTGGGTGATAGTAGGTTTAGACCAACATCTAGTACTACATGCCATAATAAACTTCAAATAGACAAATGATAGATACAAATGATTATATCATAAATAGAGGAGCAAGGAAAAAAATTACCTTTTGGAATAATAGATTGGAAACGACTTCATGATCCAATAAGGGATAGAAAGGATCACAGAAGACAAAATTGACAATTTTGATGATATATAATTTAGAAATTTCTGCACAAACAAAAGTATTGAAATTAAAATTAGATGGGAAGCAGTTAATTGGTGGGGGGAGGGAGGGAGGGAATTTGTAGCAAGTTTCTTTGATAATGGTCTCATAACAAAGATATCAGAGGGAATTGGTTCAAATATAGAAAAAGAGCCATTCCCCAACAGATAGATCAAAGATTTGAAAAAAATGTTCTCAGAGAATGAAAAATGAGCTAACAACCATGGTAAAAAAAAAAAAGCTTCAAATCACTATTAGATGCAAATTAAAATAAGATTGAGATTCCAGCTGGCATCCATCAGAATAGCAAAGTTGACAAAAATGGAAAATGACAAAGAAAATAAGGGCATTAATACCTTGTTGTTGCAGCAATTTGGAATGCCATTCCCAAATCATCAAACTGATCTTATTTCTGATTCAGAAAAACCACTACTAGGTGTATATGGCTCAAAGAGATGAAAGAAAGAGGAAAATTACCCATATATGTACAAATCCTTTAACTACTCTTTATCTTTGCAAAGAACTGGAAACCAAGGAGGTGTCCTTTAATTGGAAAATAACTAAACAATTCTGATATGTGAATATAATGAAATATTAATGTTCCATTAAAAAGATAAAAGGGATGATTTCAGTGGAAACTGGGAAGGACTATGGGAATCTGTGTAGATTGAAATGAATAGTAACAGGAGAACAATTTGTACAATAAAAAAGATTATAAAGAACAACTTTAATATATATTTATTTTATTTAAGGCAATGGGATTAAGTGACTAGCCCAAGGTCACACAATTAGGTAATAATTAAGTTTCTGAGGTCGAATTTGAACTCAGGTCCTCCTTACTCTAGGGCCGGTGCTCTATCCACTGCATCACCTAGCTGCCCTAAAAAACAACTTTAAAGGAATTAAGAACTCAGATAAAGCAATGACCAAACATTATTGCAAAACAGCAATAATGAAGCATATTTTTTATTTCCTGGCAGAATACTTAAGGTATAGAATAAACCATCTACTTTTGAACATGACTAGTGTGGGGATTTGTTTTGTTTAATTATGTATATTTACTAGAAGGTTTTTCTTTTTCAAAGTATATGTGTGCTTATGGTTTGGGGTTAGTGAGTGGGTAGAAAATATATGAGAAGAGGTGAACTAGCAATAGAGTTAACTGGAAAAAAAAGATAAAATGATCATCAAAGCATTTTTTAAATGCACAGAAGAGAACAGAAGGAAGTAAAGAAGGAAGCCTAGACAAGCAGGGCAACTTTGAAAGTTATATGTTAAATTTATTATATACTTAAAAGGAAAAGCAATCACTTTGTAATAGAGATTCACTGTTTCATGTGTAATCTTTTTTCTGTTCTACTTTGTATATGAGAAATGTTCATGCTACTTAATGTTTGATAATTCATATTTTTAAAAAGTTTTTTAAAGGAAAGAAATCTCAAATTCTACCCCCAAAAAACCCCACACCATCTTACTTGACCTTCACTATTTCTCTGAAGTAAGTAGCACATTATTATTTACAACATTTTATAGATGAGAAACTGAACCATAGAGAGATGTAGCAACTTGCCCAAAGTTACACATCTAGTGAATGAAAAAAGATGAGAAACTGAACCACAGAGAAAGAGCCAAAATGTTCTTTCAATACAATAGAATGGAATTATAGATGCTCATAATGCATGTTCATGAATTATAATTCCAAAAAATTCATGATGTATCCAGTTCTTGAAGAGAAGTAATGGATGAAAAATGTAGACTTTGACATATATTTTTAGAAACTGACAATAATAGAATTTGTTTTACTTTATTACATATTTGTAACAATAACTTTTGTTTTTCCTTTCCAATGGTAGAAGCATAAAATAGAGGTTTATTGAAAGCATCTTTTAAAAACCATGGAAAGAGGAGAACAGAATGGAGGTCAGAAAGAACAGACAAAATTACAGCTTTCAAAGTTTGAACTTATTGTGTACTTAAAAAGAAAAGGAAGCTATAGATAAAAGAGATCTGCAATTCCATGTTCAAGTCTATTTTTCTGTACTAGTGGGTATGTGAAAATGTCCGTATTCTAATTTCTGAATAAAAATACATCATGCTCATAAAATTTTCAGATGTAAGAAAATGAGAAGGGCTAGCTCAACATTGGATCAGTCAGATGGCCAAAGAAATAGATTTTAACGATCTAGAGCATTGCAGTGATTCTAATAAGATGAAATTCAAGAGAAATAAATGTTAAATTCTATACTTGGACCAAAAAACTCACTGGTACAGGAAAGAGGAAGCATGTTTAGATGGTGGCATGTCTGAAGAAAAGCTGGGATTTTAGTAGACTACAAACTCAATGACAGTCAGTAGTTAGATATAGCATCCCCCCCCCCCCCAAAATAAAGAAAATCCAACTAATGCCATCTTGGGCTACATCACAGAGGAATAACTTCTAGGTATAGTGAGGTGGTAGTTTACTATACTCTGCCCTATTTCAGACCATACCTAAGATATTTTATATACTGTTGGAGGTCATAATTTAAGAAGTAAAATGACAAACTGAGGAGCATCTAGGGCAGGGGTATTAGGATGGTAAAGAGCCTTAAGTACATGCTACATGAAGTTAAACTAACAGAATTAGATTAAGTTTAGTTCAGAGAAGAGAAAACTGGGATATGGAGTGGAAAGAGGGTAAGTATGATGGCTGTTTGAAGGATTGTTAAGGAAGAAGGATTAGATTTAGTTTCTTTGCCCATAGAACTAGGAATAATTGGTGGAAGTGAAAAAGACAGGTTTAGGCTTGAATTACAGTAAAACTTCCTAACAATCTGATCTTTTCCAAAGTGAAATGAATCAAATCAGGAGGTAATAGAGTCCTCCTCAGGCTCCAAGCAGCAGTTGGTTGAGCCCCTGTGGGCATATTATTGTCAGAATACCTTTCTTGTATTGGTTGGTCTAAATAACACCCGAGGTCTCTTCTAACTCTAAAATTTCTGTGAAATATCCCTGGTATCTCTGGAATTTTCCTGGTCCAAATTTTATCTGTTGGTGTTTCATTTGGTTTTAATATGGATTCCTTTTTATATATGAAAAAACTCAAATTATTGACAACTTAGTGTGTATATTATTTCAATAACCTCCCAATTGGTTTCTCTTTCTTTCCCAGTCTTTTTTCTACACAGTTACCAAATTGACATTCCAAAAACAGTCCAAACCACATTACTGCCTTGTTACAAAAGCTTCAAAGGCTTTATTTTTTCCTTTAGGATCAAATACAAATGTCTCCATTTGTCATATAAAGCGCTTCATCACATGAAGTACAAACTCTCCTTCATATATTCTTTGTTCCAGCCAAACTTTGGCTGATTCTGAGATAAAAAAATTGCATTTCCCACCTCAAAGCCATACTAGTTAATGTTTTACAATTGGCTCACTATGCATGGTATACTTCTAAATTCAATCTATCTAAAATTTCTCTATTACTTTCATAAGTATAAACAATCAACTAAACAAAAATCAAACCTGAATTTGTAACATTTGACAATTTTCAAGATGTAAATACTCATACTGAAAATCTAACAAACAGCCTTCCTGAACCACCCTGAATTGGCTCTGGCATACTTTTAACTGGAATGTTCTTTCTTATCACTTCTGCCTCTTTTACCATTTAGGACTCAGCTCAGTTCTTACTTTCTAAGCTAGAAATGTTCTGATTCTCTATAAATGCTATTACTCTTCCCACATAGATACTTTGCATGTAGCTTGTATTTTTTTAAAGATTGTTTTTATTTTTTCTCAACTATATATATATATATATATATATATATATATATATATATATATAATAATTTTAACATTTAAAAAATTTTTGGTTTTCAAATTCCCTTCCTTCCTTCCCTTCTCCTTCCTTGAGAAAGCAAGCACTTTGAAATAGATTTTATATATTCATTCTTCCAATTAACTATTTACCTAAACATTTTTCCAATTAACTATGTTGTAAAAGAACCCAAACTAAAAAAATCAAGACAATAAAGAAATTAAAAAAAACTGAATGTATTTCATTTTGATTTGTCCCTTACACTCCTTCCTTCTTCCTCCGTCTTTTTTTGGTGACCTCTTTCTAGCTATTTCCTCTTCCTCCACTCCTCAAATGGAAAAAAAAAATCTTTTCTATATGGTGAGTTTGAGATACCTTTGAGACATCCATATGGAGATGCACTACAAACAATCCATAATTCAAGACTGAAGTTCAGGAGAGAGATAAAGACTAAATAAGTACATTTTGGAGTCATCTGCATAGGTCTGATAACTGAGTAGGAGATGAAAAAGACAACAATGATAATGATAATAGATAGACAGAGGCATTTACCCAGAGATGGAAAAAGATAGAGACAAAAAGAGTAGGAAGACAAGAGAGGAGGGACTAGGAGAGGATCACTGCAAAGGTGATGAGATATGGAGGAGGATTATCCAGGTAGTGCTCTGAAAATCACATAATCCTTTTTCCTGTTTCACCAAATTCTTCTTCTCTCCTCTTATGATAGCCCTTCAAACACTTTTAAAGACTGCTTTCATGCTTTCTTCCCCCTCCTTACATCTTTCCTTCTTTTGATTAAATATCTCCAGTTCTTTGAACAGATTCTCAGTTGCTGCCTTAGAAGGAATGACTTCCCAAACCAGTAAGAAATAAGAAAAATCCCTGACAACTCAGAAAACAAAGAGGCAAAAATCTCTTTTAGCAGAGAACAATGAAGATCTAAATGAGAAACTCAAGGTGATGAGTTAAAATAGTCGGGAAACATTCAGAGACCAATTATAATTACAACGGCAAACATGTATAAGCTAATGGCAGGCAACAGTGGAAACCAGAGAGTTACAAGGACAGGGATAACAAAAACCCTATTACAGAGAACTCTGTTATTTTCTTCATTCTTCTAACAAGGTCGTTTGCTTCAATTATGCTAGCAAAATACTCAGTGGTTGATTTTCACAGCAACCTGCTGACCACTGCCTGGGGACAGACGTGTTTTCCTTTAAAAGAGGCTGTCACCATCAAAATATAGCCATGGCCACCACAAACTGACTCCCAGCCAAGTACTGCAGAGGACAATATAGAAGCCCCTTACTGCCAGATACAGAAGCAAGAACAAAATAAGAACCAGAAGCATCTTTATTCAAATATTTATCTGAATTAGGGCATTTATCCTCACATATATAAGTATATAGAAGAGGGAATTGAGGCCCAGAGAAATGCCTCTAGTGGAGTGCTTCAAAGATCCATCCTTGGACCCTTTCTATACATTTTTTATGAGTGACAAGAATGAAGTCATAAAAAGTAGGCTTATCAAGTTTTTCATGTCATAGGATCTTCAATTTATAGATGGAAAATAATAGACATAATTTAATCCAACTTTCTTATTTTAAAAATGGGAAAACAGAGGCTCCAAAAGGTTGAGACTTATCCAAAATCACAGAGAAAAGATCTGAACCCAGAACTTTTGACTCCAAAGTCAATGCCCTTTCCAGTGTACCATACTGTCTTCTAACAAAAATTAAGGAACGAATGATAAAGTATCTCTAAAACTTTTATGTGTCAGATATTGTACTTTTCCCTGAAGGAGATTACATTCTAATGGAAAAAAAACAATATATAAAAGAGAACTAAAAAGGAGCTTGATTTAAACCAGGGACCCAGGAACATGATCCAAGTATTTCCAGTAAGAAATATAGAAGACTTGCTAGAGTGAAGGTAATATGATCTGGAAAAGTCTAAGAAATCACTTAATTGTCTGAGTCCAACAAAAATAATGTGAAATCTCACCTCTCAGAGCTTGGTGCCAGCGTCAGAATCCAACTGTTTGTTTCCATTTGGGGGAACTGAAAAGAACTAATGTGTTATAAGAGATTATGAGGATCCAAAAAGGTTTTGATGGCTAAAATAATGTGCCTGGCATTTAGTAGGTGCTTAATAAAAGTTTATTGATTGACTGATAAGTTGAATCTGACATGCTGAAATGTAATAGAAATTTGTAACTATAAAGTCCTACAAGATAAATATAAAAATAACCTACAGTTACTTTTTTTAAAGCTACATAGGTTTAGGATGGAGAAGGTATGACTAGACATTACTTTAGATGAAAAAGTTCAGTGTTGGAGGTGAGTTAGTGAAGCTCAATGTCAGTCTCTTGGTGAGTCTCTCTGCCTCATGTTTCTCCCCATTCTAGTCCATCTGACATTCAGCTTCCAAAGTGATCTTCCTAGAATTCAGGCATCTTCTGATACCAATGGAGTATTCTGGTTGTTTCTTTGTCACCCTTCAAACTGAATGTCCCATAGACATCTCAAATGTGATATGTCCAAAATAGATTTCATTTTTATTTTTCTCCTCTAACTTGGTACACAGCAAGCAATTGCTTAAAGATCCACTGACTCTGTATTTAGCCTGTCTTCTCTTCTTGTCATGTAATTCCTTAATAAATAAGGAACTGAGCCAAATTTATTTAAAAAATATGAGCCATTTCCTAATTTATAAATGATCCAAGGATTTGAGCAGTTTTCAGAAGAAATCAAAACTATTAATAGTCACATGAAATACTTTAAATCACTACTGATTATAGAAATGCAAATCAAAATAACTCTGAGATACCACCTCACACCTATCAAATTGGATATTAAGACAGAAACAGAAAATGACAAATGTCAGAGGGAATGTGGGGGAAAAATAGGACATCACTGCACTGTTGGTATAATTGTGATCTAGTCCAACCATTCTGGAGGATGCTTTGGAACCACATCTTTAACCTTTGAACCAGCAATAACATTACTAGATCTATATCATAAAAAGATCAAAGTAAAGGGAAAAGTACCTAATTGTGCAAAAATGTTTATTGTGGCTCTTTTTTGTGGTGTCAAAAAACTGAAAATTGAGAGGATGCCAATCAACTGGTGAATGATTACATGATTTGAGGTCTATGATTGTGATAGAGTACTAAGGTGCTATAAGAAATGAAAAGCAGTCTCTGAGGTACCACCTCACACCTCTTAGACTGGCCAATATGACCAGAAAGGATAATGATCATTTTTGGAAGGGTTGTGGGAAATCTGGGACACTATTACATTGTTGGTGGAGCTGTGAGCTCATCCAGCCTTTCTGGAGAGAAATTTGGAACTACACTCAAAGGGCAACAAAAATGAGTAAAATGAAATGTAAAATGAGTAAAATGAAAAAGGGTAAAGGCATCACTTGCACAAAAATATTCATAGCAGCCCTGTCTGTGGTGTCAAAGAATTGGAAATCAAGTAAATGTCCTTCAATTGGGGAATGGCTTAGCAAACTGTGGTATATGTATGCCATGGAACACTATTGTTCTGTTAGAAACCAGGAGGGATGGGAATTCAGAGAAGCCTGGAGGGATTTGCATGGAATTGATGCTGAGTGAGATGAGCAGAACCAGAAAAACACTGTACACCCTAACAGCAACATGGGGGAGATGTTTGGCCTTGATGGACTTGCTCATTCCAATGATCAGGGACAATTTTGGGCTGTCTGCAATGGAGAATACCATCTGAATCCAGATAAAGAGCCATGGAGTTTGAACAAAGTTCAAGGACTATTCCCTTCAATTTAGAAAAAAACCCAACAGATATCTTATTGTCTGATCTTGTTATCTCATATACTTTTTGTTTCTTCCTTAAGGATAGGATTTCTCTTTCATCACACTCAATTTGGATCAATGTACAACATGGAAATAAAGTAAAGACTGACAGATTGCTTTCTGTAGGGGTAGGGGAGAGAAGTAAGTTTGAGGAAAAATTGTAAAACAAATAAAATCTTTAATAAAAAAAGTAATGATAAGCAGGATGGTTTAAAAAACCTGGAAAAATGTATATGAACTCATGCTAAGTGAAATGAGCAGAATCAGGAGAACATTCTACACAGTAACAGCAATATTGTAATGATGATTAACTGTGAGAGACATTTACTCTGATCCAAGGATCCAAGACAATTTCAAAGGACTTATGTTAAAAAATGTTATCCATCTTCAGAGAGAACTGATGGACTGAGTGCAGATTGAAATATACATAAAACATTTTTTCTTCACTTTTCTTGACTTTTTTATGATTTTCCTTTTACAACATGACTAATATGAAAATATGCTCTGCAGGATCTCACATGTATAATCAATATTGCCTTCTCAAAGGATAGGGAGAGAAGGAAGGAGAGAATTTGAAACTCTAAATTTTTTGAAAAATGAATGTCAATTTTTATATGTAATTGAGTATGTTTAACCAAATTAAAAATATATTTAAAAAATAAGATATAATGAAGGGAATAATTTTAACAAAACCTTCAAAGACATATGAACTGATGGAGAGTGAAAGAAACAGAGCCAGGAGGACAATTTAACCAATAATAACAATATGGCAAAGACAAGCAAATTTGAAAGCCTTAAAAACTGTTCAATGCAATAGCTAAATACAATTACAGAGATCAGAGAATGAAGCCTATTAACCACCTCCTGACAGAAAGGTGATGGATTCAGGATGCATTTTTAATTTTTAAAGTATGTTCATTGTAGAAATTTGCTTAGTTTGACTATACATAACCATTACATGGTGGTGGGGGGGGTTTATTGGGAGAAAAGGGATGTTAGTGAAAGAGGTGAATTTCTGTTCACTGAAAAATATTAAATTTAATATAAAAAATAGAGGCCTCTTGGAGGAAATGATCCTTAAAAGGTGATCAGCATTTGGTCAGGCAACAAAATTATTCTAGATATGAAGAATTGCATGAGTAAAACCATAGAGACAGTAATTGTCATGGTCTCTTCATAGAGAATGAAAAGGGCATAATGGTTGAAGAGAAAAGTAATCTAGGGGGAGTAGTTTAGAATGGCATTAGAAAGGTAGGCAGGCTAGAGTCAGAGGTTTGGGGGCTTTGAATACCTGGCAGAGGAGTTTGGATGGGTGGGAAAGAAGTACTACATGTTATCTATGAACAAGGATTGTGTATTATGCTTCTTTCTATTTCTTCCAAATCCTAGCAGAATACCTTGAACATAGTAGGTCTTCAATCAATGTTTGATCAAAGTTTGGATGTTGTAAAGGCACTGAATTTAATTCAAGAAATAAGTGATAAATGACTCAAAGTGCATTTGGAAAAATTGCTCTCAGCCTTTTGAGCTCTAGGCAGCCAATCTAGCTTTGACCTGAGAGTTTATATGCTTTTGTGTATATGTGTGTGCATGTATGTATGTTTAATGACACTTTGGGAACAGGTAATTTGGAGAGGATGATGCTGAGAAGTGGGCCATGGCATAAAAATAGATGGATTTCCTCACTTAAATGGCCCCTAGTAATATTTTCCCTGTGTAGTATAATGATTAAAACTCATAAATTTCAATTTATCATGAATGGAGCAAATGGTTAGGTCAGGAAACATTAATATTGCTACAGATTTAGGGCAAGGCACACATCCTAGGGCCCTTGGCAGGGTGTCATTTAAACATTTTGCTTGTTCATAGAGTTACTACAGGAAGGAAACAGACCAAATGATCTCACCTGCTTCTAGACAGGGACGGATGTTCATAACTCTGGGGGCAGTTCCCCCAACATCAGCTCTGCAGCTGCCTGCAGTGTTTAGAGGAATTACATATTGACTTCATCTTTTGCTAATTCGCAGTCCTTGTCTCTAGTACAACTGTTCCCATGGAGAAAGTCTATTCAGTGTAGAGGGGGGATGGGGGGGGAAGGTGGTGAGAGTGGGGTGGGGGGGGAGTGGGGAGGAAGAAAGCACACAGCAATTATCCAATCAAGTCTTTCTCAATCATCAACTATGGGTCCAGTCTCACCAGTCTCAAGGTTAGGGCTATAAGGAATATAATAAGACTTACCATCAAGGAGCTTACACTCTAACACACTTGGAATATAGAACCATTCCATGGCAAAAACTATAAATGCTAAAAAAAAATGGGGAATGAAGAGGTCATAGGATTCTAGATTTAGAGTGGGAAGGCATTTGTTTACAATACCCACATTTTACAGATAAGAAAACTAGAGCCCAGAGAAATTAGATGATTTGCTCAAGGTTACACAATTAGTGACATCCTGGGATTTGAACCCAGATGTTCCAACTCTTAATAGTAATAATAAATTACTATTATTTAATTATTAATAGTATCATTATTAATAAGTGACAAAAAGAAAAAGAATTTTATCATCCTTTTACATTTGCAAAGTGCTTTAGATTCATGTAGTCTTGATCTGCATGACAAATCTATATGGTAAGTGATATTATTATTCACATTTTATGATGAAGAAACTGAGTTTCAGGGAAGATGCTAGAGAGTAAAGGCTAGAGGAATCATGTAATGCTTAATAACCAGGATAAAACTTAAGCTGGACTTTGAAGGAGGGCTAGGATTTGGATAACAGGAGAGCAAGTGGTATGACTCCAAAGTCTAGGGAACAGTATGGACAAAGCCAAGAGACAGGAATGATCAAAACCCATGGTAGGAGGCATGCTGTAGACACCCAACCTGGTTGGAATGGAGGAGGAGGCAGACATGTACTTCTTCTCTCAGTATTAAGTGGATCCTGTGTGTCTGGTGAGCAGTCAAATTAGGAAGTCTCTAGAGAGAAATTACAAACAAACCATTTTGGGAAAGGTCACTCTGTCCCTTTGTTGTTGATCAGAACAAACTAGAAATTCAATAGCACCAAAGACTTTCTTGACATGTTCTGCTGAGATTTGGGACCCAATTGAATCTGTTCCAACTGCATCCTCCTCCCCAGGGTCCCATGTAGAAGAACTTGACCTGGAGTCCAGGCTGTTCCCTCGCCGTTTATAGATGACCTCACCAGTAAGCCACTGATGAAAGGAGGTGATTTGAGAAGATAGTTTCTCACACCAGTTCAGCTAAAAGAGACTCCCTTCCTAGTTGAGTGACTGGCAGCTGAACTTGTAGCTGGACTTGAACCAAATAGAATTATAGAACAAAAGCCATAACAAGTAAAGCGAATCTGAAAAGTTCTGAACCAAAAGATATATATATATATATATATATATATATATATATATATATATATACATGCATGCATGTATATGTGTGTTTTGTATGCATTATATAGGTATATATGTATATTTGTTTATGTATATATGCTTACCTATATATGTTTATTATCTGTGTGTACACATGAATACATATATTTTTCTGAATCAAAGCCAAATTCATCATTTTAAAACCCCAAACTGAGTGAAATAATTTAAATTGGAATAGAATCTGTTATTATTACTAATAATAACATGAATAACATAAATTATTCATCATTCTAACTGAAATTCTTTCAAGTTAGTCCACCAGAGTGGCCAGAATGATGACAGCTCTGTGTGCCCTGTGGTAATTGTGAAGGTCTGATAGCAACCCAAGTTTGACTTTGGAAAACAACTAATTAGGTTGGCACTCTTGGATGTATGATAATTTTGTTCCTAAAAGTCAAAGATAGCTGTAATTTTATGGGGTTGCAGTCCACCATCATGGTGATCAATTTGATACAGAGAAAGTCTGATCATGTAGCATTCCTTTGTATTCTGGTACCACAAATAGGCAAGATATCCTAGAACAAATCAGAAATGCACATATAAAAATGGACTTATGATATACATATCTTCCAAAGAGATCACAAAAAAGTAAAAAAAAATCTCACATGTATAAAAATATTTATTTCAGCTCCTTTTGAAGTGGCAAAGAATTGGACTGAGGGGATGCCCATCAATTGAGGAATAACTGAACAAATTGTGGTATATGAATGTGATAGAGCACTATTGTTTTTATAAGAAATCATTATGGAGGGAACTTCGGAAAAGCCTGAAAAGACTTTCATGGAATGATGCTGAGTGAAATGAGCAGAGCCAGAAGAACACCGCATATGCCAACAAGCAACACTGTGTAATGATCAGCTATGATGGATTTGCTCATTACAGGAGTACAATAATCAAAGACAATTCTAAAAGACTTGTGATGGAAAATATCACTCATATGGAGTATTTACTTTCTTCAATTTTTAAAAGTTGCATTATGTATTAAATTTTTCTCTGTGATTTTTTTGCTTTTTCTTTCACAACATGATTAATATGGATATATGTTTAATATAGTTATACATATAATCTATATTAGATTCTTTCTGTTAAGGAAAGGGGGAGGGATGGGAGGGAAGAAGAAAAATGTTTAACTCAAAACCTTACAGAAAAGTGATTAATGAAAACTATCTCTGCATGTAATTGGAAAAATAAACAAATGGAATATTAGAAGAAAAGATATATATTTTTAATATGGTTCAGCATTATTCCATGAAAAAATAGCAACAGATCTCACCAGCTATATGTAAGGTATTTTTATGCTCAGGTTGAGTACCTGAGCTCCAGGTGACATTAAGTAATATATTGCTGATCCATGAAGGGCCAACATAAAAAACAAACAAACAAACATTTTTTCAACTAGTTTAATAAAATAGAGTAGCTACTCTATGTAATCTGAAAAGAGAAACTTAATGAAAAAGATGACAAAAACATCATCAAGACTCAAATGATTTGGAATTCCAAACAGTCCTGTCTGAATTTGATGGTATGAACTTCTACTAATAGACAAATTCTGTGAAAAGAGAGTAAGTAAAAAAGTTGTTTTTTTTTTACAACAGATTATCAATGAGTACATCCTTCCACTATAATTGAGAGAAAGCATAAAACATTTAAGGCCGATGCACAGCAGCATGTAGGGGTCTGTTGTCATAGTACAATCCTCAGAAGAAGCTCCTATCAAGGAATAACCATAAAAGCTCTTGTCAAATATTATCAAAGTGGAAGAAACTTAAGAGAGCTATTGAAAGTCTGTGGAAAGGTGCTAGAAGATTACATCTCACTAAACATGTAGGAGAAAATTTTTTTATGCTCAGTCAAAGGTAACAAAAACCAAACATATAGAAAGGAATCTGGAAGACAAAAATATAATAGATTCCCTTAGTCAGTGACCAAAGGTTACCACAATTCCAGATATCAAAGAGGTTCAAAGAATAAAACAAACAATTGAACATCCACCAAAATTTTGAAAAGATCCTACACTTAAATCCAATACACCTGCAAGTTATGATAACACCTTCTTAATGCCATGATCCTCTTTGAGAACAAAGGACTAACAACAGTAGATCTTCTAAAATTTTAAGAAGCAAAGGAATCGGAGGTTAGAAAGAACCTGGAAGAAGGAAGATATGACATTTGGGGTCACATGAATGATTGTAAGAAGTACACTACAACAAAAACTCAAGGTGCTTCAAAGAATAAACAGAAAGCTTGCTCACTCATCCATTCCTCATTCAATGAATTTTAGAAAGAGAAGAACATCATTAAGAGAAGTGACTGACACTAACCTCTTTGAAATCTTTTCACAGACTGACTGATGGCAAATCCCTATACTAAAACGCACAAACACAGACAAATTTCCAGAAAATTCAAAGAATAAATTGTACCAAAGCCAGAATATTATCACAGGTCAAACTGTTGTTCACAGTCTCTTGGATATATTGATTCATAAAAATTCAAGAACAATGTATAATTTAAAATATTGTATTGCTATTATTCCAAATACAATCTCAAAGCTATATTGAATGAAAAACTCTCAAAGTAAAGCAACCTAAGGAAATTTTAAAAAGATGGGAACAGAGGGTGGCTGGGTGTTACAGTGGATAGAACACCAGCCCTGGAGTCAGGAGTACCTGAGTTCAAATCTGACCTCAGACACTTAATAAACCTAAAAAAATAAAAAAAAGCTGGGAACAAAAAGGGGGTGCATATCCTTACTGTCCTGTCATCACAGGAATTGTACTAAGAATATTTTCAATGAGTCATCAAAATATGTGTCCATTGTAATGATTTTATTAAAAAGCATTTACGTATTTAAAAAGCAATTATTGTATCCATCTGTGTAAAAGACTTATTCACTTAACCCAGGATTGTTATGATATAAATCTAAAGGAAAATATGATAATGAAACAACAAAAATAACAACAACAATAATAATAATATTAATGGTGATGATGATGATAATAATAACAGTAATAATGAGAGGTAACATTATGTTATGGATACAGAACGGATCAGGAAATCAGGAAGACCAGAATTCAAATCCTTTCACTGTTGCATATTGACTGTGTGATCCTGAATAAGTCACAAAATCTCTCAGTTCTGTAGAGAGCTCTTTAAAAATTAAGATGCCAAATTGCATCAGGAAAGACAGTTTCAAAAAGAGTGTTCTGTATATGGAGGGAAAAACAACAGCAACAACAACAACAACAACAATTTGTTTTTCTATGGTATGTTTTAAGACAGAAATTGCTTTTCTCATAATGAACCTATGAGGTAGGTAATGAGATTGTTATTAGTTCTACTTCACAGACGAGAAAACTGAAAATCAGAAAGGTTAAACGATTTACCTAGGAATACTCATTAATTAAGCACTGGACTCAAGTCTCTCCTGACTTAAAGACAGAAAAAAGTGTATTGGAAAGTCTTACTCCAGCCAGAAGTATAGAGATTGAATCCTGATGCTTACTGCTCATTTGATCTTAGATAAGACTCTTGGCTACAGTTTTTCTTATCTTTAAAATAAGCAGTTGCACATCTAAAACAGATACCCTCTATGCAATACATGGAAGCATTGAATTATTTCTCTGAACCAGATGTATATTCAGCTTCGTTGGAGGCCCTGGAAAGGAAGCAGACAACTTCCAAAACCACTGAAAGGCTGAGCAATAGGAAGGAATATTGAAGACAGAAACCATATTTTATCTAAACTTTTTATCCCTTTGAAGTTTTAACATAGTTTACAGTAAACATTTAGTTAACTTACTCTGTTCTTTTGTACTCTATCAAATTGGTAATGACCATCTTTCCCTTTAGCTCAAAAATGCTCTAAATCACTATGAATTAGAGAAATGAAAATTAAAACTACTCTGAGGTACCACCTTACATCCATCAGATTGACTAATATGACAGAAAAAGTAAATGATAGATGTTGGAGGGGATGTTGGAAAATCAAAACACTAATGCACCATTGATGAAGTTGTGAACTGACTTAACTATTCTGGAGAGCAATTTGGAACTAAGCACAAAGGACAATAAAAATGTGCATACCCTTTGATCCAGCCATACCACTACTGGATCTGTATCCTGGAAAGATCATGAAAAAGGGTAAAAATCCCACATGGACAAAAATATTCATAACAGCTCTGCTTGTGGTAGCAAAGAATTGGAAATTGAAGAGATGCCCATTGATTAGGGAATGGCTGAACAAATTATGGTATATGCATATGTTGAAACAATATTGTTCTATTAGAAATCATGAGGGAGGGGATTTCAGCAAAGCCTGGAAAGACTTTCATGAATTGATGCTGATTAAAGTAAGCAGAACCAGAATTACACATTAACAGCAACATTGTGAGATGATCAACTATGATGGACTTAACTCTTCTCAGCAATACAGTGATCAAAGACAAATCTAAGACTCATGATGGAAAATGCCAACTGCATCTAGAGAAAGAACTATGGAATCTGAATGCAAATCAAAGATACTGTTTTTATTTAATTTTTTTATTCTCATGTTTTATTTTTTGTTCTGATTCTTTTCACAACATGACTAATATGGAAATATATTTAGCATAATTTTGCATTTATAAGCAAAAAAATAAAATAAGACAAGATTTTTAGGATTTAGCACTTAAGTGGAATTGATCTTAGTTATTTAATCCAACCCTCCACTTAATTGGCAAAGGGGAAAACTGAGGTTCAAAAAAGGGCTATGGCTATTTTCAAGGGCTCTTGGAAAGCACTCAGTCAGGAAGTGAACCACATTCCCTTATACCTTTTTCAAACTATTTTCAACAAGAAAAAGAAGATGCTCCTTTGATGGAGTTTCTAGCCAAAAATCTAACAAAAGAAAGTATCTGCCTTTAAGATTTATGTTTTTATTTTAAGAGAGTAAAACTCCAAAGAACAGGAAGGTTACAAACATGGCCCAAGTCTTTCTGGCAATCCCCTTCCTAAGTAGGCCATTTGCTCACGTTTCCAGAAAGTCATCAACAATCCTGGAGATTTTCCGGTGAGCTCATCACTAAGATACCTTTGGTCAGTAAATAGCTCCCTGTTCATGGCAATTATCTTTCAACTCACACAATAAGCAGGTTCTAATGGGCTCCCTAGTTCAGCCCCGGAAATTGTCTTGCTGTTCTAATGGTCCATAGTTATGCCATCCCAAAGAGAATGCCAGCAGGTTTTTATGCCCAAGCCCCAGTATCTTGTCCTCATCTGATACCCTTTTAAGGCTGGTTGGCAGTTTTGTGACCCAGAAAACCTACCCTTCCCTCTGTGTTCTCTTGGATAGTCTCAGGCAGGTTAGGAGACAATCTAGTTATTACTGGTAGAGAGGGCATTTGGTTGGCCTGGAAATCAGATGAAGGTGAAAGTGAGCATTTGTCAGGTGGGCTAACCACAGGTAAAACTGGAAGGTAAATGAATGTCTGATAATGACTCTCCATGCTTATTCCTGTTCCTAGGGGTCATAAATTTATAGCTATACCTAAAAAAAAAAGGAGAGTGGTATGTTGGAAAGAATTCTGGATTTGGAACCTGAAGAGCTGAATTCAAATCTTAAAGGAGAGTGATATGTTGGAAGGAGTTCTGGATTTAGAATCTGAGGAGTTGGATTCAAATCCTAATCCTCAACTTACTTTCAAACAATTTATTTTAGTTCTCTGTGACTGAATTTTTCTCATTTATAAAATGAAAAGGATTTTCCTTAATGATCTGACCCATGGTGTAGAGGAAAGAACCCTGGATTTACCATCAAATCTTTGCTCCATTATTTACCATCAATGTGATATAATCAACAAGTATTTATTAAGCACCTATCATGTGACAAAAACTGTGCCAGGTGCTGGAGACAGAGACAAAGAAAATGAAAACATCCCTGTCCTCAATGAGCTTACATGTGATCCAGGTAGCAAGCATGAAAATAAATATAAGTTGTGTATGGTGTATATTCAAAGAAATCTTGAAAGGCAAGCATTAGCTGATGTAGATATGAGGAGAGATTTCATATATTAAGGGGGTGTTTAAGCTAGGTCTCGAAGGGAATTATGAAAAGCTAAATCATTAAGGAAGTCTTTGGGATTCTAGAAACAGAAAAGAGGAAGAAATGGATTCTGGACTTGGGGAATAAATAGTTTGTGTAAAGTAGAGAGAGCTGGAAAAGGGACTATCATGAATGAGAAACAGTAAGGTGATCAGTTTGACTAACATGTGAAGCATATAGAGCAGAGTAACATGTAATAAGTGAAAATAGTTGGTTGGGTCTAGGGATAAAGGGCTTTAAATGATTAACAATAGTTTATATTTGATCATCATGGATTAAGTCACTTAAATTCTTTGGAAATTAGTTTCCTCTTCTATAAAATGAGAATGTGGTACTAGAGGTAGAGTTGAGGTCCTTGTTCAACTTCCTCCTTTTACAAAATAGGAATCTTAGATTTAGAAAGGTGAACATGCCAAGTCACTCAATCATTTACTGAAAGAGATAGAGGTCAAATCCTGCTGTCCTCTCTCCCAAGTCAAGTTTTTTTTTTTCCTTTTGTACAGTTGCATTTTTTCCTGTATTTTAAACAAAAAACTCCTAGAAATATCATGGTTAATGATATTGATGATTATAATGATTGATGAATGGTAGAATCTTGAGCATTGATGATATGCTATTGGGGGAGGTGTTTTAAGACAGAAGAAGATTCTTATTTATTTGTTTGTTTGTTCATTCATTTATTTATTTTTCCTTTACAAAACACTTTATTCTTAAATACTTAGGAGTTGGGGGGAGGTGAATATTGTGTCTTTGATGGGACAAAATGAATGTTTATTTTTTTGATAGTCTGGCACCTTTAATCCTCACTCTGATCATACTGACATCTGTGTTGCCCAGTACCCACCTCTCCTCATTTTGCTGTCTATCCCCATAGCAATACCCCTAGCCAAAAAATAAAATAAAAATTCTATTCTGTGCTTAGGAGAAAATTTTTGATGCATATCAAATTATTATGCATAAAGGGTCAAGAAATTGAGTTCTGACTTTATCCTTATATGTAGGATATTATTTGATACTAAATTTTAGGGTGAAATGGAGCCCAGTGATCATTTTGGTCCAGGGGAAACTGAGACCTACGGTTACCTAGGGACTTACTCAAGATCACATAGGTTCAAAGAAATAGAGTTAGGATTTGAAACTAGTGGAAAAATCCTTTCTACTCATATCATGTTGACATGATATATGTTCCATATATATTTTCATCTTAACTTCCTAGTTGAATTATAAACTCCCAGGGGATAGGGATCATTTATTTTCTATACATGGTATAATAAGTACTTAATAGAGTGTTATATATACCTGAGTGAGTTCACTGAGTAATTATTTATTCATTTACTAAGCATCTTCTACCTGCCAGGCACTCTGAAGATACAAAAAAGAAATGGCACGAGATAGTTCCAAGGAACTCCCAGTGTTATGATGGAAACAACAGGCAAATAATTATGCATGCACAAGCTACATAGAGAGAGGGATGACTCAGAACTTGACTGAAACTTGACAAAACTTCACAAAAAATCTTAACACTTTGGAGATTTATAAAGCACTTTCCTCAAAACAACTCTGTAAAATAAGTAGGGAAGGGGCAGCTAGCTGGCATAGTGGATAGGACACTGGCCCTGGAGTCAGGAATACCTGGGTTCAAATCTGACCTCAGACATTTAATAATTACCTAGCTGCGTGGCCTTGGGCAAACCACTTAACCCCATTGTCTTACAAAAAACCAAAAAAAAAAAAAAAAAAAGAAAAAAGAAAGAAATAAGTAGGGACAGGATAGTTCTCATTTTGTGCATGGCATTGAAGGTCAGAGAGCTGTAGGGCTTTGTCCAAAATTTCAAGTCTTCTAAGGGTCATGGGAATTGAAGTTCCTCTAATTTATTTTTTTTCCAATTAGAACTCTTTTTTTCTTTTTTTAATGTTTTTTTTGAATTTTACAATTCCCCCCCCAATCTCATTTTCCCCCCCTCCACCCTCCACAGAAGGCAGTGTGATAGTCTTTACATTGTTTCCATGCTATATATTGATCAAAATTGAATGCATTGAGAGAGAAATCATATCCTTAAGGGGGAAAAATATACATGAGATAGCAAAATTGCAAAATTACATTTTAACATACTTTAAAAAAATTTTTTAAAGATACTTTTAAAAAATTAAAGATAATAATCTTTGGTCTTTGATTAAACTTTCTTAGGATATAAATAGTATTCTCCATTGCAGATACCCTAAAATTGTGCCTGGCTGTTGCTCTGATGAAATGAGCAAGTCCATTAAGGTTGATCATCACCCTCATGTAGTTGTTAGGGTGTATAATGTTCTTCTGGTTCTGCTCATCTCGTTCAGCATCAGTTCATGAAAATCCTTCCAGATTTCTCTGAATTCCCATTCTCTCTCCTAGTTTCTGATCGAAGTTCCTCTAATTTCAATCTTTTCACATCACCACACTGTGCCAGAGCTGTCAATGGACTAAGCAAACTGGCTATTGGGATGTGGTGAAGGGGGAAAAATAAGTTCTAAACATGGAGTCACAGTATGTTATTTTTACATCCTGACTATACACTATTTACTGTATGCATTTAAATCTACTCATGGTATAACCTCTTTGGTTAAGTTTCCTCATTTGTAAAGATGGTGGGGGGAGATGGAAGATATTGCCTCTGATATATTTTTCAGTTAAGATAATGATAATAACAATAAACTGCAATAATTACAAAACAAGCATGGTGATAGTACTTAAAGCTTTGCAAAGCACTTCACCTATGTTATCTCATTTGATACAATAACCATGGGAGTTAGGTGTTATCATTATAAATTATGTAGATTTATGGAAATCTAAAGTAGTTGCTAGGTCAGGGTAGTATTCTAAGTTGTGGATTCAAAAACAAAATGAAAATTAGATTCTGTCCTCAAGGAACTTACAATATATTGAAGGGCAAAATGTTTAACTATGTGCAAGTAAATACTAATATATTACAAACATATGATATATTTATATAATACATCAATATATACATATATGGATATGTATACATATATTTTTACATTTGACATATTTTTCTCATGTACATATAAACAAAAATATTTAACTTTCACTTAAAAAATTTTTTAGTTTCAAATTATCTGCCTCCCTCCCTAAGAAGGTAAGGAATTTTATATAAATTATATATGTATAGCCTTGCAAAACATTTCTTATGAGTCATACTGCAAAAGCATTTTTGCAAACCAAAAATAAGAAGAGTAAGAAAGTTTAAAAAAAGTAAGCTTCAATTCACATGCAGACTTTATCAGTTCTTTCTCTGAAGGTAGATATCATTTTTCATTGTAAATCTTTCAGAATCATATTGAATTATTGTATTGCTGAGAATAATTAATACAAATATTTGTTCAGTTGTTCCAGTCATGTCTGAATCTTTGTGACCAAATTTGGGTTCTTGACTAATATCCTGAAATAGTTTGCCATTTCCTCATTTGACAGATGAGGAAATTGAGGCAAATAGGGTTAAATGACCTGGCTGAGATCACACAAGTATAAGTATTTAAGTTCAGTTTTGAACAACTTGGGTCTTCCTGACTTCAGATCTGGCTCTTTATCCACTGAACTACCTAATAGCCAATATAGATGTAATATGTTTATTCCTAATATATATATATGTATATAATAATATATGCATAAATACATAATGCATTTGTATAATCATATGCATATATAAGCACATTTATAGCATATACAACAATATATAAATGATGCAAAATATAAAATATATACAATCAACACATATATATAAGTATGTAATAGTATATATACAAATATATAATATGTGCATATTATATACATATCTGAAGATACATGTTTTTCTCTGTCAAACAGAGGCTTTTATTTTTGATACTAGAAATAAAAGGTAGTCATTGGGGTTTAATGAATGGATTAGACCTGGGCCTAGGAAAATCATTTTATTAGCTGAGTGATGGATAGATTGGAGAGGAGAGAGACTTGAAGCAAGAAGACTAATTAGAAGGTATTGCAATAGCCCAGGTATGAGTTGAGGAAGGTCTGTACCAGGGTGATGTCTGTGAGAGTGGTGGAAGGGGGTATATCTAATTATATACAGAATAGTTTGAGGGAAAGGGCACTGATGACTAGGGGCATCAGGAAAAGGAAAAAGCATTTGATTTTTGGAGTTGTTCCACGTGAAGAACAGACTATAGCTCTATATGAGTCACAGCAATTCTATCACTAAGTACTTAAAGCTTTAGGTGACAGAGAGCCAGAGAACAACTGAGCTAAATTCTATCCCCGCTAAGATTAAGAGAGAGGCCTCTCCAGGGCAGAGAGCCCCCAGAATAGGATCGGGGCTAAATACTGTCAGCAGCAACATCAATATGAGAGAAGCAAGATTCAGAGTGATTTCTGACTCACTTAGAAACAGATTAGAAATTCCCAGTGCCCCACATTGAAGAAATGTTATTTTATTTGATAAATCATGCTGGTGTTAGAGTGATTCAGTGATGGGGATGATAATGTTGACAATGACGACAATGATGACAGCAATGATGATGATGATGATGATGATGATGATGATGATGATGATGATAATGATTTATGAGAAGTCTTTCTAAAATCTGGGTCTCTACTATTCCTGTCTTCCCTATATTATTTCTATGTTGGTCTTCAAGGTGCCACCTAGAGTCTATTCTGATACTCTTTCTCTATTTTGTAATTTAAGACATGCTGTACTCTTAAAAACTAAGACCATCTCAGGATGGGAGAGACCTTGGAGATAATTTAGGAGCAAAGATTAGCAGACTGCTTGCCTCATAGCAAATGTTTTTTTGACAAAATATTGACTCAAGATGATGGTTTCAAGATGAAGGATCTAGGATTCAGAGAACAATAATTCAAAGTCATATTGTCACATAGACACTTAAAGTGGTGGCAATGTAGTCACATACACCAATGAACTTGAATCAAAGGTGCTACCTTGTTTCCTTCTCTAGCCTTAGATGCCAGACTTCCTCAGTAAAATCGCAAAATTGGGAACATTACAACAAATATTAAGAGCCTACTATGTGCAAGATTCCTTAGAGGCAGCTAGGTAGCACAGTGGTTAGTGAACTAGGGCTAGATTTTGGAAATCTTGAGTTTAAATCTAGCTGTAGCAAGTTACTTAACTGTTTTCTGCCTCACTTTTCTCAACCACAAAATGGAAAGAATAATAGCACCTATCTTCCAGGGTTGTTGTGAAGATCAAATGAGATAATGTTTGTAAAGTGATTAGTACAAGTTGGCATAAAGCAGGCATTTATGGTGTGTTTTTCTTTCTCTGCTATGTACAAAGGTACATACAGAAGCTTTATTCTTTTGAATTCAATTCAACAAAAAATAAATTATGTTACTACTATGTGTCTTGAACCTAGGAAGAACTGGGTTCAAATTCTGCCTCAGAAAAATACTGACTGTATGACCATGGGCAAGGCATGTACATACTCAGTCCCTAGAAAATACTCTAAGACTATAAATTGAGCCAGTGAGTCACCAAGTATTCATTATGCCCCTATTATGTTCTGAGACCTATACTCAGTATTGGGGATACAAAGAAAGGCAAAAGAAAATCAGCCCCATGCTTCTGAGGAACTCACAGTCTGGTGAGTGAGACAACATGAAGACAACTATGTACAAAGAAGATATATAAACACATATGTGCCTATGTATATATATATATACATACATATATATATACATATATATGTATCTATAATTAGAGATAATCTCAGAGAAAAAGGAACTAAGATTAAGGAGGATTAGGAATGGCTTCTTGTAGAAGGTGGAAGTTTAACTGAGACAGGTAGGAAGCCAGTGAAAACAGGAGACAGAAAGGAGGGAAGAGAGTTCCTGACATGGGGGATGGACCAGGAAGATGCCTGGAAACTAAGGGGCCAGTGTCAAGTGGGTTTACAATCCAGGATTGGGGGGCGGGGAACAATTGCAAAGGGATGGAGAAAGATGTATGCCATGCCATTCATCAAAGAAAAGTAGGGCCAAAGAAGGGCCATTTATCTGGATCCTAAAGAGAGTGTGACGGGGAGAGTAGGTTGATACATATATGACTGGAAGTGTAGGGTGGTTCCAAATTATAGAGGACTTTTAATGCCTAGCTAAGGAATTTGAATTTTTTTTCTTTGCAATACCTAACTACTGTGTTACTGCTGCCTTCTGGTACTGTAGGTATGTCTTCCTTTCCCCATGACAGCCCCAGGCAACTGATTTTGCCTTTAGCTTTCTGTCTCACATAGGTTTTTTTTTTTTTTTTGTGAATGAAAATATACTAGCCTTGCCAGACATGCCGCTGTTTTAATACGAGTTACTTGAAGATGAAAAGGTCTTTAAGACCCAAAGGAATGGGTCCAGAACATAAAATAGAGAAGACATGTTGGAATGGAGATAATTATCTCCCCAAAGTAGCTGTCTAGTATTTCTAGTTAACTGTGTTATTTGATAGCTGTATTATCTTGGCCAAGTCTCTTCCTGTCTCTGAGCCTTCATTTCCCTAGACTATAGAATGAACTGTTTGCACCACGTGATTTCTAAAGATTTTTTTTCCTGCCTCTAACAATCTACAATTCTTTGAATCTGTGAATCTACTTCACATTTGGTCTAGCCTCCAAATCTCTGAGTGGAAGATCAGAAGGAAAAAAATGGTTCCTAAAGACAATCTCATCCTTCTTGTAGGGATTTTTTTCCCCGAGATTTGACTCAGAAGTGGTGTGTAACTCACTTAGCTTTGTAGTCTGCTAGATTGCGGGGAAACTGAGAAAAGCTCTATCCCAATGTGTATGTCTCTGAACTTAAAAGTCCCTCAGGGATCTATTTTGGGAAGGCACCATTGGCCTTGCTCACCTATTGAGATGTCAGGAAGGAAAAAAAATTAGGTTTAATATGACTTTTGCTGAAAGAGCAGGGCAAAGTAGCTGCCCTCCATTCTCCCTAGAGCATAGACCTCATAGTTCTAAAGTTGTAAAGAGATAGCTTAGCCTCACTTTAGTGATGACTTAACTAAAACAAGGAGTACAATGTGTTCAGGGACAATATCTTTCTCAGTAAGTCCATCATAAAGGCAAATGGTATCTCTGCATCAAAGGTGTTTAGAGTTTGGATGGAGGGTAGTTCATTTGTTGAAGATGACCCCTATGAGTAAGTAAGCCTGATGAATCTTATACTACACTGGCTATTTTGTCTCCTCTGTGTAGACAGTTCTTTCATTGGTGCAGATTTCAAATCACTTATATCTTTTTTTTTTTTTGCAAGGCAATAGGGTTAAATGACTTGCCCAAGGTCACACAGCTAGGCAATTATTAAGTGTCTGAGGCCGGATTTGAACTCAGGTACTCCTGGCTCCAGGGCCAGTACTCTATCCACTGTGCCACCTAGCTGCCCCTTATTGTTATCTTTTGTTCTTGCATCATCTACACTTCCAATGCTATTCAATCACTCCTAGGATGCTATCCTTAATAAGAGAATTTTAAAAAGAAAAAAGATGAAAAAATCAGTAAAACATATTTAAAAAGTCTGATGTTATATTCAGTGTTCCACATATATAATTCTTCCCCCATCCCCAGTCTTTGGGACAAATCTAATCATATAATTTCACAGTTTTCTTTCCAATTCTTTTATTATCATCATTATGTTTATTGTTTTCCTGGATCTGATACTTTGTATCAGGTCACTTGATCTTGCCATGCTCATATTTATATATTCATTATTTTTAATCACAATTATATTCCATTATATTCATATACCAATGTGCTTACCCATTCCCCAAATGATGATCATCTACTGTGTTTTCATTTCTGTGCTGTTGAAAAGAGTTGTCATAACCATTTTGGTGTTTATGGGGGCTTTTCTTTTTGTCACTAATCTTGGACTTCTTAGTAGATTCTCTAGGTCACAGGGTTTAGATACTTTAGTCACTTTATTAGCATAATTCACAATTGTTTTCTAGAATCATGATAAAAGATCCTTCCAAAAATATATTAGAGTGCTTATTTTTTTCCATACACATTCCCAGCATTGATTATTTTGTCATTTTTGGTCATTTTATCATTTTTACTAATTTTCCAGGCCCATATCTTTTTATCTTGTTTCATTCTGATTTTTAGAAGTCTTTCATAAAATTAGAAGGAAATGGCAAATCACTCCAGTATCTTTGCCAAGAAAAATCCAAATGTAGTCACAAAAAATCAGACTTGACTGAACAACAATAAAAGTCATTGTCCATAATGTCTTCCTGCCTCTGGTTGCTTCACTTTGCATCAGTTCACTTAAGTTTTACAACTTCTCTACATTCATTATAGTCATTACTTCTTATACCACAGTGAAATTCTATTACATTCATATACCATGTGTTTAGCCATTTCCCATTTGAAAAGAAAGTTCTTGTTGCCAAGTCCTTGGGGTTCAACACCAGAAGCTGTTATAATTTTATCAGTGGAAATGACACTAAAGTAAAGGTATTATTATCTGCCTTGGTCCTGCACCCTGCATCACAGGACCTTTCCATCTGACATGCAGCTGACATTTGCAAATAGTTTGTCACTCTCATGTGCCCTCCCTGAAAGCAAGGGCTGTCTTGCTTTTCTAGTATCATTTCCAGGGTTTAACATAGTACTTTTTTACATAATAAACACTTAATAAATGTTTTATTGATTTATATATACTGTGTGTGTGTTTGTGTATGTAAGGAATTGTCCCTTTTTAAATCAGAAAGGGACAAAAAAAAAGCAGATAGACTCTGAGAGAACTTGAGAAAAAAGTAGATCCTCCCCAAAAACCATTTGAGGAGGGATAAAGGCATTACTGAGAAGACCTAAGAAAAGCAGCCCCACCCAGAGGGTAGTAAAGATGATAAAGGTGATTGCTGTGAAGTTGTCCCCAACATCTAATGAACATATTACTGTTTTCAGGACTTTGAAGCTTATTCCTGGGAAACTGATCAAAACATACATTGAACTTATTAGTATCAAGAGATGGATAGCATGACTTTTCATCAGTCCCTTAGAAACATGATTGCTCATTGCATTAATTAGAGATCTTAAATCTTTCAAAGTCATTTTTCTTTACAATGTTGGGGTTAGTATATAAATTGTCCCCCTAGCGTTCCACTCACTTCATTCTGCATTGGTTCATTTGTAACAGAATCTAGTGGTTTTAAGATAGTTGATGTATCCAAGAGTAGTGGGAGACTGCTTTTGCTTCTCCTTAATGAATTGTGAGATTCCTTAGTCAATGTTAACCCTTTGTTGATAAGGTAAATGTGGTTACTGACTGAAATTGTCCAGGTTATAAGACATGAAGAGGTTATCTCCCAAGAATTAAAGGATGTCTCCATTGTCTATCTCTACAAAAGTAAAGGTAATAGATTGTCCTGTGACAAACATAAGGGCATTTCTCTTTTAGTCATTGCTGGTAATATTCTTGCCAGATTCCTCCCCAATAGCCTGATCTTTCACTTGGAAAATGAGAGCCAGTGTGGTTTCAGAAAGGGCTAATATGGTGTTTGCTGCCTGACTTCTCCAGGAAAAATGCCAGGAACAGAACAGAAGTCTGTATAGATTTGTAGATCTGACCAAGGCCTTTGATACTGTCAGCTGGGAGGATTATGGAAATTTATGGAAAATTATGTCAAAATTTGGTTACCTGGAGAAGTTCAGTCCTAATTGTATGTCAACTTCATGACAGCATGCTTGCCCGGGTTCTGGATAATGGACAATGCTCTCAAGATTTCCTAGTCACCAATGGAATGAAACAAGGATGTGTCCTTGCTTCCATACTTTTAGAATGATGTTTTCAGTCATGTTATCAAATACCTTCACTGAGGATGAACATGGCCTCAAGGTCAACTACCACACTGATGGCAAATTCTTCAACTTGAAAAGGCTACAAGGCAAAGACTAAAGTGGAGGGAATGTTGGTGCATGATCTTCTGTTTGCATATGATTGTGCCCTCAATGCAGCCTCTGAAGCTGAGATACAATAAAATGTGGTTTGATTCTCTGCAGTTTGTGCTAATTTTGGTCTAACAATTAACACCAAGAAAACACAGGTGCTCCATCAGCCAGTATCACAGCATACATATGGGGAACCATCGATTATTGCAAAGGAGAATTTTTGAGTACTGTGGACCAGTTCACTTACCTTGGCAGTGTCCTTTCTAAGGAGGAACACATCGACAATGAGGTTGACATGCATTGCCAGAGGTAGCTTAGCATTTGAGAGGCTTTGAAAGAAAGTTTTGGAGAGAAGAGGTATTAGACAAACTACCAAACTGAAGGTCTACAGAGCTATTGTGCTGACCTCATTGTTTGTCTGCCTGTGAAACCTGGACAGTCTACCAGCACCATGTCAGGAAACTGAAGCATTTCCATTTAAATTATATTAATAAGATTCTGAAGATCACCTGGCAGGAAAAGATACCAGACACTGAGGTCCTTTCTTGAACTAAACTTCTCAGCATTTCAACAATGCTTCAGAGAATGCTACTAAGATAGACCAGACAGGTTCTTAGAATGCCAGATGTACGATTACCAAAAAAAAAGCTATTTTATGGAGAACTCACACAGGGCAAGCTCTCACATGGGGTTCAGAAAAAGTGATACTAAGACACCCTGAAGATCTCCTTGAAAAACTTTAGAATTGATTGCAGTTCACATGAAACTATTTCTACCTGTGGTAGAACATTCCAAGCTCATATTGTTCTGATCAGCCATAGCTGGACACTGTAATTTGTCTCAAATATAGTGATGCCATTTTGGTCTTCTTCGATAATGAAAGACAAGAACCAAATGTAGTTGAGTAATTTGCCCTGACATTGATATTATCTCTTTGATAAGGTATAAATTGACCTTCCCAACTTATTTGTTGACCTATTGACAGTCCATTAAGGATAATTGATTGCATTATAGCCAGTTAATTCACCTAGGTAACACCTAAAGGGAGAGAGAGAGAGAGAGAGAGAGAGAGAGAGAGAGAGAGAGAGAGAGAGAGAGAGAGAGAGAGAGAAAGGGAGGGGAGGGGAGGGGAGGAGAGGGGAGAGGGATACCATTCAAAAAGGGACTCAGATTGGGTTGTTTATTGGGGCAAATCATGGATCTGTGAAATACCTCCAGAGAATCATGTAGCTCAGAAATGAGTGTAGACAGAGGAAGTCATGGAGCAGTAAGGACTTCCTGGGCTAAGCCAGTCACTCTAAGAACAGAGGCGTGATAGTTTCTATGACAAATAGAGAAATTCCTCTAGTAATATCCTGGTCCCAAAGGAAGAATCACTGAATATTTAGAAGGGATGATATGAATTAGAGGGCAAAGATGCTTACTGAGATCAAGTAACTTTCCCAGTATCACACAGGTAGTAGAGTTAGAATTCAAATCCAAGTCTGCTGATTCCAAATTATTTTTACTACATTGACATCATCTGAGGTTGATCTTGATACAAACTGAAGTCCCACCATCCCCCAAAATATATATGCACATGCATGAATTCACATGTGGGCACATAAATATACATATAAACACCTGCTTTCATAGTTCCCCAAACCTTAGGAATAACAATGACTTGGAGAGAAATTAACAATTAGGAAAATTCTTGAAGAATAAGCCAAAGGCAGTAACTAGATTATAAAATATTAAGTTAAGAGACAGTACAGAGAGTAAAATGGAAGAATGATCAAGAATAAGAGACTAAGAGATATGATTTGGGGTCAGGAAAGTTATAAGCGACTGTTGAGGGTCACAGAGGTCACTGCATGACTGGGAATAGCCTAGCAGTCCTCTTTCCCATGTACACCCTTGGCCTAATTTTCTGAGTTGGCTCTCTGAATCTTCTTATCTGTTCCTCCTGTTTGCCAACTCCTGGAACATTGTGTGAGAGCACTAAGCCTGAGAAAGTATATTTTTTGAGTTCACTGATCATCTACTGTCCACAAGCATGGAAGTGTTGTTTGATTGGCTGTTTGGAGAATGTCATATGTATGGGAGGAAACCAGGAACTAAAAAGTGTATTTAAACTCTTGTTTGCTGCTAAATAAATGGAGAACTTGCCACTTTCATCTCAAACCTCATTCACTGCTCAACTGAGAACTTGACTTCAGCTGGACTGAGTCAAGCAATAGGTTACAATAGTTGCAAGCAATAGATTAGCCTGCCAGCACACAACAAATGGCGCTCAAGCATAGGACTTGAAGGCTGAAAGAAGCTGATTTCAGGCTTGTCTGATCAGAGTCCAGGAGAATGACCAAGCAGAACCATGTATCCAAGGACCAAGACTTTGGGCCATCATACAAGTGAGGGGACAAAACTTCCAGGGGACACTCCAGAGCAGAAGCCTTCAGAGAGGTAAAAGGTTAGTTGTTATCATGGGGCAAACATTAGGGGTCTCTGAAAGGGACAGCTATGTAAGAATCATATATAAATCGATAAAAAGACAAGGGTGTTGAGTAGCCCTTAAAAAGAATAGGGAATTCCTAGAAGTAGCAGAAAAAGTATCCCCATGGTTACATGAAGAGGGGAGTCTAGATCCAGACAGATGGAAAATTTGGGGGGAACAGCTTTCAGAATATCAAAGGAAAAAAACCTGAAGAAGTTCCTCTAACAATTTTTACTATATACAATCATAAAAATGGGCTTGAGCACTCCTATCATTTTAAAGGAAAATAAGTAATTTATGGTAGAAACACAGATTACTCTCACCAGAAAAAAAATCTCCAGAGAGGAAGGAAAAAGATAGAGGTCTGGGCTCAGCACCAAGGATGTATCAAATACCGAGTATTTATCCTAATCTAAGGGAGTTAGAACAAAGAAGTGTGGAGGAAATCAAAAGTAAAAGCAGGGTATATCTTCCTTCTTCAGGACAAGGAAAAGAAGCAAATAAGTATTATCAAGAAAGGCTTAGGATTAGTTCTATGGCACAATATAGTAGAGAAACTTCAGCATTACAGAAGGCTACTGGAAAGGCCAGGAACAAGGATGAAAGTGATGGGAAATTTAGGGTACCTCCACATGCTTGTACTGAGGTGCTTATTCACCCTTTAGGAGTTTGCAATCATTTTGGCTCCACCAAATCCAGAATATACTTACATAATACCTTTAGTAAGGCATGTGAGTGGGAAAATTTTCTCTATTGCAATAGTAAATGCTAATGGTGATGATAATTACATAAATGAGAACCAATTTTGCTTATTTTCTCAGAATCTTGTGCAACTCAGAAGGAAATGGAATTGATGAAAAAAACAAAAATGAGAAATAATGGAGAAACTATGTTTACTACCAGGATTTCTGCAGAAAAACCCCTTTGTATTATTCAAGTAGAAGGAATTGCTTTCCTAGGCTTGATTGATACTGGGGAAGATTGGGCTGTGTTTCCCATACAGAGCTGGCCACAAGCTTGGCCTAAACAAGCTGCCTATGCTAGCCTAATAGACATTAGGGGTTGACAGGAAACAGAAATTTTTTGTTCAACCTTGAAATGAAGAAAAGAAGATAAGGCAGGAATGATCACTCCTTTCTTAGTTGAAGGACTCCCTACAGTATTATAGGGAAGAGATATATTGTGTCAATTAGGGGCAAAAATTAGAATGTATTTTTGATTGGGGCTGCTGTTGAGTTGGGAATGATTAATATACCAATTGTTAAATCAGAATGGAAGAATCCACAACCTATATGGGTGGAACAGTATCCCCTTACAGAAGAAAAGATTTTGGCTTTAAAGGATATAGTTTAGGAGCAATTAGAAAAAGGGCATGTTTGAAAGAGTCACAGCCCATGGAACTCCCCTATGTTTGCATTAAAAAGAAATCAGGAAAATGGAGAATGCTAACAGATTTCCAAAAGATCAATGAGGCTATGAAAGATATGGGTGCTTTAAAACCAGGATTACCTTCTCCTAACATGATTCCCTGAGAGCAACCATTGTGGGTAATTGAAATTAAAGACTGTTTTTATTCTATTCCCATTCACCCATAAGACTATGAGAAATTTGCTTTTTCCATTCCCACCACGAACCTTGGAGCTCCTTATGATAGATATCATTGGAAGGTGTTACCACAGGGAATGAAAGATAGTCTGACTATATGTCAGAATTTTGTTCATGAAGCATTAAAAAGGGGTTAGGAATAAATATAAAGATGCATATTTTTTACACTATATGGATGACATCTTGGCATCTCATGAAAGTAGTGAAGTATTGGAAAAAATGCTACTAGGTACCATAACTGATCTGGAGGGATATGGGTTAGTTATAGCTCCAGACAAAATACAAAAGCACTCTCCTTTTCAATATTTAGGTTTTCAAGTAGATTCCACCACTATAAAAATGAAGCCTCCTGCATTAAGCATAAAAAGGTACGAACATTAAATGATGTTCATAAAATGAGGTGATATACAGTGGATAAGACCTTGGGTTGGGATTTCTAATGATCTTATGAAACCCCTTTATGAAATGCTAAAAGGGGACAAGAATTTATTATCAAGAAGAGTGTGAACTGCAGAGGCCAAGTCTAGTATTCAGACTATTATGAAATTGATACACGACAAACATAGTATAAGAGTACATCATGTACAGGGCCTTGAGATAACTATTGTGGACACTGTAGAGTGTCCTACTGGAATTATACATCAAGGACAAGACATTGTGGAATGGGTATATTAAGTGTGCAGGGAAAGAATGTGTTCATTACATACTTACAAATGCTTGCAATTTTAATCAAAAAGGCTAGAAATAGAGTGATAGGGATGTTTGGAAAAGAACCTTTGAAGATTTATGTTTCCTTAAGGATGGAGGTTATAGATGAACGTATCAAACACTTGGAAGAATGGCAAACTTTGGTGAATATGCCAATAACATCTAAATCACCATTGGTAATTAGAAAATTTTTCCTCTTCATGGCCATGGATTGTAGAATGAATAGTGAAAAAGGAACCTGATGGCATAAATGTTTTTTACAGATGCAACAAAGAATAACAGCTTCCCTTTATATCCCAGATAGAAATAGAAGGGATCTATTTATTACTCCATTTCAATCCACCTGACAAAATGAAATTTATGCAGTAATACAAGCTGTGACACTTGATGAACCCATCAATATCATCACAGATAGTAAATATGTTTGGGGTGTTTTACAACATATAGAAACTTCCCAAATCAAGGACACCAATAACCAGAGTATTATTTAATTATTCAGAGAATTACAACTCTTGCTGAGACAGTGCACTTATCCTCTATATTGCTTACATGCTAGATCTCATACTGATGCTATAGGCCCTATAGTTGAAGGAAATGCTATTGCTGATGTTATATTAACCTTTCCTATTTTTGAAGGCTTTATTGCAAACACTAAGGCTCATGATAAATTACATTTATCAATGCGATCATTAAGAGGTTTTCATGAGATTACCAAAGAACAGGCTAGAAAAAGCATGCTACAATGTACTCATTGTGTACCTTTTCTCCCCAAAACATCAAAGGATTCCATGAATCCTAAGGGGATAGGTTCAAATTATCTTTGGCAGATGGATGTTACCCAGGTACCTGAGTTTGGCAGACCAAAGTATGTTCATGTCTGTGTTGATACCTATTCAGGTTTTGTCTGAGTGACTCCACTAACAGGAGAAGCCTTTAAGCATGTAAGGATTCATTTATTGCACTGCTTTTCTCTTGGTGGGTTTCCAGGAACTCTAAAGACTGATAATAGCCCAGTTTATCTGGCTCAATAATTTAAAAACTAGGAATTTGCTATAATACATATTACAGAATTCCTTATAATTCTCAAGGTCAAGGGGTGGTTGAAAGAATGAATGGACAGTAAAAATGGTGCTTCAAAAACAAAAAGGGGTAATATATGACACCCCCCTAATAGATTGATTTATGCAAATTGCACCATAAAGTTTTTGAAATATGATTCTAATTGGCTTATTCCAGCTATGAAATTTTGGGGAATTGAGTGGTGCAATCAAAATAAGCAGGTGGTTCAAAAGAGTCAGTATGAGTACCCTATGCAGGACAAAGTTATGTGGAAAGATAGGGAAGGGAAATGGAAAGGACCCAACAGGATGATAATCTGAGGGCCAGGGTATATTTGTATCTCCACAGAAAATGGGAAAATCTGAGTTCCTGAAAGGAATGTCCGCATTATCACTGAAAGAGGGAACCAACATAAGAAGGAAGAAACCCACACCATCAGAAGAGACTGGAGAAGGAGACATAAGAACAGACTTTTGGAAATGATCCAACTGATGCTTTTATTGCTAAATTTTGTGTCAGGTGTTTGTTATGGACAAGAGATGAATGGGACTAATGGGACTCAATATTGGACTTATTTTGTACATCCTCCTTGGGTTAGAGTAACAATTTAGGGGAAAGACTTTTTCTGGGACTAAGAAATTTAGCTTTCATCTTTTAATGAAGCCTGTGCTTATAATTATATCTCTGTATTAGAGTAGCTAAAATTGAATTTTGTAGAGTAAATTAAGAATGCATTCAATTTTGATTATTAATTAGATATTTCAAAATCTTAATGAATTTATATAAGAGGTTCCTCAAGAAATTCTGATTGATTCTAAAAGTTATTTTTTCTCGACCGATCTTAATTGGTTTATTCAAAATATAAAAATATGTGTAATTGAACATCAATGGGGGTATTTTCACATCTCTCTCTGGCCTGGAGAGGTGGGAAAAATGCTTCTATAGTCTGAGATCTGGTACCAGCCAGGGTATCAATCTCAGTTTGGTAATTTTTACACAAAAGAGTTGTTTCTGTATGTTTGTACCTGTGTCTCTCTGTGTGTGTGTGTGTATGTGTTTAATTCAGATCTGAAATAATTTGATTGTTGGGTGTTATTAAGCAAAACAAGATCTCCTTCCTGATCATGCTGAGCAAGATATTATTGACTCCCAAGTCCCATAACCACTTAGAGCCTGCTTCTGTCTCAATGATGATAATGTTTATAATGTCATAGTGCCTCTCTTACAGTATCCGCCCTCTTGTGGGTGGCATACAGGAAATTTGCCTCAAAAACAAAAAGGGGGAATTGTAAGGGACTGTTGAGGGTCACAGAGAGGTCATTGCATGACTGGGAATGGCTTGGTGGTCCTCTTGCCCAGGTACAACCTTGGCCTAATTTCTGGGTTGACTCTCCGGATCTTCTTATCTGTTCCTCCTGTTTGGCAACTCCTGAAACATTGTGTGAGAGCACTAAGCCTGAGAAAGTATACTTTTTGAATTCACTGATCATCTACCATCCATGAGCATAGAAGCATTATTTGATTGGCTGTTTGGAGAATGTCATATATATGGGAGGAAACCAGGAACCAAAAAGTGTATTTAAACTCTTGCTTGCTGCTAAATACATGGAGAATTTGCTACTTTCAACTCCTACCTCATTCACTGCTCAACTGAGAACTTGACTTCAGCTGGACAAGCTGAGTCAAGCAATAGGTTACAATAGTTGCAAACCGATTAGCCACAGAAAGTAATTATGGGTCATAGAGTTCAACATAGAGACAACAATAAGGGTCTGAATTCCACAAAGAGTTGCCTCAATTTGCTGCACTCAGCTTTCTACAGACACTTAGTTTTCAGTCTTGCTGTGCGAAGTGAACCCTACCCCACCAGCTGCCTCTAAATTGAATGCAACTCTTTTGCATCCCAGTCAAAAGTTAAAAATGAAATTAGTGCCACCAGTGGGGGGGATGGCTGAATGGATTGTGTTATATGAATATACTGGAATATTAGAAAATCAGGAAATTTTGTGTGAAGGACTGGAGAATCAAGAAAGGGAACAGCAACATATACAATGAATACAGCAACATAAATGAAAACAATACAGGAAAACAATTCAACTCAGATTAAATACAATGATTAACATGAGTATTAGAGAAAGGGTGATTAAATACGTTCTGTGGGGTAGAAAAACCAGGTACCATACTGTCATATGTCATCATTTTGTCATTCTGTTTCGCTTCACTGTTTTTCTTTCAGGGAAAGAAAATTTTAATGAGGAGGTGAGGAATAACAATAAAAGACTGTGGTTTAAAAAGACTTGAATAATTTTTTTTTCTCAACTGATTGCAACTGGACTGATCTTTTGCTCACATTAATCTCAATAGAATGATGTTTGACTACAAAATTTCCTTTTTTATTACACAAACATTTTATTGTCAATATGAAGGAAAGATTATTAGGATGTTTTAATTAAGAGCAAGGGCAGTGAGGTGGCACAGTAGATAGTGTCATGAAGTCTTCTCTTCATGAATTCAAATTTGAACTCAGATCCTTACTAGCTATGTGACCCTGAGCAAGTCTGGCTCATTTTTGTCATCTGTATAATGAAGGAAATGGCAAACTATTCTTGGATCTTTGCGAAGAACACCTCAGATGGGGTCAGGAAGAGTTGGACACAACTGAAATGATTGAACATTTACAACTCAGAACAATATTCTAAGGAGATAATTAGAAAAAATTGATAATGAAATTGTGATTTCTAGGACCTGGATTAAAATTCTAACTCTGGAACTGTAGTCATGTGACCTTAGATAATTCACTTAACTTTTCTGGCACTGTTTGCTCATGTATAAAATGGATGGGCGTGGGGAATTAGAGGAAACCTGAATGTAATAACTTATGATACACCTACTTTTGGCAAAAAACATTTTAAATTTACTTCCATTAATACCTTTTGTTACTGTCACTTTTATTTCTGCATTGGATGGTAGTTGATTATTGTCCTTTGTTCTTGAAGAGGACTATAATGACATCACTATGTTAAAGTCAAGTTACAGTAGTTCCATCTGTGACTGATCAGACCAATATAATCTCAGAATGTTTTATCACAGGTCAGACACATTTGGAGTGGATTCTTTAAATTTGTACATCTAACATTTCTTTTGAGCTATTTCAATTCTCCTTCTCTCATAGAGCACAGCACCTTCTCTGATGACCAATATTCTTTCCAACTCCAACCCAAGGGATAATAAATTGAACACTCATTCAATAAGCATTTATGTGCTTACAATAAGCCAAGCTCTATAAATAGACATTTAAAAAATGAAAGAAATAGAAAAGAAAAAAGAAAGAGCAATTCAACAAAATCATCACAAACATTTGCAGTAATTAGCAATATGTGTACTACAAAAGGACAATGGTCTCCCACTTCTATGATGAAGAGAAGAAATGTGTGCTTTCTCAATTTTGTTTTAGGACAAAGCTCGGTGATTGTAATTATACAACATTTAATTTCATTTTGTGGTTCTTTCTGTATACATAAGTTGAATGTCATTGCATATGTTGTTTACTGGGTTCTACTTCATCCTGAATCCTTATCAATTCATACAAGACTTCCCATGCTTCAAATAATTTTTATTGCTGGGCTTTTTTAGAGCATAGTAATATTCTATTACTTTCATGCATAACAACTCAAAAATAGAATTTATTTAAGCACCATTTGTACTTTTAAAAATTTCTTCTCACTAAGCTGTCAAAGGTTCATGAATGTTACTTTTAACAACTGTAGCTCACTACAGTTTCAAGTGGAAAAAGTCTTTATAAAAAAATAGGAAAAGAATTAGGTTAGGAGGATGAATTTTTTTTTCCTTTTTTGACTTAGCCAACATAGTTTGCAACTGCTTGACTGGAGAAGATGATTTCTGGGCTCCTCTGACCTTTTGTTTGTTGCAATTGTTTTGTATCAGTTAAGGTTCTATAAGAAATGCTAAGAGAATCAACATCTTTACTTTGATTCTCATCCTGTTTTATGTAGTTGACAGATTAAATAGTTTGGGTTGGAATTGCTAAAATAATATGAAGTTTCTTCTTATCCTTATCCATATTTATAATTTAATATGGATTTTTACATTTGTTCTAACCAGTCAATTGTATGGTTACACATAGAAAGTGAATTCCAACACTCACACTAGTAATTAGGTCATAACTCATTAAGAGAAAGTCAATTTCATTTTTTAAAAGTGTTGTTTAGTGTTTTAGCAAAGATAATGGATAACCAATAGACAATTTGACTTCCCATGGGTGTCCATACAATGTGGAAAGATATGAATGAAGACTCAAATTATGTTGCAGTGGAATTCTCTATGGAAGTTTCATGGACGAATGTGGACAAGAGCTCCACAGGATTAGAAAGCACGATGTTACCATTAAAGGAATTAATTACAGCATGAAATTTTAAATCCATCAGTGTGGCTTCTGTTTCTCTTTTTAAAGAAAATATTCATGTTAATTAATAAACATTTATTCAAATAAATATTATGTGTCAGCCAGTGAAGATGAAAAGACAATATAATGAAGCAATTTTTGTCTTCAAAGAGCTTACCTTCTGACCAAGGAGATATTATATATATATATATATATATATATATATATATATATATATATATATATATATATGTGTGTTTATATACATAGATATAGATTTAATATTGGTTAGTTCTTGACCTGTGTTATCACAGAAGACCAAAAACGATGTTAATTACGTTAGAGACAGGTTGCAGTCCAACTATGGCTTAATCAGACCAATACAACATTCTGAGCACAAATAGTCCATGTGAACAACTGGGATGGGTTCTCTAAAGTTATGTCTCTCACATTTCCTTTGAGTTGCTTCAATTCTGCCTTGCCCATAGAGTATAACATCCTTTCTGATGTGGGCATGCCATGCTGGATGGTCCTGTGCCAGTGTCTCCCATGCTGCACAATCAATTTCAAAATTCTTAAAAGAAACCTTCAGGGTGTTCCAATATTGCCTCCTCTGATCCCCCTGTGAACATTTGCCCCTGTGTGAGTTCTCCATAAAATAGTCTTTTTTGGCCAGTTTATATTTGCCATTCGAACAATATAGGCAGCCCATCTTAGTTGTGCTCTCTGTAGTAGTGTTTGAATGACTGGTGTCTTCTCTTGTCAGGTGATCTTCAGACTCTTCCCAAGACAATTTAAATGTAAGTGATTCAGATTTCTGACATGGAGCTAGTAGACTGATCAGGTTTCACAGGCAGACAGCAATGAGATCAGCACAGTGGATCTGTAGACCTTCAGTTTGGTAATCAGTTTAATATCTTTTCTCTCACACTCTTTCTTTTGGGGGCCTCTTAAATACTGAGCAAACTTTGGCAATGCATGTGTCAACCTCATTATCAATGTGTACCTCCATGGAAAGTACACTGCCAAGGTAAGTGAATTTATTGAGAATATTCAAAACTTTTCCATTTGCAATAACCAATGGTTCCACATATGGATGGTGTGGTACTGGCTTATGCAGCACCTGTTTTTTGGGGAGGCGGGTTTTGGGTGTTGATTGTTAAGCCAGAATTAGGCCCCATTAACTGCACAGTCTTCTGATAACAGAAAATCATTCACCAAAGTTCTCTCCACTTTGGTCTTTCCTTGTGGCTTTTTCAAGTTGTAGAATTTACCATCAGTGCAATAGTTGTCTTGATGTTGTATTCATCCTCAGTGAAAGCATTTGATAACATGGCTGAAAACATCATGCTAAAAAGCATAGGAGCAAAGTCACAGTCTTTTTTCACTCCATTTGGTGACTGGGAAATCATGAGAGAGATTGCATATACATATTTATATCTATATATCTATATATATATATATATAGATAGATATAGATATAGGTATAGGTATAGATATAGATAGATATAGAAAATATAAGATAAGGCAAGAAGAGTGTGCTGGTAAATGTTTAACAACTGGTTTTCTGAAAAAAATGTATTCATGACACACTTTAAATTAAATCTGCTTTATTCACATTTTTCTCCATCATTTTCTTAAGTCTAGATATTCAGCAAAACAATAAATCAAGTCTTGATTTGTAGCCTTTGTGAATTCTGAATTGTAAATGCTCACACTGAAAATGCAGCATCTGGCTCCCAGGATTCCATAGGAACCAGCTCCAGGACACCTCTGAAGAGGAAAACCTTGTAGGGAAAAGTACTTAGCTATCAGAGTAGCTAGAAAAATGCTTCATACAATGGTAGTATTTGATAAGTCTAATATGAAACCAGACGTTTCCAAAGACAGATGAGATTATGTGTTCAAGACTTGGAAAATAGATAGCACATAGTCCTGGAGACAGAAATGAACCATTGTGGATGAAGACCAAGGAGGTCATTATAACAAGACCATAGAATGGATAGGAAAAATATGCAGTAAGATTGGAAAGGTAGAATGGGGTCAGGTGGTAAAGATATTTAAATGTTAAACAGGGGAGTTTTTACTAGTTTCTAAACATAATAAAGAGATTACTGAGTATGAGAATGGCATAGTCATTAGTCATATCTATACTTTCATAGTCATTGGGGAATGGATTGAAGTAGGGAGAGACTTGAGGCAGGGAGACTAAATAAAAAGTCATAGTAATAGGCCAAATTAGTAGTACTGAGGGCCTGAACTACCATGGTAACATTGTGTGTGGAGAATAGGGGCTCCATGTTGTGGAAGCAGCAGTGAAAGATAAGTCAAAGATTACAACAAGATTATGAACATGAGTAATTGGAAGGATGCTGGTGTTCTTGTCAAAAATAGGAATATTGTTGGTTATGAGTTCCTTAAAATCAAGAATTATGCAATTCCCACTCCTTAGTGCTCTTAGGTCTTAAAATATGTTGAAGACTTTAATTTCATCAACAGGAGAATGCCCTCCATGGATACATGTCGTAAACCAGTCTTTGAGAGGCTGAGACATTAAGTAAACTGTCTGTGATCATACAGTTAATAAATATCAGAGATAAGACACAAGTCCAAACATCTTAATCACTGCCACTTATAAGGGAATTTGTAGACACACAGAATCACAGAATTTGAGAGTTAAAACTTATATACCAAAAATTCCTCACTATAATAATCATATAACATATAATATTAATTCCTTGCAGGCACATGTCCAATCTCTCTTGAGTGAGAGAGAGAGACTCCACCATCTCCTAAAGGATCCCATTTCACATTTGGATAGTCATCATTATTTGGATAAATGTCATTGTGTTAAACTTCTTCAAGTTAAGCACATGATCATAGTTCTAGAGCTGAAGGTTTCAAGTTGAACACCCTGCAATTTATAGCTGAGACAGCTGAAGTACAAGGAAGTCAAGGGATTTTCCCAGGGTTGCACCATCTAGTATGTGTCTGAGGAAGGATTTGAAATCCAGTCTTCCCAATTCCAAGCTCAGGACTAAACCTTCAATCAGTGCTGGCGCTGCTTCTTCATATACCCAGTTCTTCCAACTTATCTACATATGACATGGATTCAAGGATCTTCAATACCCTGGCTTCTACCTTGATATTTTTCTAGTTTAATGTTCTTCTGTAGTTGTGGCCCCTAAAATTGACATGATTCTCAAGATGAGGTCTGACAAATGCAAAGTGCGAAGAGATTATCATCTCTTGATTCTTAGAAGCTAAATGTAGCTGCAAATCTTAATGTCTTTTTTTGGCTGACATATCATACTGCTAACTCCTATTGAGTTTATAGTCCACTCAAAGCCCCATATCTTATTCAGAAAAACTGCAATCTTGTACATGTGAAATTCATTTTTTTGTACCTAAGTGAGGAACTTTACATTTATAACTATTTTTTTTTGCAGGGCAATGGGGTTAAGTGGCTTGCCCAAGACCACACAGCTAGGTAATTATTAAGTGTGTGAGGCTGGATTTGAATTCAGGTCCTCCTGACTCCAGGGCTGGTACTCTATCTACTGTGCCATCTAGGTGCCTCCATTTGCAACTATTGAATTACATAGTATTTCATTCAATGCCTTAGTCTTTGAAGATGCTCTGGAATCCTTAATCCTTCTTTTGCCATTCAATTTGTATCTTCTGTAAATTTGATAAGCATACTATACATGCCTTTATCCAGCTCAATGATAAAAAATATTGTATAGCTCAGGGTCAAGAATAGATTTCTGGTATATTCCAATTGAGACTTCCTGCCAAATTGATCATTGAACCATTAATAACTTCTCTTTGAGTATAGGCAGTTCTGAATCTATATAATTTTTATAATCTAGTACAAAATTTCTTTAAGATACATTATCAATCATCCTAACATCTAAGCAGACTATATTCAAAGTATTCTCCTCAACTGCTAGTTAGTAATCCTTCCAAAAAGAAAAGGCTGTGTAGCCTGTCTATGATATATATATATATATATATATATATATATATATATATATAATCATAAGATTGGGATGGAAGTTGGATGAAGATGGGGATTGATGAGTTAGCAACTATTTATTATTTACTGTGCCATACATTGTGCTAAGCACTGGAGATAGAAAGAAAGATATATTTCCTGACCATTGAGAAGCTCACATTCCAATGGGGGTCAGGGGCAAAATTGATTATGTATTAGAAAAATACAGAGTAGTTGATAAATAATCTCAGAGGGAAAGTTCTAGGGTATATTGGGGAGGGAAATTTGATTTTTCCTGCTGGAAATCTAGAGGATGAAGGGAGATATTGCTGTAAAGGCCCTATGCCCACCCCGTCTGAGGTCCAACAGATGGTCCATAAATTTGGGCTTTGATTAATTGCCTCAGCATTTGTTCTCTTGTTTCAGGTGAAAAGGGTTTATAGGTTATGATCTCATGGGTTTATGAGTTGTGAAAAGTTGGAAGAGTAAGGCACCAGTAGATATAGGAATGGAGCCTGTGCTAGGATATTTCTCTCAGCCATTTCCATTTTGAGGCTCTAAGGAATGAAGAATGAAATTTGGAACACAGATTATTGGCAGCAGAGACAGGAATTCATCCAGAACTGATGTAGCATTTGAACCTGAATTTGGGGAGATCAATGCTATGTAGAAACTGAAAAATCATCTACTTTCCCAGAGACTTAGATGGTATAAGAATATACATCCAAAAATTGGGCAGAGGGACAATGTGCATTTGTACTTGTTTTGACTTCAAAATGATCTCTTTCTAAAAACTAAAAACTAGCTTCTTTGTGGGGGAACAATTCCTAAAACAAGGAGTTGTGTCAGTTCATCTAGACAGCAGTTTGCATGAAAACTATCCAGAATTTTAGTGGACCTCAATGTAATAGGTATTTGTACTTATATATGACCCCCTCAAAAAACTTATCCATAGTATTTTTTCATTTGTTAATTCATATACATTACATATATTGAGTCCACATAAAGTGAGGTTCACCTGCATTGACATCTGCCCTCAAAGAAAAGAGAGAACTTGATGGATTAGAACTAGACTTATAAAACACTGTAGATGATTACAAACACATCAGAAATCTCCATTTCAGTAAAGTGCCTTTGATTGCAGCAGAGATACTGATGGGTTGTTTATTAACTCTGGGGTCAGGAAGGAACAGAAAGCTCAAAAAACAACCAATTAAGTTACAAAACAGAGGTGTGGGAACATCTTCCTCCATTTTAAAGATGTTGAGGGAAATTATCCTAAGCATTCAGTTTCACTGGCCTGGAGTAATAAAGACATCATTGACAGGGAACCTATCTGCAGTCCTCACCCCCAGAATCTCAGCCACTAATAACATTTCATCACTCTCAGGACATCTGTGGATGCTGAATGTGACGGAGCCCAAATATCCCCTCCCTGGTTTTGTAAAGCTGTTTTCTAGGTGCTGAGTGGCGGTTACAAGAATAATGTCTGAATATGGGGGGGGGGGGTACCTGAAGCACTGAAGAAGATAAAAACCTTACAGACCCCGACATTTTCCCTACCAGCCTGCAACATACCTGGCAGCTCAGCATTCAACTTGCCTGAAAGCAATATCTTCAGAAGTCATGTTTTAAAATGAAAATATTTCTTTTGGTTGGAGAAGGCATGCTGCTACTTTGGTATACCTTAATAGAGATTAATTTGTCAAATTTACTTCACTCAACCAGCAGGGCACACATATTTGAGGAGGTGGAACCTGTAGTGTTTCATTTTGAAGTCTATTGTCCAACCAGAGAAAAAAATCTAAGGTTAAGTTAATATTGTATTTGTGTCTGTGTGAGTGTGTAGGTAGATGATAGATAAATAGATTAGATAGATAGATAGATGTCCATATTAATACTGGAAAAAAGGAGTACAATTTTGCTTAAGGATCGGAGAAACCAAGGCAAATTCAGACACTCTTCCACTAATATTGTACTTACTAATTCAAAGTAGTTATAAGGTTAACAGGGTCAGGTTAAAATGACACATGAGTATGATGGACAAGAAAAGAATGAAGGCAATGGATGGAAGTCAGAAGAAGAAAGTATAAATACTGGCTCTCCCATAGATATAGGGGACCTTGAACAAGACCTTTTATCTCTCTCTGAGCCTGTTTCTTTTTCTAGAAAGTGATGGTGTCTGGGAAATTTTGGTCAAAGAAGGGAGTTTTGTTATGGGGAATCACAGGGATGGTGAGCTGATGTTTATGAGAATCAACTGTCTTATCCTTTCCAGAAATAATTGCAGTACTGATTAGTGTTCCTGGAGTAAGAAGTGGGAAGTTGGGAGGGAGACATAGGCAGCTGATGGCAGGGCAGATGGTGAATGGATGGATGGAGAGATGTAAAGCATGGTCTGGGGTCCAATAGATAGAGTGGGATAGATGAATTTCCACTCATGCATTTGCCATTTAGAAACACTCATCCCCAGAACATTATTGCAAAATTGAGTAGATTAACTCCCTCAGGGAAGGGCAGCATGATCTCTGGAAATCTTGTCCAAAGGATGTTATTTCATTTGCAGAAGAAAATTAGTAGGTAGAATAGGGATCAGGAGCAAAGCAGATAGCAACAAGTCTGAAATGAATGAGATTTATACCAAAGATAAATCAGGGGTCACTGTAAATTTTCACTAAAAGGATTCACAATGTTACTTTTAAAAAATAGATGCCTTCTTCCTTCCCCCAAATATATGTTAGATAAGGGGCAGTAGATGGTTCGATGGGTAAAGAGTTGGCCCTTAAGTCAGAAGGACCTGAGTTTAAAACCAGCTTTAGACAATAACTATGTGACCCTGAGCAAGTCACTTAACCCTGATTGTATTGCATTAGAGCTATCTCCAGTAATTCTAATATCTGGCCACTAGATCCAGATGTCTCCAGAGGAGAAAGTGAGACTGGTGACTTAGGCACAGCACCTCCTCACTCAAAACCAATTTCTGTTTGTCATGGCATCACCTCCCTGATGTCATGATCTTCAAAAACAAAGGACAAACATCGATCAATCAATATGTTAGATAGAACAACTGTTTTAGGCCACATCTGTTATAATACTTGTAACCTGACTTCCAACATAAAAATCTGGAAACTCATATTGATTAACTTACTCATATTTCTATAGTACCTTATGGACATATGAAATACTTTCCTCACAAGAACCCTGTAAATTATTATTCCTATTTTGTAGATGAAAAAACTGAGGCAAGAATAATTAGATGAATTGCTTTAAGTCACATAGTTGTGAGGTTCTGGAGTCAAAATTTGACTGTAAATGTAATCTTCTATTATGCATCAATTGGTTCTCAAAATGCAGAAATATTCAAACTGCAATGGAAAAAATCCTGTAATGGAAGTAGGATCTTAACAATATGCTTCCTCTAATGACAGAGGTTGCAGATTATCCCTACCTCCCCATCATGTATCACTCTGTCAGGTTCAGGATAGTAGATCCCTAACATGGGGCTGTCCATTAAGTATCCCTTGCTCCTGGTCTCACTTTTGCTGCATGACCAATACATAAATTTTTCTTCTCATAATACATGTCCTGATTTATTTATTTTTTGTTATATATTCCAGTATTCTCACACCCAGTTTTTGTCCCTTTACTGACCTTTGAGAGATCCTTGATCAAACCCAAAAACCAAATAAATCTAAGAAATCTACAGGGTTCAATGCAGGGATATAGAGAAGAATTTTTTTTTAAATAAACTGATTTAAAAAATCTGTAACTTGGACCCAAAATGAAACAGTCATGGCCTAGGCTTATTTTTCAAATGAATTCAATGCATCTTTCTTGATGTATTTGGCACTATGGAAGAAATCACTGTTTAAAAAAAGTAAACAGAACTGCCTTATCTACTGGACTGGGGAACTCCCCAAAGAGTTAGGCATACACTCGGGGCTGGGGACAAGTACTCTAGCCCATTACTGAAGGGAACGTAGCCTTTGAATTGCTAATTATTTTATGGAATTATGTAATAGAGTAGGCACAACTCATTCTTTGAGAACCTTTGGGAAAGCATGATGACAGAGGGTGTGGTGGCAAATGGGAGAGAGAGAAAAAAAGAAATAAATGTGGAAAGGGGTGAAGGGATGATGGAGACATGGGAATGGGAATGTGGTGGTAGAGGAAAGAAGAATGAAGAGGAGGGAAAGTCACAGAAAGTAACTCATGTAATCATGGATGACAGTTGAAAGATTGGGACCACTAGACAGTATGGACATCTACAAAAATGAAAGAGAGATGGGGGCAAAAGTTTGTAGGGTTTGGGGGCTAGTTCATTAATATCCACATCATCTCAGAATTGTCAGCACCATTTGGTGTCCTGCAGTTTTTATTGGAGATGTCTGGAACTTAATTGAGGTTTAAATAGGTCTAAAAGACCTATGATAGCAAAGTCTAGATGGTGATTTCCTCCCTGAGACACAGTCTCAGAAAGTATTTTTGATTACTATGTCACCCTATTTGAAAATTATGCTCCTTAGGATATTCTGTGTATAACTTCTAGGTTTTCCTTTGCTATCTTATTTCCTGCTATTGCTACATTATATTGGCTACTTAAAACTTACTGTACTGATTACAAAGGGGATTAACATGGTCAGAGGAGCCAGAACAAAATATTATTTTAATACAACCATACTGAAATGATGTAGATGACCTGCTAAGTCAGCAATGATGGTGCTGTGTTGGAAATGATAGACCCCAGTGTGAGGAACTATCCACTTAGTGGCCTAGAAGAGGAAATGACGAGAAATAGCTTTTCTCTCTCTTCTGAGACTCAGCACTTTCTCTCCTTTGGATTTTCAACAAGAAGGTGAAAGGGTATTGAAATGACCTTCCAGTTGGCCTAGAAGCCAATACCAAGGACCATGAATGGGTCACTGTGTAGCTTTGGGAAAATAACATAACTTCTCTGAGTTCATTTCCTTTTCTATAAAATAAGGGGTTTGTTCCAAATGATGTCTAAGTTCTTTCCACTTCTAAATTCTATGATTCTATGGTTTACCATTGCACAGAGTAACCAAAGAATTTGGTTAGTAGAAAGGGAATGGAGTTTAAAAAAACCAAGATGATTGTGTCAAATTCTGGTTCTGCCAAAGTATTGGGTTATTTTCTTTCTTTAGGCTGAAACTTCCCATGTATAATGATTTACTCAATCTGTCTTCTGAATGATGTTGACTCTTCCTCCAGTAGTATAGAGTCTCATCTATAAAATAGTTATAATAGTACCTGCCTGAAAAATGTGAAACTCAAATTCTTACAAAAAAATCAATATTGAGGGGGCAGCTAGGTTGCATGGTGTGGATAGAGCACTGAGCACCGGCCCTGGAGTCAGGAGGACCTGAGTTCAAATCCGGTCTCAGACACTTAATAATTACCTAGCTGTGTGGCCTTGGGTAAGCCACTTAACCCCATTTGCCTTGCAAAAACCTAAAAAAAAAATCAATGTTGAAAACTATCTTTACATTTGGAAAATAGTCAAATAAAATGTATAAAAATTAAAAAAAAATATTACCTTCCTAATATAAGAATAGAGTAGCTATGTGCCCAGTGGCAAGCCATTTACCTTCTTTATGCTTCAATTTCTCCATCATAAATGGGGGGGAGCAATATTTAATTTTCTCACCTCACAGGGTCATCATTTATTCACCCATCCATCTATCCATCCATTCAACATACCTTTAGTGGTCAGAGGAGCCAGGTACTGGCTTTCTTTGCTAGGCACTATTGAAACAATTTGACCTCTATAAACTGAAAAAATCCTCTAGAAATGTGAACTTAGCATGATTGTTAAAGATGTAAAAAGAATCTTACAATTACAGATTTAAATCTGTAAGGGACCTCAAAAGTTATCTAGTCAAAAAACTTCATTTTACTTGGGAAAAGTGAGTCTCAGAGAAATGAAACTATATGCCCAGGGTAACTCACAGAGTAAGGAGCAAACCCCATTGCACCATGTAGGCCAAGTAATTAGAGCTGAAAGGGACTTCAAATTTCATTTAGTCCAGTAGTTTTAATGTTTTCAGTGTCTTAGATTTCTGTGGCAGCCCAGTGAAGTATATGCATTCTTTCTTAAAAGAATATTTTTGAATGCATAAAATAAAACAGGTAAGATTACAAGGAAACAAATTATAATAACATAGTCATATAGATAGATAGATAGATAGACAGACAGACAGATAGATAGCTCACACATTGAGAGCCCTTGATTTAGTCTAACTTCCCTTACATACTCCCATTATTCTGAAGTAGAGAAATCTGAGAATCAGGGAATATAAATGATTGGTCCAAGATTTCACAAACATTAAATAGCAGGACAGGGAAGTGAATCCTAATATTCTACCTGTAACTCAAATTCTTTCCCCACTACATCAAGATGTCTTCCTTTAACAAAGTTATTCCAAGATATACTTCACCCACATTTAAGGCCATAGACACTACTAATGTCTCCTTCTGAAGGGGAGAGGTAATTTATGCAGGGAGGAATAACAAATTATGGTACACTGACCTTTGAGCTTCTTCAGTCACTGACAGAGACAACTGAGGAAAGAGGATTCCCATGACCTGGTGCTTTAATGAACTGAACAACCATAGCAAGGACACCCTGATTAGAAGTCAGAAAGCCATGAAGCTCTCTCAGACAGAATCTGCCCACCTTGCTTATCAGTCCGTGTTCTCTAAATCAAAAAACTTCACTGAGTCCAAGACCACAGAGGCAGAAATGAACCCTGAGGACACATGGAAGCTAGAAGCAAACAAAAGAGCCAGATAATCAGAGCAAGCCAACACTGGGAGGGAGCCAACCTTAGAACTCCTCCTGGCCCATGGTGGAGAGAGTTAAATTGAAAATGTGTGTATGATGAATGGATATAATACTGTCTACGTAATGTGTTTCCTATTTAAATTTTGTGAGGATTTAATCAGTTGGGCACAGCTGTGCAGGATGCACCATAAACTATGTTGAAAAATATGTAGACACGGACATTTATCTGCTACAAATTAAGCTCACTTAGAGGTGGTCTTAATGGACCATGTAGCCATCATTACAAGCATAAATTTTAAACTGTCTGTTTCCAGTGAATTTGCTTTGAAAAAAAAATTAATGCTCATCCTTAGTGGAGCACGGTAATAAATGGAAGTGCCCTTAATTTGCTAAGCACTAATAGCCCCGCAATTTTTCATTAGGAGCCCCATGCTGGATAATGTCTGGCAGGGATGACTTGACTGGTGGGTGATTCCTCAGCCCAGACTGTGAAGGGATTCTTGATAGTCTTTTTGCCACAATGCTCTCAAAGGAATTTCCTGGTGTGTCTCAGGGGATATCCCTATTGTGCCCACTGGCTTAGTACAAATGATAAGAGGAATGCCTAGCTGCCTTTCTCTTCCATCTGGATCATTGGCATCCACAAGTTTTGTTGTTTAGTCATTTTTTTAGTCAGGTCAAACTCTTCATGATCCCACTTGGGGTTTTCTTTGCAAAGATACTAGAGTGGATTACTATTTCCTTCTCTAGTTTATTTTATTGCAACTAAAGGAAATGGGGTTAAATGACTTGCTTAGGGTTAAACAGCTAGTAAGTATCTAGATTTTGACTGGTTCTCAACCCTGACCACTCTATTCACTGCACTATCTGGCTGCCCCCACCCATAGATGATGCCTTTATGGTTTGATCTTGAAATCAGGAGGACCTGAATTCAAATCTGACCTCAGACACTTCATACTTTCTAACTGTGTGACCTTGGGCAAGTCACTTAACCCTGATTGCCTCACATCCAGGGCCATCTCCAGTAGTCCTGATTCATATTTGGCCATTGGATTCATATGGCTCTGGAGGAAAACATGAAGCTGATGACTTAGCCCAGTTCCCCCTCACTCAAATCAAATTCAAATGCTTGTCATGGCATCAGCTCCCTGAAGTCATGATTTTCTTTGAGAAGGACAATCATAGAATCATAGAATTGAAGAGTTCCAAAGGACTTCAGCAACCATCTAAATGAAACCATAAACAAAAAGAATTTCCATTATACCACAATCAACATGTACTTAGCCAGCTTCTGTTATATTTCCCATCAAGGAGGAAAATAAGTTCAATATAAATACTTATTCCACCCCTTTCCATTCTTCCCCATAGGTTCATAGATTTAGAACTGGAAAGGACATAGAATTGGATAAGAAAACTTGAGTCACAAAGAGATTAAGTGCCTTGCCTAAGGACATGCAGGTAGCAAGGGGCAGACTTTGAGATTTAATTTTAATATTCTGACTCTAAAATTCACACTCTCTCCACTATACCATGCTTGTATCTCTTTTAACCAAAATGTGAGGGCAGCTAGGTGGAGCCGTGGATAAAGATTCAGAGCTATTTCCAGTCATCCTAACTATATCTGGCCATTATACCCAGATGGCTCTGGAGGACAAAGTGAGACTGGTGACTTAGCCCAACACCCTGTCACTCAAATCCAATTCATGTGCTGTTATGGCATCACCTACCTGATATTATGGGCTTCTTCAAGAATGAAGGACAAACATTATTATTATTATTATTTATTATTATTATTATTATTATTATTATTATTATTATTATTATTATTATTATCAGCAGCAGCAGCAGCATAAGCAATAGATGCCAGTTGTGGTGGAGGAGGAGGAATCCTAGATTTGAAACCAAGTTTCTGTCCTGGCTCAGTCATTGACTCATTGTGTGATCTTGATTAAGCTTCAAACATCTCTGGGTCCAAGCATATTCTTCTATAAAATGGAGGGACAGTAGGATAAAAATTATCTCAAGTTCCCTATGGAGGGCAGCTAGTTGGTATGGTAAATAGAGTGCTGATCTTGGAATCAGGAAAACTCATTTTTTGAATTCAAATCTGATTGAAGGCACTTATTAACCATGTGACTCATTGAAAAGTCACTTTACCCTCCTTGTCTCAGTTTTCTTAGTGTAGAATGAGCTGGAGAAGGAAATAACAAGCATCTCTGCCAAGAAAACCCCAAATGGGATCACAAAGAGTTGGAAATGACTGAAACAGCTAAACAACAACAGTAACAACAAAGTTCCCTTTGATTCCTAATTGGATAGGTTTTTAACTAGAGAAAGATCATTTGGGCCAGATAGAGAAGAGCAAGAAATGATGCTAAAATAATGCTATCAAGAAACATAAAAGAGGGATGGCTAGGTGGCATGGTGGATAGAGCACCAGCCCTGGAGTCAGGAGGACCTGAATTCAAATCCGACCTCAGACACTTAATAATTACCTAGCTGTGTGGCCTTGGGCAAACCACTTAACCCCATTTGCCTTGCCAAAAAAAAAAACCCTAAAAAAAAAAGAAACATAAAAGAAATTGACTGAGTGCAAGTGTTTCTGGGGTTTCTTTATCTACAAAACGGATGCTGATACATTAATTCATAAAAGTCCTAGGAAAATTAAATGGGAAAATGCAAGAATTAAATGCGATTGAGAATGTAAATATTCCTAGAACAGTATAGTCTATTAAACAAATGTAAAGGTTCATACTAATTAACTTACTCAACGTGATAGGAAAGAAAAGACTTTGATAGTGGAATTTTTCTCTTTCCCTTGAAACTCCTGGGCAATCCTAGGAGTAAAAACATGCCCAGCAAAGAAAAAGTGGCAAAAAACCAGAGTTTGAGCATAAAGAATGGCTCTTCTATTGAGTTTCCAGTCCATGTTTCAGAAACACATTATGACTATAACCCAGAACGTGGAAAGAATAACAGTATTCATACAATGCAAATGAATTCTGTGAAGATGTCATGAATAATCTTAGTCCTTAAGAAGAGTTATGAGAAGACATTCCCTTTACACCATTTCTTTGCAGAGTTGGAAGATGGTATGTATCATGGAATATGGTTTTGTAAGATAGTATGGACCATGGTATGTAATGTCAGACTTTTTTGATGAATTTGTTAGTTTTACTGAATTGTTTATTTTCCTCTTGTTTATTTTTTTGTTGTAAAAGATAGCTCTCCAGGAAGAAGAGGGCAGAAGACTTTGGAAGATATTGATGATGTAAAAACCAAAGATGTGTTAAAATTTTCATTGAGTACACAAGAATATGACTAATAAGAGGAATAGGTGTCATATTTGGATATATGGTTTCAGGAAGAGGGTAGGGGGTTGGGACATTTTTGTTAACTTTTAAACTACTGCTCTTATCAGCCCTTAGCAACTCATTGTCCTGATAGCATAATCACCAAATTTAACTAATGTCAGATACCTTTATCTTTTGGGGGATTCAGAAAAGACTGTCTGATTTCAGTGTGATTTCTGATCCTTTTCCCCCCCGCTGCAGTCCAACATGCCCTTCCAATTTGGAAACAAAAGAATTTCTCCAAACATACCTAGGAGATGCTCCCCATATGTCCCATATCTTTCCAAAGAAGGAATCAGGGCCAGAATGAATCCTGTCAGGGAGGAGAGAATAAATCTGTACAGATCTAGCCTACCGTTCTACACAATTTAACAATTGACAAGGTTATGGGAATAGACAACAGTCGTTACCATGTTAGCATCTTAGACACTGAAACAGATGATAAAATTAGGAACAGTCACAGAGAGCTTTCGTTTCCCACATATTCAAAGGTAAATTGTTCAAGAGTGAATAACTAGGCTTCTACTATACCTGGGCAATGTGGCATGTATATAAAATATACTTTTATCCTGTACTAATCAGAGAGAATGGTGAAGATGGTGGTGATGATGATGTTGATGATGATATCTAGTATTTATAGGTAGTGCTTTAAGATTTGCAAAGTACAAGTATTTGATTTGATCTCCAAACAACCATGAAAAGTAGATGTTATTATTATCCCTGTTTGACAGATGATGAAACTAAGGCAAAAAGATGTCAAACATCTCGCCTAGGTCATATGGCCAGTAAGTGTCTGAAGCAGAATTAAAACTCAGATCTTCTTGGCTGCAGTCCCAGTCCTCTATCCACCAAACTGTCTATACATAAAGGAATAAGTATCAATTACTGTCTCACTAATTTGGAACAACCAGGAAAGCAGAGCGATTTGATTTAGTAACAAGTTGGAATGATAAAATTATTTTTGAATAGATGCAGCTTTATTTCCTTAAGTGCATATAACAAACCTAATGAGGCTATGGAAGATTTGCCATCCATAGGGAGCCTTCTTTAATGAGGATATAAGAATGTTTTGTAATTAGCCTACCAAGTATTTGCTTGTAAATGGTACCTTCTAAAGTGCTTGAATGTGACTGAAAATAGGGTTATTTTCTTAACTAGGTTAAACATGTCTTTGTTCACTTACATAGTATTTGTCTACTTAGCAAAACCTCACTCCTCCCTCCCAATAGAAAAAATGCTTTTAAATTCTAATCCTAGGCTGTGTGCAGATTTGTATCATCTGAATTGATGTTTTTCTCTGTAACACATCACAAGTTAAATACAAACAGAAAGAGGAGGCACACTCAGAAAAGATAGAAGGAAATGACTTTATAATTTATATACCATTTACTAAAGTATATAACCTGTTCATATAAAATATATATTTATGTCTATAAATATAAAATAGGTATGTTATATACTGATAAGTATAAAACATCTATATTCATATAGTGCTATATTTATAATATCTCATATAAATTCTCACTTCCCTCCTTGGGGCAAGCGGTATGGTAATTATCTTTATTTTCCAGGAAAAAAAAAAGAGTAATGCTCATAGCCACTAGTACGTGGAGGAATCTGGGCCTGGGCCCAGGTCTTCCTGTCTTATAGAAAGGGTCTATAAAAACTCTCCACTACTATGCCGCCTCAAGTCAGATGGAATAAGATGGATGTTGTGCTATGTGCTACAGAAGGAGAAAAATTATGTGGTTAACAAGATGGGACTCATCCTGATTTCATTGAAAAAGCACAACTCTCTTTCTCTGCTGCTTCCCTGGATGGAGAATAATCTCACGTCTGGGATATTTGGCTTGAGCTGGAGAGTTTGGAGGCCAAGAGAGAACTGCTTCATAGTTTTTATGATTTAAATGGGTTAGAGTTGTCTGAACATAATAAAGCATGTTTTTTAACAAGAGACTCATTCACATGTTGACACATAAAGATGTAAATTCAGGCAATAAATCTCTCCCTTGTAGCCCAGGTGGCAGGAAAAAAAAAAACCTCCAGTGACAGTTTCCTTTAATGACTGTCCTTTGGCTGAGTTCTCAGCTCTTCATTTCTCAGAAACTCATACTCCCCCAAGAATATTTCTTCCGCTTTCTACCTTTGTCTCTCTCTGGATAGTGTCCAGCCTTTGCCTTTTCCATTAAAACTATAGTGTAATAGAGTTCTGCCTAATGAGGGTGTTACAGGGCTCTGCCTAATTCATCCCTCTAGGATGACTCACACTTCAGTGAGACTTAAAGGTTTAGCAAAGTCACTGTAAAATCCAGAGCTCTGATTCTGGGTTCAAATCTTGCCTCTGTCTTCTATAAAATGAAGAATTTGGACTAGATAATCTCTAAGAGTCCCTTCTGACTCTAAAGCTACCATCTTCTGAGTCATTTCCATAACAATTGAATGAGTCTGGTAGAGTAGGCATCCTTATTTTATAGAAAAGGAAACTGAGGCTCAGAAAGATGGAGCCACTTGTTGATATTGCCTCAGCTTTTGAGAACTGGCATCAGGATTCAAACCCAAAGGTAAGTCTGAATCTGGCACTCCTTTTGTCATGTTACCCTGCCTCTGTAACCTGATTTCTAATAGCATATGGTATCACCCACAAAATGAAAAAAAATTTTCAAAAAAGTTCAGTGTAATAGCTTTTACATAGGTACAATAAGTGAAACTGTAACAACCAAAGTGTTTTCTTTCTCTGAGATCTTAAGGCATTGTTCTAATGAGATGGGTGTGTAAACTTTTTAATTAGCACAGTCAGAGCTTGTAATGAGCCGGGTCTCCTCTCCTCATATTTAGCAACTTTTAAGTATGTTAGTTAACTCCTTATGATAATTCCTTATATTTCTAAAACCTTTGAATATTTACAAAGTACTTTCCCCAAATAGTCCTTTGGAAAATATGCTATTAGTATGAATATCTCTATTTTACAGTTGAGGAAACATGTTAAGTAGCTTCCCACACTCACAGAGCTAGTAAATATTGGAGTTGGGACCAAAACATAGGTTTCCTGTGGGTGGGCCACACTTAGTTCTAAATTAGTCTACTAATTTTGATTGGAACATACAGTACATGAAAAGAACTAATGGGAAAAAATAAACAACCCTATTAATTTCATGTGCATGCATGTATATTTGTGATTTCACTGGGATAGTGAACTCTTCAGTTAGGAAACTACCCATATTGGTTCAGATTTCTCCCTGTTCTATACTTATAATATTAGTCAACTTCCTGGGACACAAAGAAGTTCAGTGACATGCCTAGGATCATGCAGTTAATGTTTGTTCAAAAATCAGGACTTTGAATGCAGATGTTCTTGACTCCTAGGCTAACCATTTATCCATTACTTTTGACTAACTCAGTTTCCTTTTTCAGATATTAGTGGTATCAGAGACCTACCTCTACTCTTAGCATCTATATTAGTGATGGTGCTATTCTTTCCTGTTTAGGCCTAGCCCTAACTCTGAAACTCTCTGTATGACCTGCCCTTTGGTTTTCCCTTGCATTCTTTTTTTTTTATTTTAGTTTTTGCAAGGCAATGGGATCAAGTGGCTTGCCCAAGGCCACACAGCTAGTTAATGATTAGGTGTCTGAGGTCAAATTTGAACTCAGGTCCTCCTGACTCCAGAGATGGTGGTCTATTCACTACACCACCTAGCTGCCCCTTCCCTTGTATTCTTAATAAAACACTCATCGTATGTCACCTTCCCTAGGATTCTTGCCCTCAGCTATCCCTCCTGATAAATATCCATGCACTGTGATGGTTTAAGGTACAGCCTAGTTTGAAGTTAATGATATTTTAGTTGGAAGAACAACAGATCTCAACTGAATTGCAGCATGGTGAAGAGGATAGGACATTTGACTTGAGTCAGGAAGACTCGGGTTCAAATACTAAATCAGATCTTGCTAACTGTATAATAGTGATCAAGACACCCATCTGTCTGGCCTTCAGGTTCCTCACATATACAATAAGAAGGCTAGATTCAATGACCTCTGAAACTCTTCCAACTCTGAATCTGAGTCTGTCTAGAATCTTCTGAAATCTAAAGGAGTTACTCTCTAAAGGAGGCAATGACAAATGAAGAGTTGAAGTTAAAGCAGGGAAATGAAACATACTACAGTATCTCTGGGCTTTTTACTCTGCAAAAGCCCTCATCAGTCACTCTGTCATCCAATAGTAACATTTACAGAGCAGGTCTACCTCTAAAAAAAGCTACACTTGCTAATTTACTGATCCAGTTGTCAGGAGGCTTCCCAGAGATGACGAGACTAAGTGCCTGATCTTGAGTCTTTTGCCCTGAACCCCAGATGACCAATGCTTCTAGCAAAAAGTGTTGAGTGACGGCATTAACAATAATAACAATAATAATAATAATAATAACAATAATAATAATAATAATAATAATAATAATAATAATAATAATAAATACTTGTCCTTCATTTTCAAAGAAGACCAAGATATCAGGGAAATGATGCCATGACAAGTACAAGAATTGGATCTGAGTGAGGAGGATATTGAGCTGTCACTAGCCTCATTTTATCCTCCAGAGCTATCTAGGTCTGGTGGCCAGAGATGAATCTGGGTAATACAGGGCAAATGACTTGCCCAAGGTCACACAGCTAATACGTGTCAAACGTCGGAGGTCAAATTTCAACTCCTGTCCTCCTGAATCCAAGGCCAGTGCTCTATCCACTGTGCCACCTAGCTACCCATGATGGCAAAAAATCCTTGAATGTGAATAATACCTGAATTTGTTAATAGTTTCACACTAATATTTGATTGTCATAACAATCAAAGTGAAGTGGCCAGGGCAGGGATTATTATCTCCATTGGACAGAAAAAGAAGATACCCAGATAGGTTGGGTGACTTCTTCGAAGTTACTCAGCATGGTTTTAGTTAAAACGGGACTAGAACTCCTGACTTCCAGGGCATGCTATTGCTGTTATATCATACCTTCTGAGCACTGGCTTTGAGATATATATTTGGTTTGATAAAAAAAAATTGAGTATAAGTATGCTCTCATGCAGTATTACAACCTTGCCATTAAGATATTGTAACTGTAGCCTGCCTTCATATCCTGAATGACTCTAATGTCTTGGGCTCTCAGAAGAGTGGCTCTTTGCTAAATAAGCTCTGTTCCTGTAGGTAGTGCTGTAGAAGGAAAACTGGATTTGTATTTAGAAGTCCTTTGTTTAAGAACAGTGTGACTATGTAACCCCTTCTGTGATCTGAGGCAAACTGATATCATTTCTACAAGTGACAGTTTCCCCATCAATTAGAATAAAATTGGATTACATCATTCCCATAGTCCTTTTCAGTTAAAAAATTTAAGGTCATCTTCTGTGATCCTACTAGGCAGATAGGCAGTATAGTAGATTGAATACTAGATCTGGAGTCAGGAAGACCTGAGTTCAAATCCAGATAGACTTCTATTAGCTGGATGACTGAGAAAAATCACTTAAACCTCAGTTTTCCCAATTATAAACTGGGGATAATAACAGCAAATATTGCAATAATCAGAGGGGATAATATTTATAAAATGCTTAGAATAATACCTAATACATGGTAAGCACTTAATAAATGATTGTTTCTTCCTTTCTTCCTATTCCTGATATCAATTATTTTCTGCTTCTTTCTAAATGTGTGACCTTAGGTAAGTTATTTCATTTCATTGTCATGGGTTTCAGTTTCATCATATGTAAAATGTAAGGGTTGGCTTAAATTATAAACTAGTATGTGTACTAAAAATCCTATGAAAATAACTATTCTTCTGTAAAATTGTTTTAATTAAGGACCATGAAGTCACTAACATTTGATAGGACATCCTTGTTTTTTTTTTTTTTAAAAAAAAGAAAGATGCCCCATAGAGTTCATTATAATGGGATTTTACCTGAACTTGCATTGGAAAATGCATTCAGGAGCACAATCCTAATTCCTGGAAGCCCCTCCAATTCTTTATTTCTGCCCGGAGGACTACTCAGGTGAGGCTCTTGCTTAGCAATGCAGTTTCAGTATAATGATGCAGGCTGCTGTCAAGAATTCCTAATATAAGGACAATTTAAACATGTCTGCATGGCTGACCCCATTCTTTGGCTCCTACCCAGTTTCTTTGACTTTAGCTTCCACCATCTTTAATATGGAGAGCTTTCCCCTTGTTAAGAAAGGGTAAGACTGGAGCTAGTTCAAGGGATCCTGCCCAAATCTCATAAATACACCCTAATGGTCTATTTGAATGGTTTACTTTGGCTAAAATATATTTTAACTGGTAGGAGAGTCGATAACAATGAAAAGAAAATCTCACTGTCTTCACATAAAGATTCCCCTGGAGAGTATTGACAGAAGCATTATTGTTGGAAAGGAAAAGAAAGAACATCTACTGTGATCCCATGGAGTGAGGGAGAAAAAGGCTGGGGAAACAGATCTATTTTGGTATTAGGCAACTTTATTCCTTACTCCCTCCCTTCCTGCTACCCCAAACACCAACTTTTTCATATATTTTAACAGTTCAACCCTGTGCAGCAGGGGAGTGTTCTATGGACAAACAAATTTATTCTGAAACAGCTTTTGTAAGAGGCACCTAGACTAGACAGCACGAAGAAATAAATTAGCAACCTACTCAGTAGGATACCCTGGGGGTCTATCATTCTCCATGCACCTGGGCTCATCCAACCAGTGCCACAGTCCAGGACTACCCAGAGCTTTAGGAATGTCTTGGACTCCATCCATGCTTTTCTTTCTCCCTTCTCCCCCTTTTCTTTTATTCTCCATGGGGAGCAAATAGAATTTGGAAGAATTTAAGAGCAAGAGAATCAACAGTTCAGTCCCTATCAGTCTGAACCTTGACCTGCCGGAAAACCTTCTTGCTCTCAACCATTGATCTCAAAGGGAAAATCACCACAGTGGGAAGCAACATTCAACTGCTTCTCCTCTCAAGAGACCCTCCTGCCAGTTTCTCAGTCCAACCAAATCCTGTTCATCTCTAAGACATAACTCCAAAATCCTACTTCTTTTTGTAGACTTTAAGATTTTAAGACCCCATTTCTTTCTTCAAGTATTATTTTTGTCATATCATGTACTTTGGCACTTCATTGTTTAACCTTTTTTACATCAGTATCTAAGTAGTTCACATCTGTGTGCACTGTAGCATAGTGTAATAAGAAGAGACTTGGGTTGTATACTGGTTCTGTCACATATAAAATGTGTGAGCCTAGGAGGATCAAGATGCTTCTCTAGTTTTCAGTTTCCTCATCTGTAAAATGGAGAAAGCAATACAGTACTCAACACTACTTCACTGGATCGTTGTGAGAAAAGTGTTATAGAACCGTGATAATCAAAGTGATACAATGGTCAGGAGGCCAATTTTGGTGCCAGGAGAATCTGGGTTCAGGTCCTGTTTCTGATACATACTGGCTGTGCAATTTTGGTTAGGGCACTTAACCCAGATGACTCTGAATAGGAGATGCAGTGTAGACACAATGGTAGAGGAAGCTTTCATGTTGGGAGTTTCTCATGCCAATGAAATCATAAATCTGGTTTAAAAAATTAGTAAGAAGGTTCAGGAGAAGAAGGACAGTATCTCATTCTTCTCATATATTCCACAGTGTCTAGAACTTGAGTGATCAGAATTAATCAATCATCACTTACATTTAATAAATTTTCAAATGTGCTCTAACCTCTTCTTCCTACTCAAGTCTTGGTACAAGTCACGGTCCATCAAAAGTACTTGTTTAAGAGTTTCATAATGAACAATCAAGTGCCTACTGGGTCTGATATTGTTAGATAGACCCTAGAGTACAAAAATAAACACTAAATAGTTTCTATGCTTAAGAAGCATTCCACCTAGGAAATGTTTAAATATAGACACAAAATACAAGATAGCTACAAAAAAAAAAAATTGGGTGTGTTTCAAGATGACTTCTAGCTGGAGTGTATATCAGGAAAGTCTTCTTGAGGGGAAGTGGAACTTGAGCTGAGCCTTTAAGGTGCTTATAGATCCCACAATTTAGAGATGAGGAAGGGACATATATAGCAAGCATTGCCAAGGCATGGAGTTGAGAAATGAAATTTTATGTAGGAGGAACAGCAAAGATTTTTAGAGGGGGAAAGGAAGCAAAATGTAATGAGGCAAGGATAGGTGGAAGTCAGGTTGTAAAGGGCTTCCAATGCCAAGCAGAAGAGTTTGTCTTTAATCCTAAAGGCAGTGGTGAGCCATTGCAGTGCTTTTTGTGGCTGTTGAGGTAATCAGGATTAGATGACTTGCCTAAGGTCACACAGTTAGCAAGGGTCTGAGGTTCAAATCTTCCTGACTCCAGGCCAGGTGCTCTATTCACTGTGTCACCTAGCTGCCTCTATTGCAGTAGTGTTAAGCAACATAGCTATGTGGTTAAACTTATATTCACTGTGTCACCTAGCTGCCTCTGTTGTAGTACTTTTAAGCAGTGTGGCTATGAGGTTAAACTTATATTTTAGGAATATCATTTTATTGGCTACGTGCAGGAAAGATTTCATAGAAGAAAGGGATCAAGGCAGAGAAGTGATTAAAAAACTATTGCAATTGTCAGGACAAGAAATAATAGGAGCCATGTCAGAGAGGGAAGGCCAAAAGGAGAGCATCAAGGGGTATAAGTGATCTCTTCCCTCTGTCACACCACTGTGTGACTCTGAGCAATTCACTTAACCCCATTTACCTCAGTTTCCTTATCTGGAAAATGAACTGGAGAAGGAAATAGCAAAACCACTTTAGTATTTATGACCAAATAGGGTCACAAAGAGTCAGACATGATTTAAAAAAACAACTAAATGATAAGAATAGTGGTCAACAAGTTCAGATGCTGCAAAGACAAGGTGAAAACTAAGAAAAGACCATACATTTGGCAACCTCTACTTTACTACCCTCTCCTGCTACCCCATTTTATGTGTTATATTCCTCCAGTATAATGTAACCCCATTGAAGGTAAGAACTGTCTTACTCTCCTTGTATCTGTATTCTTCAGTACTTAGTAATATCTGTTAAGTAAGTCCTAAGTATTAAACCCTTAATAAATGCTCCAGCTAGCTAGCTAGTTATTTATCTCTAGAGAATTTTTTTAAACATCAGCTAACTACCGTTTTTCCTTGTCTTGCTTTCTGTGACTGGTCCCTGAAGAATCTCAGTTTGGGATTCAGATGACACTCTGACTAGACCCTTTGCTTATAAGGCAGAGGAATCATAAGGCAATTACTTTCCAGGGGCACAGAAGGCCATTCTGGTCTCCCACAGATGTTCCTTGTATTGATAGTAAATCAGAGGAAATATTTTGTTTATCTATCAAGCAGTTTAGTGTTTTAGAATATGTCTCTACCACATTATTCTCCAGTTGTGGGTTCTGTGCTGTGCTAGGCAAGCTGGCATTGATTGAAACCTCTCTCTATCCCTTCCTCTTTCTCCTATTCTGGGCTCAAGCCAAAGCACTGAGCTGGACTGGGTGTAAAAAATCATTTACTGAGAATAATTGATGGACTCATTGATTGGATGGATGAGACAGGGCTCATTACTTAACCAGGAAATTAAATGCTTCCCTTCTCTGATCACTTCCTCCAAGAAGGCCAGGTTGGGGGGAGAAAGTTTTGGATGCAAACATAGCTCTCTGTCTCTGTCTGTCTGTCTGTCTGTCTGTCTGTCTGTCTGTCTGTCTCTCTCTCTCTCTCTCTCTCTCTCTCTCTCTCTCTCCCCCAGCCCACACTACATGAATGAGAGGTTCACCCAAAATTTAACCCTATTTGATTTAAATTCTGACTTGGAGGAGGGTTATGTTTAAGAAACTCTTGAGAAATTGTTGAGATACAGTGACATTCTTGCATCTTTCCCAAGTGTTACAGATTACCTCCAAATTATCCATCTTGGGAGCAAAATTGAGTAGCCCTGCCTCTGTGGGGGAACCCCATGCTCTTCTGGAGTCTATTAGAATAGCCAGGTAGAGAGTTTAAGCATCCAAATAGACAGAGAGGCTATAGAGACCATTTCTGAGAGCTCCCACTGACAGTACAGATGGTCTTAGGCCAGATGGCTTTGGAGGTGGGGGGTATAAAGGAAGGGGGAGCATGAGCCAGGTGTGTGTTGTAGCAACGAAGACAGAGGGAAGAGTTCACTTATACCCCTTGATGCTCTCCCTTTGGCCTTCCCTCTCTGACATGAAAGTTGCAAGGCATTAACAGATGTGCAATCTGGGAAAGTTTCCAAGTCTGTTTTTAAGAAAGTGGGGCACTTAACCCCACACCAGGCATGGTTCTTAGCAAAAAGGGGAGTGAGGTGATCTTTGTCTTTAATGTCCTTCCTTATCACCCTTCCAGTTTTCCCTCATTCACCTTTTCTCCTTATCTTTCTGACTCCCAATCTCTTCTGCTACTATTATTCCTAAACTCTTTTACCATGAATGTAAATCAGCAAACATTTACTAAAAGCTTAAAATGGGCCAGGATTGTGCTGTTTCTGGGGATTAAAAAGGAAGGAAGAAAGCAAGGTAGGAAGGAATCATTTATCAAATCCAATATTCCAGGTACTATGTGGTACTTCATGAATATTATCTCATTTAATCTTCACAACAACCCTGGGATATCACTATTATTATCCCTATTTTTACAGTTAAGAAAACTAGGCAAACAGAGGTTAAGTGACTTGCCCAGGGTCACACAAATAGTTAAGTGTCTAAGGTCAAATTTGAATTCTGGATTTTCTGACTCCAGGCCCAGGGTTCTTTCCACTGTACTACTCAGCAAAACTGGAAATTATGATACTCTATCCTCAAGGAACATCTATTCCATCATAAAAAAATAAACAGCTGGAGCTCCATATACACAGAATATTTGTTATAAAATGCATTCTACCAAATATATTACTAAAATCTGATGAAATATTTTAAAAAGTAAAGAAGATATTGCATTTTAAGGTGGATAAAAGATGAAAGTTATAATATTTTTCTGCACATAAAATCAAATGTGCTTTGGAAGATTTTCTCGTTGACCTAGTGAGTCAGTTATGTGTATGTGTATGTGTATGTGTATGTGTATGTGTATGTGTGTGTGTGTGTGCACATGTGTGCCCAAATTTATATGAAAATATATTGGGTTCATATCTTACTTCTAACACATATTAACGATGTGACCATGGGCTATTCTTTTAGCCTGTCAGTGTCCCAAGCAACTCTCCAAGACTGGGAGGCTTTTTTGGTTAATCTTAAAAAAAAATTGCTAGATTTTATTTTTATATCATCTTCATTTTCAAATAAACTCTTCTTCCCCTAGCCAAGAGCTATCCCTTTTATCTAAAATAAGCTTCTTCTCAGCAGAATTAATAGTAAAGTAAAATATTCTGACCAAGAAGCCTAGTGGATATTAAATTTTAATTCAATTAAATTCATATGTAATAATTTCAGGTGTCACTGACAATGAGAAGTTAGTGGACATGATATAATAATCCTTTATATTTGTATGATATTTCATTTATCTCAAAATTCATTTATATCAATTAGCTCATTTAATTCTATCTCAGGCCATTGTATTAGATAGGGCATAGATTATTTCAGATGAGTAAAGGTAATCAAGGGCATTTAAATGCTATAGGAAAGGTTTCCTAATGGTTAAATGATGTCCAAATAGGAAACTTATCTTAGAGATAAGTGAGCTCCTCATCAGTAGAGGTCTTTGTCATTGCTACTGAAAAGGGCATGATAAGCTCCCTTATGACTTCATTTGCAATCCCTTGAATAGTGAAGATCACAACTCTCTTTCTTGGTCATGTATTGTATCCTCCTAGAATATTCTCCCCTTCAAAGAAGGGGGAACATTTGTGCCTTCAGGCATTTTGTAACTACTTATGGACAATCATGTAGCTCTTCAGGGCTAGAGTCAAAACTAGATACCTGGCCTCTGGATTCCTCATCCAGTGCTTCTTGTTTAATAACAGGACAATGAATTAATGATATTCAGAAAGGTCCTTCACCAAGATACAAATTCATTTCTTAATGCTGCCCCCAAGTGAACCTTTTACTCCTTCAAAATCAGTGCCTATGACATTCCTTAAATATACCCTGCTTATTCTTACCTCTGTGTCTGCACGTCTGTTTTGTAGCATGTACTTTTCTCTACTGCCCAAATTTTACATATCCTCCAAAGTCCATCTCTAATGCTGCCTATTCCATGAAGCTTACTTTGATCTTCCCTGCTACATCATCACAGGATCATTATTATCATCATCATCTTCATCAACATAATTAGCATTTATATGACACTTTAAGGCTATTTCACTAGATCCTAAAAATAATACTGGGAGATGGGTGTTATTTCTCAAATGAGGAACTGGGGCTAAGGGAGGGCAAATGATTTGCCCAGCTCACATAACTAGTAAATGTCTGAGGCAGTAATCAATCTAAGGTCTTTCTGGTTCCCATTCCAATTCTCTATCCATATGGCTATTTTTCAGTCATTTAGTTGTGACTTCATGACCATACAGTCCATGGGGTTTTCTTGGCAAATATACTGGATTTCTTTCTCCAGTGGACTAAAGCACACAGATTAAGTGACTTGTCCAGAGTCACACAGTGTCTAAGGATGGATTTGAACTCAGGACTCTATTCCTAGTGCTACCTCCCTACTCTGAACTCCCATAGTTCTTTTTTTCTTTCCTCCCTTTTTGCCCCTTACTACTTTCTACAAAGTACAGGAATTACTTGCATAATTTCCAATTTTAATATCAGTAAGATTTATGCTCCTTTAGGGTACCCTAGCCCAATTTTGCATATAACAAGTATTAAACAAATATTTGTTTAATATAATTTTCTATGTCTTATTCTAATGGAAAATGCTTAGTTTTCTTCTAGATGAAGGTTTTCAGGGGTGGCTAGGTGGCGCAGTGGATAAAGCACTGGCCTTGGAGTCAGGAATACCTGGGTTCAAATCCAGTCTCAGACACTTAATTACCTAGCTGTGTGGCTTTGGGCAAGCCACTTAACTCCATTTGCCTTGCAAAAAAAAAAAAAAAGAAAGAAATAGATGAAGGTTTTCTTTTTTTAGTTCCCTAGTTCCCACTATACTAGAGGAACTTGTGATTTTCTGGCTCATCATCATTGTAGTGCTCTTTCTGTTTCCTTCCAACTTATTGACATTACTTCCACTTTGAAAATGTCTCTAACCAATCTTTATTAATTTTGTATATTTTAAGGTAACATAGTATAGTGTTTGTGCATGAGGAAATTAGGATTCATGTGGAGATTTGTGTAGGATAGCACAATGGAGAGAGCAACAAGCCTGGAGTCAGGAAGACCCAAGATCAAATCTGGTGTCAAACATTGCTACTTGTCTGGCCCTGGACATGTCACTAAACCTTATTTGCCTCAGTTTCCTCATCTGTCAAAGGAGCTGGAGAAGGAAATGGAAACCATGTCTGTAAGGGGTCATGAAGAGTTGTTTTGACTTAAAAAGAAACAATGACCTTGAGTGTGTTTTCCTCTCCCTCATCCTCAAGTTTTTCACATCTGAAAGATAAAGGACTTGGACTAGTTTTTTTTTAAAGATCCCTTCCAGATTAAAATTCTGTGTGACTTATGTTCTTGTGAATATTCTCCCTATTGATCTCAGGACTTTCTCCTCTCACTTGAGAGCTTCTTGAAGCTAGACCAAAATACTCATATATTTTAGTATCACTCATAATAAATCTCTTTGCAATTAGCTAGCCTGATCTTTGAATAATAGACATATAGCCCATCACCATTCCTAGTATTTGTAACTGGTCCAGGTTGGTGAGACCTGCCTGAGTTGATGTTCTGCTGGCAAAGTTTTTGAGAACTCAGAGTTCACTGACATGACATAATAAAAGATCAGTGGGAGATTGTGGTGGAGGACAGTGGCCCTCAATAGGAAAATTAAAAATCTTCCACCTAGCGTGTACAACTTGGCATCATTTACACATGCAGATTAAAACTTCTCATGGATAATATTTGAGTTTTACACTTTCTAGTTTTAATTAGAAATGTTAATTAAACACATATGTTAAAGTGAGGGAAAAATAGGTCCTGAAGAACTGGTTATACCTGAAGCAGTTTATTGCCTAATTCAGAACGATCATAAATGCCGTGGCAAATAGATTTCTTAGGATTTGCTAAATGAACATGTAGGGACCTTGCTTTTGTACAATCTTCTGGGTCCATGCCACGGGACCACCTTATCATTGAAGAACCTGCCTTATACTGAGCATCTCTGCCACATTCATAAAATAACCAAAATCCCTGAGATGGAATATAAGGCAGCTATGCCTTGCATTGAATTCTGCTCTGTAGTGAATAGAGTCAGAGCAAGAATCCATTATGTGTAAACAGATGAGAGGTTAATAAAATTTAAATGGGACAGGAAATGTGCCTCCTTGGATATTCTACATTCCCATTCTAAGTGGACATAGTCAATTATTACTATCTTAGTGTTTAATTGGGTGATTTTTTTTCCAGCTTTGTTATTATCCCCACCTTTATTAGATACTGACTTCTCAGTTATGATTCAAGTCAGGAAACTAATATCTCATCAATTTTGATTGCTTTTTTTTTTGTTTGTTTTGATTCCTCCAAGTTTTCCTGAAAACTCTGCCCCTGAATTTCCTTGGCCAGAACTGGACAGACTTGGGGAGGGGGGGGTGGGGGGGTGTGCAATATTTTAGGAAGTAAAAAAAGTCTCATGATTTGTACCTTACAGCCTGATTTTTCGATAAGTACCAGGTTAGAAAAAGTGAACCAATCAGCTTGGAGTGTTTCCATGGGAAAAAAGAACGTGGCCTCTGTCACAATGATAGCTGAACCCTCTGGTCCTTTAGATTCAGAAAAAGGTGGGTTTAGGGAGTGATGAGATCAGCTGGAGACAAACTTTGTAAATCTTTTGTTTGCATAGTAAAGGGAATCTTCCTTTATCATCTAATTTAGGCCACACCTGAGGGTCTGACCTTCCACTTGGATTGCATTGCTTTTCTAGGGCAGCCAGGAAGCACACACAGGTCTTGGAAGACCACCCAAAAGGGACCCCTCCCCAAAAAAGGCAAAATCTCCAATGAGAGACTTGGGTCACTCCCAGGTCACCACCCCCTCCCATGGACTCAGTGAGAGAATTTAACCTTTAACCTTCCAGTGTCATGCTGAATGCTGGTCAGTTAGCAATCCACGTGGTCTTCTCTTTAAACTCTTTCTAACTTTTCTATCCCTTTCTTAATATGCTGTAACTTCCTTTAATAAATTTCTATTTTCTTTCCAAAATCTGCATTCCCGAGTCTGAGTCGCGATTCCTCGAGGGGCAGAACTGAACCCAAGAAACAAAGCAGTGGAACACTTTTAGATCTTAATGCCAACTCAGTAATGTCTATCTAGGAAAACCATTCACAAGGGTGGAAGGACATTCTGAAGATTGGCAGGTCCTTTAAATGATTTCCTAGTCCTTAACAGGGAAGAAATTCTGGGTGTGAAATTTTAGGAAAGATAATGACAAGCTAAAGTATACTTAGAAGAGAATGACTGAAGTGTGTATGAGGATCACTTAGAGGAATTAATGAAGTTAACCTTGGAGCAGATAAGTCTAATGAGGTGGGGAGCCACAGGGTGTGCTGGTAAATATTTAACTACAGGCTTTGCCTGCCTTTAAATTTAATCTGTAGTATTGACATTCTCTAAATCAGTTTCCTAAATCCAGACAATCAACAAAACTATAAACCAAGCCCTGATTCACAACATCTGTTCACAATGAAAATTTAACAAGGTGGCTCCAGCTGGTTTGAGCTGGTTCCTGAACATCCCTGGGGAGAGGGACTTCCTTCAAATATTACAAAGCTGTCTTATGTAGATAAGGCTAGACTGATTCTATCTAACCTCAAAGGACAGAAAGTTTCAGAATAACTGGTTTCAATGGATATAGCATTTATTAGGCATGTCCCAGGAACTTCATTAAGCAAGTACAATTATAAGCAAGCAACATAGTTCCTACCTTCAAGGATCTATCATTTTAATGGAGAAAACCAACATATAGAGGAGTGTTTGAAAGGTGGAGGAGGCGTTGATGCTTACAGACTGATGTAAAGATGGTGGAATGTGGCATGCAGATCTGCACTCCAGTAAGAGGATGCAAAAGATTGATGCCAGCAGGACCCGAGAGTCAAAGGTGCTGATGGTATGAAGATAAGAATAATTTCTGGAGAGCAAACAAAACAAAGCAAAAACAAAACAAAAAACATGGTGCAGAGATGACTGGGAAAGATTTAAATTTGATGTAAGGAACAGTTTTCTAAAAATTTCAAGTATCTAAAAGTGAAGAGGTATGCCTCATGTGATGTCACTACTGTTCTTCAAGTAAAAGCTGGATGGGCACTTGAAGAGGAAAGTTGTAAGAAGAGTCTTCCTTAGGAACAAGCTAGACTAGATGATTCTAGAATCTTTTTCCTTCTTGTGTATTACTTATAGACTCCCCAACTTGATCCAAATCTAAGTATCCCTCTATTCCCAAGTTCAAGTAACAGGTCAAGAATCACAGGTTCTTGGGCATTAACCTTAGGGAATCTAGCCAACAAGGTCACCATGAGCAGTTACCTTGAGGACATTTCCAGGCTGTACTTGTCAAAAAGACAAAAACATCCAGTCAGACTGAGACTTACAAATAATAAAACTCTTCTTGTATTTGTCACTCCTTTCCCATGCTTGGTAATAACATTAAGCAAATATCAGTAAAACAGGGGGGAATTAATGCAAGGAAAAAACACTAATGTGCTTTAGTATAATTAAGCAATTTAATTAAAGTCCTCTTTTTGCAGCCATGTGATAGGAAGGATGCTCTCCATTAGTACAGTGAAAAGGAAGAATCCAGAGTTTACCCAGTTAGTCACAGCTGCAAGAATTACCCAACTTACTGTCTTCTATCACTGTCTGTTTGGTATGAGACATGTTTGTCTATCTAAAAGCCACATCTTCCACAGCTAGATTGTGGCTAAGCTTTTACCAAATTATATGAAATCTGGTCCATGATTAGAATTGTGTCTTTTTCTCAGATGTTCATCTCTCTTAGCTATTACTGGATCAACTGGTAATTTAAGAGAAAAAGAGAGGAAGAGAATAAATATTCATATAGTATCTACTATGTATTAAGTGCTTTTCTGCAAATATTATCTCACCTGATCCCCACAATAACACTGTGAGAAGTGAATACTGTTGTTATCACCATTTTACAGTTAAGGAAATTGAGACAGAGATCAAGTGATTTGCTCAGGGTCATACAGCTAGTGAATATGAGACCATATTTAAACTCAGGTCTTCCTAACTCCAGGTCCGGTGCTCTACCCACTGTGCCAAGGTAGTCTGGTTTCAGCTCCTCTGGTTTCAGATTCTACAGCTGACGTACAGGCATGACTGAAAATAAATAAATAAATGATAAATAAAAAAACACATTCCAAGTCATCAGTTTAGAGAAATTCATCTAGAATTGTAGACAGGTTAGATGGACTAGTCAGAAGAAAAGAGTCTGGAAGGAAGTGTTTGGAAAGCAAGGTCAGGAATGAGAATGTCACAGGTAGGAAGAACTCTGAGCTCTGAAACCTCCCTCATAGATTAGAAAAGGGTTGGCTAGGAAGCAGCCAAAGGAATTGGCAGCTAGTCTGGAGCACAGCTGTGGTAGGTAGTATACATAGGTGGTGACTGGAGTCAGAGAAGGTCATGGCCAGAGAGTGACATAGTAGATAATCAAAGTTGGGTAAAACATAAATTAGGAGAAGAGGTCCATGAGAAGTAGATGAAATCAGGAGGAATAGGGTGCAAGTCAGGCAGAGGATTTAGAATTGTAAGGGAACTTTAGAAATTATTTTACCCAAACTCCTTACTCTATAGACAAGGAAATTAAGACCTAGACAGAGGGACTTGCTTAAAGTTGGCTCTGATCAAGTTCCTGTGACCTCTGATACAGACATCTAATGAGAGAATAAGAAAAAAAAAACTGGGTGATTTTTCTGAAGAGTGCAGCTTTCCCCAACCTTGTGGCAATTATTACTAGTGTGCTCTTTGTCTAAGACATCAGGTCATTCTCAATACATACCCATAATACTACTAAAATTCACATTTACATGACGATTCATGATTTGTATAAAACTTTCTTCACAAATCTATGAAAGAGTGAGACTAGTTTTTCTAGCATGTGAATCACTTCTACACCCTGTGAGTGCTAGTGGAAGTGGTAGTAAAGGCATTATTATGAAATTAAATCTTTTAGAGATAAGTGTCAAGAATAGCAAACCTATTAAATATTTTCAGGGACCAGAGGAGGTATGCAGGGAGAGAAGGAATTCAAATCCTGGTCTCTGGATTGAGTTCAATGTTCCATCTATCATATCACACTTTCTCAGTACAATTCAATTCAACAAATATATGTTAAACTTTCATTATGTGTCAGGCACTGTATGAGGGGCTGGAGAAGCAAGGTCAAAAATAGAAAAATAGGTCTTGCCCTTCAGAGTGATATTGAGCATGGAAGACCTACACATATAGGGAATGCTCTTATACAAGGATGTCTCACCTGAATATATTACTTTCCCTCTTTCGAACAAATAGTTCAGTATACTATAGTATAGTAAGCCAAACTAGACCCCAGTCAGTTAAAAAGTATGTATTATATACCTGCTGTTGCTAGTCACTGATAAGTTCTGGGAATACAAAGAAAACGAAAGACAATCTGACTTTGAGGAATTCACAATTTAATGGAGCAGACAATCAGTAAACATTGCTAGATATGAGATATGGTGGAGATTATTAACTAAAGAAAGACTCTACAATTAAAAGAGATGGAAAAGATTTCTTGTATAAGGTGAGATTTTAGTTTGTGCTTGAGCTTTTGCTACTTCTGTATGCTGCCTGCAGGCAGTCTAGAGCTGGAGAGTCACTGGTATCCTCCTTGGAGCTATTTACTACAGCTGTTGTATACACCTGCAATAGAATTCGACTTCTACTACCCCTTGATTATGGTCAGCTCCTCCCTGTCTGTATCACCAAGTGAGTCATTCAGCTCTTGGGTCTTCAGTTTCCTCATGTGTAAAATGATAAGAATGAATTAGATGACTTCTAAGATCCCTTCCAGCTCTAAATGTATGAAAATCCTATTTGTATACTTTTTGTTCTGTGCCCAGAAACCTAATATTGCTTGGCTATACTTTGTCTTCTCCCAAAGAGAATCCTAGACTAGGAGTCAGAAGACTTGGATCTTTGTCCTAGCTCTGCCATTGGTCTCGAACAACTGACTTTCTCTGGTTTCATTTCCTTTTTAGTAAAATAAAATTTGTGCTAAATTATCTCAAAGTTCCTATATAGCAACATACATTACATTTTGTGCACAAAATGGACTTTGTGTTCTTTTTGGACTTTGTGTACTTGATTGGCATTCTTGATGGAATGGGCAAAGAAGAAGCCAAAGTAAACTAGGGTAGAAATGGGAACCTAGTTTTTAATCTGTTTCTTGACACCTTTTACCATGGATTACATTTTTACAGTGGATTGTACATGAGGTGTAGGGTATATTCAAAAAAGATTAGGACCTCAAGTGTGAGGGCTACTGAGTTCTTTACAGGGTTGCTTTCCACCTTTGATGTCCACCTGAGCTAACTCAACTCCATGACTCAAGAAGCTATATAGCATGTACAGTGGCCACTTCAGCAGACAGGCTGAGGGTAACTGAGGGGTCTCAAATCCATTAGTCAGTTAATGTGGGGATGCCTAACCCAAGCATATGAAGTCTTCCACTGGTAGAATGGGTGGATGAGAACAATTTATTCCATAGGTCATGAAGGCGGCTGAAGCAGGAATTGTGGAGGGCTTAGAGTTTGGTTAGACATCAAAGACATCAAGGTCATCCACTGCATCTAGAACCTTTACTAATTGTCTTGACTCTGTATTGCCATTGGACAGTGATGACTTTGGAAGGCAGAGGGAGACCAATGATGTTGTGCAATTATACCTCACTTAAATCCCATTTATGCATATATTAAAAGACATCATGCATGCCAATTTACTATTCTTATCTCAAAGTCCTCTGGTGATAGACAAATGATGAAGCAGTTGGTGTGGGTATACCAGGAGTTATAGTTACAACCCTACACACAAGTGGCAGGATTTCATCACTGGAAGCAGCAGTGAGATTTGGCAGCCTCCTGGCTGTCTGAGCAGCCTTTTAAGGATCTCACTGTTTACCTCCTAGTATGAGGAAGGGGGCTAGAAAAAGAACCTTAAAAATTGTCTGCTTATCCAATTCTGGACAGATTACCATGGCAGGTAGGGATCCCATCCCACAGTTGAAACACAAAAAAGGTACAAAATCTTTTTCAAAGCAGATTCATTGGTGCATGGAATATGCACATACTCATGGACAACATAAAAGCCAATAGACTTAAAAGATGAATAGTTCTTGCTGCAAGAGAACTCAGCAGGTATCATATCCAATAGCAACCCTGAGTGAAACAATACTGGCAAATGAAGACCAGATTACTGAAGTAGGAGCAGATACCTATTTTTATGGAGTGACTATAGTGAAGGGGAGTGGTGTGAAACTGGGGTGAGTTTTGTAATCAAAACTACTCTAGTCAACAAGGCTGAATGCCTAGCAAAAGGAGTAAATGACAGGCTCATGACACTGAGATTGCCATTTGAAGGAAAACACCAAGCCACCATCATAAATGCCACCATGATGAACCCTGATGAAGTCAAAGAAAAATTTTATGAAGACCTGGAGACCCTTATCATCAATGTACTGAAAGAGGATAAGTGTATAATTCTGGGTGACTTTAATGCTAGAGTAGAATCAGACTGCCAGACTAATTAGGAATCCTTGGGAGGAGTAGAGTAGAAAACAGCAACAGCAATGGTCACCTACTACTGAAGACTTGTGCATCTCATGACCTCATCACAAACACTGTATTCCATTTACCCAAATGAAATAAAACTTCCTTGATACACCATTGCATAAAACATTGGAATCTAATAGACTATGTGATTGTAAGAGACAGAATGTGAGAGTGACAAAGATAATGTGTGACACAGGGTGCTGGATTAATCACCGACTCATCTTCTCCAAGTTAAATATTCACATTCAAGCCAATCAGTGGCCCCAAGGCAAAGTGACTACCAGAAGAACTAATGTCAAGAGATTAGAGTGCTTTTCTGAGTGGGAACAGAGTGGTAAATTGGAGAGAAAGGTGAACCAACACACAATTGACAACAGTGGAGCAGAAAAGGAGTGGGCAGCTAATAGAGATTTGGTGTATAGCATTGTATTTGCTCATCTGGGTCAGAATACCCAGAAACATCAAGACTGGTTTGTTGAAAATGATGGTGAAATGAAGATGTCAAATGAAAAATGAGAATTCCACAGGTTTTAACAGCAGGTTAGCTCATTCATTTCTAAGAAGGCAGCATTCCATTCCATCAAAAGTAAAGTACAAGTGAAGTTTAGAGAAATTCAGGATTCTTGGCTCAGTAAGAAGGCAGATGAAATTTAGTTTTATGCACATGGTTACAATCCAAAGTGTTTTTATGATGCCCTGAAGGCTTTTTATGGACCAAAGACCTAATGTGTGTTTAAACTTACTCAGTGATGATGCCACATTGATTAGTGATAGGGACAAGATTCTAAAGAGAGGGGCTGAATGCTTCCATAATGTTCATAACAGACCATCATCAATCAATGTCGCAACCATTGAGTGTTTATCTCACATTGAAGTCAATCTGACTCTAGCTGAAATTCAAACTGAAGAAGAGGTTTTGAATACAATTAGGCTCTTTTCATGTGACAAAGCACCTAGTGCTGATTCTATTCTGAGATTTACAAAGTGGGGTGTCCAATGCTCATATAAAAACTATCTGAAATTTTTCAGATTATTAAGGCATGAAAAGATTATCTCCCAAGCATTCAAGAATGCCTACATTGTCCATCTCTAGAAAGGTAAATGGAATAGATTGTTCTGTGACAATCACAGGGGTGTTTCTCTTCTAGTCATTGCTGGTAAGATTCTTGCCAGAATCCTCCTCAGTAGACTGATCCTTCATCTGGAAGATGCTCATCTCCCTGAGAGCCAGTCATCCCCCTGGGAGTTCATAAAGGGTTGAGTAACAGTTAATATGGTATTTGCTTCCCCTCAACTCCAGGAAAAATTCCAAGAACAGAACAGAAGTCTATATACAATGTTTGTAGATCTGACCAAGGTCTTTGATATTGCCATTCATGAAGGCTTTAAGGAAAATTATGTCAAAATTTGATTGCCTGGAAAGTCAGGGGCGGAGCCAAGATGGCGACAAGAAGGGATTGAGTCTTAGGAGCTCTCTGATAAAATTCATCAGCTAAGGACTCTAAACTTTCGAGAGACAGAACCCACAAAGGGACCCAGTGAGGCAGTTCTCCTACTCAAGGTAACCTGGAAAAGAGCAGAAAGGCTCTGCTCCCTGGGGTCGGAGAGGCAGCCTGCCAGAGGGGTGGCCCACCAGAGCCAAAGAACCTCAGCCTTCCGGAGGCAGCCCCAGGGCGCTGGGGGTCTCAGCTCACAGCAGCAGGGGAGTCTCTTGAGCTGTACCCTGAGGAGCACCGAGCACAAAGTGGGGCAACAGCTGGGGACCTCTGCCAGAGCGCACTTGGAGCCCAGCCCTCAGGGCACACAGCAAGCAGCATCATCTTTTCCCAGCCCTGATCCAGGAAACAGAAGCAGAGCTGGTAAGCAGGAGCCCCCAGGGCATGAGCCCATTGAGCTGAGGGAGGGGAGTGAAGAGAGACTGCCTAGCTCTGTCCTCTGCCCCTGAAACAGGACTCTGGGGCTCTGACCACATTCAGATCCTGACCACAGTCTAGGCCCCCCCTATAGAACAGCAGCCCCCCCCCCACATCAGCCCCTTGGCAGAGGGGGGCACTTATGGTCATTCACAGACCAGGAGGGAGGACAGAGCCACACACACTGAGACCCTTGTGGGAGTGTCCCAAAAGCTCAAGAAACACCCCAAACCAGGCCCAGGCTGGGAAAATGAGCAAGCAAAGAAACAAAAAGAAGACTATTGAGAAATATTTTGTAAATGAGCCCAAGAAGGACCAAAATACTCAGTCTGAAGATGAGGAAGCACAAGCTCCTGCATCTAAAGACTCCAAGAAAACAGAAATTGGGCTCAGGCTATGATAGAGCTCAAAAAAGACTTTGAAAATCAAATGAAGGAGTTGGAAGAAAAACTGGGAAAAGAAAGGAGAGAGATGCAGGAAAAACATGAAAATGAAGTCAGCAGCTTAGTCAAGGAAATCCAAAAAAATGCTGAAGAAAATAGCATGCTAAAACCCAGCTTAGGTCAAATGGATAGAACAGTTCAAAAAGTTATTGAGGAGAAGAATGCTTTAAAAAGCAAAATTGGCCAGATGGAAAAAGAGATAAGAAAACTCTCTGAGGAGAACAAATCCTTCAGACAAAGAATAGAATTCAGGGAGATTGATGAATTTAATGGAAATCAGGAATCAATACTTCAAAACAAAAAAAATGAAAAATTAGAAGAAAATGTGAAATATCTTACTGAAAAAACAACTGATATGGAAAACAGACTTAGGAAAGATAATTTAAAAATTATTGAAATACCTGAAAGTCATGATCAGGAAAAGAGCCTTGACATCATTTTCAAAGAATTACTACAGAAAAATTGCCCTGATATTCTAGAAGCAGAGGGCAAAATAGAAATGGGGAGAATCCACCGATCCCCCCGAGAAAGAGATCCCAAAAAAACAACCCCTAGGAATATTATGGCCAAGTTCCAGAACTCCCAATTCAAAGAGAAAATATTACAAGCAGCCAGAAGGACACAATTCAAATATTGTGGAGCAGCAGTCAGGATCACACAGGACTTAGCAGCAGCTACATTGGAAGCTCGTAGAGCTTGGAATACAGTATACCGGAAGGCAAGAGAGCTTAGAATGCAGCCAAGAATGAGCTACCCAGCAAGGCTGAATGTCCTCTTCCAGGGAAAAAGATGGACTTTCAATGAACCAGGGGAATTTCAAAGGTTCCTTTTGAAATGGCCAGAGCTGAACAGAAGGTTTGATCTTCAGATACAGGACCCAGGTGAAGCATGGAGATTGGAGGAGAGGGGGGAAATATGAGGGATTTAATGAGGATGAACTGCATGTATTCCTGCATAGAAAAATGACACTGATAATACTCATATGAACCTCCTCAGTTTATAGAGCAGGTAGAGAGAGCTTTTATAGTTGAAGCACAGGAGAAAGCTGAATTCGAAGATAAAATATGGTGTAAAAATGGAGTCAATAGAAAAAAAAAGGAAAATGGAATGGGAGAAAGAAAAAGGAGAGGGGGAATAGTCCAAGATATTTCACATAAGATTCTTTTTTTTTTATTACAATGAGCTATTGCAGTGATATGGAAGGGGGGAGGCAAGGGGGAATGAGGGAAACTTTGCTCTCATCAGAGATGGCTAGGAGAGGAAACAGCAAATATATTCAATGGGGTATAGACATCTGGAGTAAGAAGGAGGGGGGAGCAGGGGGAAGGGGTGGGGATGTGAATAAAGGAGGAGAGGATGGACCATGGGGGGAGAGTGGTCAGATATAACACATTTTCTTTCTTAATTCTTGCAAGGGGCTGGGAATGGAAGGCCTGCCCAGGACCATAGGGCCAGGTGGATTCTGGGCCTAAGGGGTGGTATGGGGGCTCAGGGCTTCTTGGCCCCAGGACCAGGGATCTGTCTGCTGCACCACTCAGCGACCCTACAGCAGAGTCATAGTGAAAGGAGAGAGAAAATAGAGTACATGGTAGTGGAGAAATATGAAAGGAGGGAGTTGTGATCAGCAATGGCAACGGTGGAAAAATATGGAAATAACTTTTGTGATGGACTTATCATAAAGAATGAGATTCACCCATGACAGAGTTGTTGGTGTTGGAACAAAGACTCAAGCACATTTTTTGTTATGATTATTTGGGGGAGGGTGCAGGGCAAGTAGGGCTGGATGGCCTGCCTGGGGCCACATAACGGGGTGATCTTTGGGTGTCTGGGGCCGGATTTGGACCCAGGTGCTCCTGGCTCAAGGGCCAATGCTCTGTCTGTCACCCAGCCACCCCTACTATTATTAATATTTTATTTTATTTTGGGTCTTTTTTTTCTTTCTTTTTTTTTTTGGTTTTTGCAGGGTAGTGGGGATCAGGTGGCTTGCATGTCACACGGCTGGGTGATTGTTGGGTTTACGAGGCTGGATGTGGACTTGGGTGCTCATGGCTCCAGGGCTGTTGCTTCGTCCATTGTGCCACCTGGCCATACCTACAATTACTATTATTATTTTTTTTATTTTAACTTTTTTCCTCTCCCCTTTACTTTTTTTGCCCAAACAAGTCTATCTATATTCATGGGGGAGGAGGAGGGGTATTTTGTTTACTTGTAAACAAGAATATTTTATTAATGTAAAAAAACATTTGTACAAAATGAGAATAAAAAATAAATTTAAAAAAAATTTGGTTGCCTGGAGAAATTCCTCAGAATTATATGCCAGTTTCATGATACCATGCTTGTCTAGGTTCTGGATAGTGAATAATGCTATTGAGGTTTCCCAGTCACCAATGGAGTGAAACAAGACTGTGTCCTTGTTACCATGCTTTGTTTATGTTTTAATTTAATTTTTAAAAATTTATTTATTTTCATCCACATGTACATGTATATTTTTAAGTTACAAAATTTCCTTTCACCCTCTCTTCCCACCCTACCCCCTCCCCTCAGGGTTGAACAGTCAGGTTAGCATTGTACATATTTTAAAAATTTATTTATTTTGAATTTTACAATTTTCTCCCTAATCTCACTTGCCTCCCTCCACCCCCACAGAAGGCAGTCTGTTAGTCTTTATGTTGTTTCCATGGTATACTTGATCTAAGTTGAATGTGATGAGAGAAAAATCATATCCTTAATGGAAAAAAATAAAATATAAGAGATAGCAAAATTACATAATAAGAGAATGATTTTTTTAATTAAATGTAATAGTCTTTGGTCTTTATTCAAGCTCCACAATTCTTTCTCTGGATACAGATGGTATTCTCCATCACAGGCATCCCAAAATTGTGCCTGATTGTTGCACTGTTGGAATGAGTAAGTCCATTAAGGTTGATCATCAGCCCCATGTTGCTGTTAGGGTTGTACATACATATTTTGATAAACATGTTTACAAATTAGTAATTTTTGGTATGAGGAATTAGAATTAAGGGAAAGAGATACATAAGAAATAATTTTTATAAAGTGTTCATCAGATTTAGAAGGGTTAGGATTTGTGTGTGTGTGTGTGTGTGTTTTGTTTTGTTTTGTTTTTCTTCTTCTGGATGGGGATAATATAGTCCATAGCCAATCAAATACAGTTGTACTAGCTCTCTGGACTGCTGAGAGGAGCTGCTTCCATCAAGGTTATTCATCTTACAATGTTGTTGTTGATGTGTACATTATACTCTTAGTTCTCCCTTCACCCAGCATCAGATCTCATGAGTCTGGTCATTTATGGGTTCTTATAGAACAATAGTATTCCATAGTATTCATGTACCATAACTTGTTTAGCCATTCCACAACTGATGGGCATCCCCTCAATTTCCAATTCTTTGCTACTACAAAAAGAGCTGCTATGAATATTTTGGAATATGTAGAACTTTTCCCTTTTTTTTCCCTATTTTTTTCTGGATATAGACCTAGGATTGGAATTGCTGGCTGAAAGGTATGAACAGTTTTATTGCTCTTTGGGCATGATTCCACATTGCTTTTCAGAAAGGTTGATTCGTTCACAACTCCACCAGCAATGGATCAATGGAACTCCTCCCACAAACCTCTCCAATATTGATCATTTTCCCTTTTTCTCATCTTGGCCAGTCTAATAGGTGTGGGATGATACATCATTATTGTTTCAATTTGCATTTCTCTAATCAATAATGATCATTTTTTCATATGAGTATATAGCTTTAGTTTCTTCATTTGAAAACTGTTCATATCAATTGGGGAATGACTTGTGATCTTATAAATTTGATGCAATTCTCTATATATTTTAGAAATGAGACCTTTATCAGAACTCCTAGTTGTGAAGATTATTTCCCAGCTTTCTGCTTTCCTTCTAGATTTGGCAGCATTTATTTTATTAATGCAAACCCTTTTTGATTTAAGATAGTCAAAATTATTCATTTTCAGTTTATATTTTGCTCTAATTCTTGTTTGATCATAAACTTATCCCCTTTCCATAGATCTGAAAGAGTGTCTTTTGGTCTATTAATTTATCTATGGTATGGCTCTTTATGTCTAAATCCTGTACCCAATTTTGACCTTATTTTGGTATAGGGTGTGAGATGTGGATCTATGCCTAGTTTGTGCCATATATTTTCCAGTTTTCCCAATAATTTTCATCAAATAGAGACTTCTTATCCCAGAAGCTGATATCTTTTGGGTGGTCAAATAGTAGATTGCTATAGGCATTTACTGCAGTTTCTTTTGAACCTATCATAATCTACTGATCCATTACTCTATTTCTTAATCAGTATCAGGCAGTTTTGATGACTGTCACTTTATAGTACAGTTTTAGATCTGGTAGAATTAGACCATCTTCCTTTATATTTTTTTCATCATTTCCCTTGCTATTCTTGCACTTTTGTTGCTCCAGATGAATTTTGTTATTATTTTTCTAGTTCCTTAAAGTAGTTATTTGGCAGTTTGATTGGTTTGGCACTGAATAAGTAATTTAATTTGGGTAGAATTATAATTTTTATTATATTAGCTTGACCTAACCATGATCATTTGGCATTTTTCCAATTATTTAGATCTGACTTTATTTGGGTGAGAAGTGTGCTCATACAGTTTCTCGGTTTGTCTTGGGAGGTAGATTCCCAATCTATAGTTATTTTATGTTATCAATAGTTATTTTAAATGGAATTTCTCTTTCTATCTCTTGCTCTTGGGCTTTGTTGTTCATATATAGAAATGCTGATGATTTATGTGGATTTATTTTATATCCTGCCATTTTGCTGAATTTGTTAATTTTTTCAAGGAGTTTTTAAGATGATTTTCTTGGTTTCTCTAGATATACCATCATATCATCTACAGAAAGTGAAAGTTTTGCTTCCTCGTTGCCAATTCTGATTCCTTCAATTTCTTTTTTCTTATCTTATTGCTACTGCTAGCATTTCTAATACTATATTGACTAGTAATGGTGATAATGGGCATCCTTGTCTCACCCCAGATTTTATTGGAAATACTCCGAGTTTATTCCTATTACATATAATATTTGTTGATGGGTTTAAATAGATACTATTTATTATTTTAAGGAAAACTCCATTTATTCCTAAATTTTCTAGTGTTTTTAATAGGAATTGATGTTGTATTTTTATCAAGGCTTGGCTTTGCTATTCATATATTTAATTACGTTGAGTGTTTTCCCAATGTTGAACCCACATTGCCTGACCAGTATAAATCCTACCTGATCATGGTGTATTATCCTTGTAATAACTTGCTGTAGTCTCATTGCTAAAATTTTATTTAAGATTTTTTGCATGAATATTCATTAGGGAGATTAGTCTATAATTTTCTTTGTTTGTTTCTTCCTGGTTAGGTATAGTCCCATATATCATAAAAGGAGTTTGGTAGAACACCTTCCTCTCCTTTTTAAAAATAGTTCATGTAGAATAGGAATTAATTATCCCTTAAATGTTTGGTAGAATTCACTTGTAAATCCATCTGGACCTGGAAACTTTTTCATAGGGAGTTTATTGATGGTTTCTTCAATTTCTTTTTCTGAAATAAGGTTAAGTAATTTATTTCCTCTTCTGTTAATCTGGGCAGTTTTTATTTTTGCAAATATTCATCCATTTCACTCAAGTTATCTAATTTATTAGCATAGTATGGCAAACTAGCCCTGAATTATCTCTTTAATTTCCTCCTCATTGGTGTTTAGTTCACCCTTTTCATTTTTGATACTGGCAATTTGGTAATCTTTCTTTTTTTTAAATCAGATTAACCAAAAGTTTGTATTTTTATTGGCTTTTTCATAAAACCAACTCTTAGTTTAATTATGAGATCAATGGCTTTCTTGCTTTCAATTTTATTAATCTCTTCCTTGATTTTCAGAATTTCTAATTTGGTATTTAATTGGAGATTTTTAATTTGTTTTTTTCTAGCTTCTTTTAGCTGCATACCCAATTTATTGATCTCCTCTTTCTCTATTTTATTCATATAGGCATTTAGAGATAAAAAGTTTCCCCTCAAAACTGCCTTGGCTGCATCTGATAAATTTTGATATGATGTTTCATTATTATTGTTTTCTTGGCTATAATTATTGATTATTTCTAGTATTTGGTGTTTGATAAAGTGATTTAATTTCCAATTAATTTCATTCCCTGACCCTTTATTACATGTAATTTTTATTGCAACATGATCTGAGATGTTCTCATGCTTTTAGCATGATGTTTTCAGCCATGTTGCCAAATGCCTTCACTGAGGATGAACACACATCGTGGTCAGCTACTACACTAATGGTAAAGTCTTCAACTTGAAAAAGTTATGAGCCAAGACCAAAGTACGGGGGAACTTTGGTCCATGACTTTCTGTTTCCAGTGACTGTGTACTCAATGCAGTCTCTGAAGCTGAGATGCAACAGAGTAAGGAAGTGCAGCTTGTGTTAACTTTGGCCTAATAATCAACACCAAGAAAACACAGGTGTTCCATCAGCCAGTACCACACCATCCATTGACTACAGCAATTGGAGAAGTTTTGAATACTGTTGATAAATTCACTTACCTAGTCAGTGTTCTTTCCAGGGAGGTACACATTGATAACAGGGTTGACACATGTATTGCCAGAGCTAGCTCAGTATTTGGGAGGCTCCAAAACAGTGTGGGAGAGAAGAGGTATTAGATTGACTACCAAACTGAAGGTTTACAGAACCATTGTGCTAACCTCATCGCTGCCTGCCTGTGAAACCTGGATAGTCTAACTAGCACCATGCCAGGAAACTGAATCTCTTCCATTTAAATTGTCTTAGGAGAAGTCTGAAGATCACCTAGCATGATAAGATATCAGACACCGAGGTATCTTAGTTTCTTGGACTAAACTGCCAAGCATTCAAACATTACTACAGAGAACATAATTATGATGGACTGACCACATTGTTAGAATTCCAGATGCACATTTACCAAAAAGACTCTTTTATGGAGAATTCACATGGGGCAAGTACTCACAAGTGGGTCAGAAGAAATTATACAGGAACCTGATTATTATATTATACAGACCCCTGAAGGTCTCTCTTAAGAATTTTAGAATTGATTGTGCAGCATGACAAAGGGCCATCCAGCATGGTATACCATCATTAAAGAGGGTGCTGTGCTCTAAGAGCAAGGTAGAAGTGAAGCAACTCAAAAGAAATATAAAATTTGAAAGTTTAAACACCCCAGAGGTTCACATGGACTATTTGTGCCTAACCTGTAGTAGAGCATTCCAAACTCATTGATCTGATCAGCCATGGTCAGACACACTGAAACTTGTTTCAAACATAGGGATGTCATTTTGGTCTTCTTCAATAACAATGGACAAGAACCAACAAACCAATCAACCAATCAACTGTGAATTTAGTCAGAGTTACAATGAAATCCTATATGATTTTTTTCTTTAAAAAACCCAATCTAAACTGTAAAAATAGTAGGAAAAGTTGAACGTTTAGTCTAATTTACTTTATAAATCTGAATTCAAATGTGGCCTCAGATACTTATTAGCTATGTAACCCTAGGCATAACCCTTAACCTCTTTCTGCTTCAGTTTCTTCAAATGAAAAATGCAAACAACAATAGTACCTCTATCCCAGGATTGTTGAAAGGATCAAATGAAAATTTGTAACATGCTTAGCACAATGCCTGTTATGTAGTAAATGATTAATAAATACTTATTTCCTTATTTTATTGTTCACAAGCTACTCTCAGCTCCATGATCTCATTTAATCCTCAAAATGATTAAGTTATATAGACAGGTTGGTAGAACAAAATTTATTTTAACCCTCCATTTACTCATCTGTCTATAGAGATAAGTATTTGATGCCTGGAGAGGTTAAGGTAAATACTGATCTCAATCACTAGGAAAGAGTATACCTGGACCAGGTCTCTTCTGCTATCTAGTTCAATGCTGTCTTTATTGTACAATCCTGTCTCTTGGCTTTACAATTTTCCTTATGGAAAGCTCAGAAGGTTGATATTTAATTAATAGGGTTATGACACAAGCTGAAGAAATTCAGAACTAAAGTGAGAAAGACCATAATGCATGCCATTGAGTTGTGTGACTGTAAGTGTGTGTCTGTGTTTATATGATGTTGGGGGTGAGGCAAGGGATAAATTTTCCCTTTCCAAAGAAATGGGGAGTTTAAAAGGGAGGTTGAATGTGCATTTCCTTTTTTCAATATCTTGGTGTTTGACAAGTCATATTACAAATAGTCCCAAATAGCTTCAAATAAATTTTAGACTTAATGATAAAGGAATGAGTGCTGTGTCCTTGGGAGTTAGAAGACCTGGATTCAAATCTCTTGTTTAAATTGTCTCCATCTGTAATATGATGATATTGAATTGAATGAACTTTAAGGTGCATTTTAGTTTTAAATGTCTGATCCTATAAATTTAATTTGCATGTGTTACATGGAAATGAATACAAATATCCCAAGTTCTTCAGTAGTTAATACAGCAATCACAAATATCTGTATGGGGTGGGGTGGCGGGGGGGGGGGGGCAGACAAGCTAAACACTGTTTATGAAGATTTGATGAAGATTGAATGTAAAGGTATAAAATCTCAGAGCTAAAAGGTAGAAGTTTTGCCCACAAATCTTTCAAGGCTTTTCATTTGGCAGTGTTCCATAATCCAAGCAAGCATTTTTGCCCTGGGACCCCAGGTAAAAGGCAAGCTGAAAGCCTTCACTACCATCAGCCAGGGAGGTCTGCAGACTGACTTTATGTGTGCAACCAAAAGACCATTTAGCTGTGAATGGGTTTTTGTAACCACCCGAAATGGTTATGACTACACTATTTGATTGAATTTGGGCTTGTTAGTTCTAAGGAGCCTTTAAAAAATAGAGTATTATGGAAAGGCGTGCAACTGTGCAGGGCCTTTCTGGTGTAACCGTACATCTCCTGGTACATTCATCCAATGGCATTTAAGGCTCATTAAATTTTGAATCCCATGTCACCTGCCTTCGGCTTAAAATAGTTTTGTATGTGCCTTTTGTCTCTCGAAATCCATTTTAATGGAAATTGTGTCTATTCACCTCTCTGTTCTCTTTCTTCTGCTATCAACACTGCTCTTCAGTAGCTCCAAACATAGAATTATTCATCATAAGAATTCCGAGTCATTACCAGGAATGTTTCAAGCTTAAGCTGATGTAAACATCTGATAGTTAAAAATCCAAAGAACTCTGTTGAAAACCTTTCTCCCTTCCTCCTTTGACTGTAGAAGAGTCTTTTTGACCACTGACTGACTCACCCAGGCTCCACCCCTTGCCCCTACCACACTTCCAATTTTCTTTTCCATCAATCACATCACCAAATGGAGTCTCATCCCAGCATGATTCCCAGTTCATTTAAGTGAATTTGAAATGGATCCAATGGGAGTCCTCCTCCCAGAAAATAGGAAGCATACCTGTTACACAATGACAATGAACTTTACCTGGAGCTTTGGGGAGACTGCCTACAGTTGGTGGCACCAATATTTTATAGATGTCTGCCCTGTGATAAAGACTTGATGGCTATAAAGGTACACTGCTTTCCAACACAAATCATCTTTTCCTTTCATAATAACTGCTAAGTTTCCTCAAAGCTTATGTGCCTCAAAGCTTACTTTTTAATAAGGTAACACCTGCAAAGTATTAAGTTGGGGCAGAAGCTGTAAGATGCAGCATAAGAAATGTCAGTTCTCATTAGGAGGCATATACATCTGCCTGCACAGTAAGTGGGTAGGAGACCAACAAGGAAAATGGTAGAGAGCTTGCTTAGGTTTATGTGGTTCAAACAAACCTCTTCCACAATGGGCACCTGTCTCTGGGGTGCTTGCTTTCTGGTTATTGGAACTAGGTTGGGTTTGTGTGAAATTTTCTGGGTGGAAGAAACTGGAAAGTGCTTTTTTCTTCCTCCTTGGTAGGAGGCTCAGCTAATTGTTTGCTGACACAGCTGAACGGTCATAAAATGTCATAAAGAGTAAATGACTTGATAATGTAAAACAGTAATTAGGATGGGGCACATGCTTATGCTATTTACATATTTTAACACTTTGATATTAACATGTCATCCCTAATAGTACATAAATGAACCATCCTTTGTGCAATTTATCCTGCTCTGCATGAGACAGCATTCCCTCGCAGGAATTAGATGTTTTCTTTATTCTTCTCACTAGGCATTATCTTCCCCAAAATTTAGCTGGAGGAAATCTCAGATCTGGTGCTGGAGGGATGCTTAGAGATCATCAAACCCAGCCTTCTCCATCAAACCTGGATTACAAAGTGCTTCCACCAAGTTCACACAGGAGGTAAAGAACAGGTGAGATTTGAGACTAGGTCCTTGGACTCCTTCCTACTCATCTCCTAGGTTTCTTCAATCTGGGCAGAGCTAAGGCTCCCATTCTCCACCAGAGACCTGGGCTCTGGAGTCCCAGTGCTTTGGGAGAAGGTGAAGAAGATAAGTACCTTGGAGAGCTCACCATAATCTAAAATAAAGAGAGGGGCACAACTCAAAAGAAGTTACTGTGCTCTCATCTATCGATGTAAATTAATCTCACCTGTTAGGGAATGTCAACTTCCACAGACACAATTTCAGATATAATTTCCATCTCTACATGAGTTTTGCTCTTGTTATTCAGTCATTTCAGTTGTGTTGACGTTCTGTGATTCCATTTGGGTTTTGGGGGGGCAGGGATACTGGAATGATTTGTGATTTTCTTCTACAGCTCATTTTACAGATGAGGAAACTGAAGCAAAGTTAAATGACTTGCCCAGGGTCACACAGCCAGTAAATGTCTGAGGCTGGATCTGAACTCAGGGTCTCCTGACTCCAGGTTCAATACTACTTAACATATACCTGTAATTAAGTATTTTTTCTTGCTAATTAATTGACACTAATGAAATATTAGAGGTGGAAGTGACTTTAGCATCATGAACTCCTTATTTATAGATAGAAGTCAGAGTGGTGCTATAGAAGGAGTCTTGTTCCCAGCTATTTGACTGTTTATATGACTTTTGGCAAGCCACTTAAACTTCTAGGGCCTCAGTTTCCCCATCTGTAAAAACAGGGGAAAAGGACTGGATGTTCTCTGAGGTTTCTTTCAGCTCTAGATCTTTAATTTTGGGACTTGAATATTGTAGGTATGCAGCAATTTTATTTTGAATGAATATGTTTTATAGATAAAGAAATTTAGGGGCAGCTAGGTGGTGCAGTAGATAGAGCACCAACCCTGGAGTCAGGAGTTCCTGGGTTCAAATCTGGTCTCAGACACTTAATAATTAACTAGCTGTGTGGCCTTGGGCAAGCCACTTAACCCCATTTGCCTTGCAAAAATCTAAAAAAAAAGAAAGACATTTAGGCCCAGAGTTGACAATTAACTTCCTTGAGGTCACACAGTAAATTAATCATATAAAACACACTACAACCAAGTACTTCTGAATTCCAATTCAAGATTTGTTTGTTTTTTCCCCTGTGATTCTCCCCCTCCTACTCTTCCTCCTCCTCATTGTTTATTGACCCAAAGTAGTTTTAGCCTTCCAAATCTGATACCTAATATTATCTTCCTTGTGTATGAAATGTGCTCCAGTTACCAGCCAGGCTGGTGCATTCTGATGCAGCTCATTCAGTGCATTCTGAGCAAGCAGGTGGGCTTTACCATCCATAGGGGCCAGTGGGAGGGTGTGTGCTAAGGGTGGAGGAGGGGGTTATGCAGGATCACAGAATACAATGCTGAGGCTGTTGCCAGGCAACCAAAAGGAGCCATGTCAGGAAGCAACCCCAGGTGCAAATAGATAAACAGGAGCAATGAGGACAGCAGAAAGTGTCAGCTGGGGCAGGAGGGGAAATAGAGCCTGGTGGGGCCACCTGAAATGCCAGAGATCCAACTCTCCCTACAAAGCATTCCTCAAGCTGGAAATGGGAACTGATACATCAAGCTCCTACCTCCAAGAGGAAGCAAGGGGATGTTTTGGGAGGGTCTGAGTGGTCCCAGCCTCAGCTGCTGGAAATTAAAGGGGGCTCCTAAGGATAACTGAACAAAGCATCAATGTAGTTGGCCTTCTACCATATTCTTATAGATCAATCCCTTAGGATCAAACCATGCATCTCCAGGAACTTGCAGATGAAATGCAACAGCCTTCAGGCTAGGTAATCCATTCAGTCTTCACCCCATGAGTATTGAAAGACAGGTAGGTTAATGACTCACAAACACTCATGATCTTCAGCAGTACCTGATCATGGCATGGAGGTAACCCTGGGTTCTGGAAAATTATGCAAACCCCAGGAGATGCCCTCAGGGCTGCTGAGGATAAAGGGAAACTATTGGCTGACTTGAGTATAGAGCATCTAGAATAGGCTCCTGCACATAGTAAGAACTGAAAAGTGTGAATTGAGTCAAATTTTATTGAATTCTATTACAAGATACCATCTAAGCAAAAGTACCCCATAGTAATTCCCATGTGTCATTGTCTCCAGTCAGAATCTTTCATTACTTCATTCAACAAACATTTTATTAAAGGCCTACAATGTGCAATTTTGAATAATTATACATGTAATTAGCATATCAGGATACATCCCAGATTGAGGCATCAGTTCAACAACTAAGGATGAAAGGGACTATTGCTTGAGTAAAATGAGGGAAATGGCTTAAATGACCTCTGAAGTATCTTCCAGCTCTAGATCTAAGCTTCTTTAAACTATGATCTTATGACATTGTCTACAAGAAATTGGAGTAAGCTCCCTGAGTATAGGGGCTGTTTCACTTTTGTCTTTGTATTTTCCAAAGCTTATTACAGCACATGGGGCATAGTAGATACTTAACAAATGTTTCTCGATTGATTAAAGAAATTACTCTCTAGGAAAACCTTTGGAACTGATGGGCAAACAACATGTAGCTCTTGCCAGAGAAAGCACATTTTAAAAGAAAAAGGACTTCAAGGACCCAGAGGTAGACATCCTCAGAAAAGATGGGTCTTCAAAGAAAAGATGCTAGACAATATGGGAGGAGGAGTCCTGTGCAGGGATATATAGCACCCGGGTCCTAGTCCTAGCTCTGCTACTAATAAGCAGTGCAACTCTTACCCACCCTCCCTTCCTATGACCCTTATCTATGAAATAAAGATAATCACACCCACCCTACCTATCTCAAAGGGTGATTGTTAGGATCATAGATACAGAATAGCATATTAGGAAAATTGTCAGACTTGAAATCTAGGATAAAACTATCTTAATTTTCTACTTCTGATACTAGCTATGGGGTCATGGACAAATTGTTTAACCTTTATGCGTTTCAACTGTCTCACTTGTAAAAGAGAGACAGCCATGGTATATTGGATAGAACTCTAGCTTACCAAAAGGATAAGACCTATCCCTGACATATATTGGTTATGTGAACATGAGCAAGTTACAACTTCTGGATGCCCCAGGCTGCTTTCCAAAACTCCTAAAATTGAAGAGTAGGTCTAATCTATATGGCCAATAGAGTTCCAGGTTCAAGCACTTCCCATGCCAATGAAATTGAAGGTCCCCCTTCAGCAATAAAGCTGATAATACCTGTAAGAACCTTATTGGGTTATTTGTGAGGCTCAGATAAGCTAATATTAGTGCTGAATATAAAATGCTCTGTAAATTTTAAAGCATTATATAAGCATTATTCTTTTTATTAGAACCAGAATGGACCTTAAAAATCATGATAGTTCAATCAATCTTTTCATTTTATAAATGTGAAAACTAAAGCTTCCAGAAAGAGGGATTTAATTAACGAAGTACATAAGCAGTTAGAGAAAAAGCCAGGTTTCCTGACTCTATCTGTCTCTATCTGACTATGTCTCTCTCTCTCTCTCTCTCTCTCTCTCTCTCTCTCAGAAGTCGGGGAGTGGAAAGGGTTCCAAGAAAGAGAAAAGGCTTGGATCAATCTTGAAAAAGCATAAAAAGGATGTTTTTAGAGAAACCTAGGAAAACTTGTATGAACTGATAAAGATTTGAGTTGAACCAAGAGAATAATTTAAAAGTACAACATTGTAAACACAAATGACTTTGAAAGACTTATGAACTCTGGTCAATGCAATAACCATGATTTCAAAAAACTGATAATGAAGTTTATTAACCACTTCCTGTGATGGATTCTGTGTCACATGAGGCATACTTTTGGATATAGCCAATGTGGGGTTTTGTTTTCCTTAACTGTATAATTGTTGAAAGATTTTTGTTGTTTTAAATAGAGAATAGTCAATGTAGAGAAAAATAATTGACTGCTAGAAAAATAAAATAAAAAACAAAGGACATAAGAGACTCCAAATGCCAGCAACCTCAGTAGCAAGCAGCATGTACATAATGCTCTAACATCAGATGAAGGGAAGTTCCTTGAATTCTGTTATACATTACCTGCAAATAAGCTTCATTGACCTTTTGTCTCCCACCACTCTACCTTCTTTCTACTCCTCTACTGAAAGTAGATTGGATGAAAGAGATGAAGGAGAAAGAAGTATGCTGACGTCATGTGGGGCCCTGAAGTTCCAAGGGGTCACTCTGTTGAACAGATGGTGGGCAGATATTGGTTTAAACTTGCACATGGTTGAGTAAATAATGTTTAAGTTTTCCTTGTGTGCCTGGGGAGCTGAGCAGATCTCGATGCGTGGAAATGCCTGGGCCTCCCGCCCGCATCATCTGCTGCTCCCTGGTCTTTCATTTCCTGCACTGTTTGTATTTTAGAACACGGCTCGCTGGGCAGGAAGCTGGTGCCCTTGGATCTGGAGAAGTTTGTGTGGGAAAGGTAGGACAAGATTGAGGAAGACAGCAGAAGAGGAAGAGAGACTTACAAGCCTTTTGTAAGAAGGTGAAAATTCCCAATCTAAACAATTTATGCATATTTCCACATTCCTACTTGAGTTTGGAACCAGCCAGCATCTTTATTTGTGATTAAAAATCACATCAAGGACACACATCTCTTAGCCTAGTATGACAAATGAGATAGCTCTTTCTGCCCCCAAATGGCAAAATGCATCCTAGTAAAATAGAAGCTCCTTGAGGGAACAGACTTTTTGTTTTCAGTCTCTCCAGGATCTAACATTGTGCCCTACACATTCAACTTGATGTTGCAGTGGGTAGAATTCTGGGTTTGGAGTCAGAAAAATCTGAATTCAGGAGCAACCAGGTGGCGCAGTGGATAGAGCACCTGCCTGGAGTCAGGAGTACCTGAGTTCAAATCTGACCTCAGACACTTAATAATTACCTAGCTGTGTGGCCTTGGGCAAGTCACTTAACCCCATTGCCTTACAAAAACCTAAAAAAAATCCTCTCAATTGAAATGTAGCCTTAGATACTTAAGACTGAGTAAATCACTGACTGCCTCAATTTTCTCAACTGAGCTGGATGAATCTGGACAAGTCACTTAACTCTATTTGCATCATTTTCCTCCTTTATAAAATGAGCTGGTAAAAGAAATGGCAAACCACTCTAGTATCACTGTCAAGAAAATTCCAAATGGGATCCTAGGGAGTGGGACATGACTGGATAACAACTATGTACTAGGGGATATGGTGGCAAAAATGAAAAATGGCCTTCAAGAAAACTTCTGTTCTATTGAAAGTAGGAGAAAACATATTCCCATAAGGAAATAGTTTAAATAAAAAGTAGATGAGGAAGAAGGAACTGGCAACTGAAGAGTCCTACTGTGAAAGATTTTCAATGTCAGAGAGCAGAGTTGGTATTTTGTCTTAGATCTAATCGGGAGCCCCTGAAGATTCTGGAGCAAGAGAATATCATGGTAAGACCCCCATTTTAGGAATGTAATGTTGGCACCTGTGAAGAGTACTGGGAGAGGCAAGTAGAATGACTTTGAGGCAAGAATGATTGGAAAACTATTGTAATAGTCCAGGTAAAAAGTGAGGTCCTATCAAACAGTGACATTCTTTGATTCTTCTTAGGTATGTGATCTTACATGTCTGGGATAATACTGGTGCTGATTCCACATGAAAAATTGCATGAATTGGTACAAAGATCAGAGAAATCATACAGTATTAGGATTAGAATGCTGGAGTTGGAGTCATGAAAACCCAGGTTTGCATCCTACATTATTTGTGTGACCCTGGCAAGTCATTTGACTTGTTTGAATCTCAATTTTCTTATCTGTAAAATGAGGAGATTCAATCTTAAAAGGCTCCTTCTATATCTAAATCTATAAGCCTGACTATTGCTTGGACTCTGCCCACTTGGCTCACAGTCTAATAAGTGAATTATAATGATGTTAGCTGATAGATATAACCCTGTAGGAACAACAACAATAACAAAAAAAAATCCATACCAACCCAGGGATTGTTATTAATCCTCTATATAGTTTTATTACAATTAATTGTCCTACTGAGCATCTCTCTTTATCCTAAATTTCTCATTAAGTCTATGGAAATATCCAATATGGTCTTGCTAGCATATTCTGACTTTGATTCCTCCTATTTGGCTGCCTGAGATTCTCCCCCCAAATTCTAGAATTGTTCCTAGTACAGTTGTGGAAAGAAACAACTTCCTCATCACACATATCTTACTTAAGTACCATGACATAAACAGGGAGAGGGAAACCAAAATCTTGGATGTTAATCAATTTATCCTGGAATAATCTAATCAACAGTAATATGGTACCATGAGGCATGGAGGTATAGACTGAGCCTCAACAAGAGTCTGTTTGAAAATTCTTTATAGCAAAATGAGTCTTCCTTAAAGCATTATGCAAACCACCTAGAGTTGTAAACCCAAGAAACTTTGTTGCATGCTGGTGGAATGGCTAACAGTTTGTATAAAGAAAAGCTGCTTAAATGTAATATTGGGGCATATTGATAGCATAAGAAATGACTGCATCTTAGGCTCAAAGGGTAGCCATAGAGTAAGACATCTTAACAACAGAACCCCAGAGATCACTGGAATCTTTAAGTTTCTTCAATCAAACTCTTACATTTTATAAGAGAAAAACCTCCTCTTATCCCTTTCTAAATAAACAAAATGACTCCCTATTTCACTTGTCTCCTTAATCCTTTGTACCCTCCTCTTCTATTTGCCAACCATTTTGCTCATTGTCACACAGCTCTCCATACAAATTAGTTATCCTGCTGAGCATTTCTCTTATTTATTCTAAATTTCTGTGAACTGATATGTTCACCAACAATGGACCTGGAAAACTCTAGGAATGATTTATCTATATGTGCTTTTGTTTTCGTCTTTCAATGTTGGTATGCAGTTGGAGAGAAGAGACTGCTTATCTCTTTAGAGAAATAAACCAGCTATTCAGATAAAGGTCAAAGCTTTAATTGTATTTTTACTCATATTTTTGTTTTATGGTAAGTTATTCAAGTTCCATACTTATCAGTCTGGCTATAGAAGCTCTACACACTCTGGACCAATCCTTCTCTACCCCCTCAATGATATTTATAACCTCAATGTGGAAACAGAACAAAAACCCATGAAAAACAGTAAAAATTAACATTCTTCCTTGAAAATCAGGGTCTCATGGCTCCACGCAGTCTCTGAGAATACCAAAACCAATGTGGAATTTGTCCATTTTCGGTCAGTCCTTTTTTTTTTTTTTAATTTAGGGTAATGGGCTTAAGTGATTTGCCCTAGGTCACATAGTTAGGTAATTATTAAGTATCTGAAATCACATTTGAACTCAGGTACTCCTGACTCCAGCGCTGATGCTCTATTCCCTGCCACCTAGGTGCCTCAGGGCCAGGAAGAATGAAGTCATATTATATGGAGATTTGTTGAAGGAACAAAAAGTTGCGGTGGGGGTGGGGGGCCTGGTAGGGGTAGTATGGTATGGTGGAATCAGAGGATATTGGTTCAAACCTGCCTCCAAAGTGACTTGTGTGAACTTTGGTCATCTCTCTTATTTCTGTGCCTTAGTTTCCTCAATTGTAAAATGAGATAAACAGTTGGACTGAATGGTGTCTGAAATGCTTTCAAGCTCTATCTCTGTGATCATTGTTTCCTTTGGGGATAAATAAAAGATTTTGTAGAATCATAGACCCAGATTTGGGAGGGGTCTCAGAGGTTCTTCTTGCAACTCTATCCTTTTACAGATAAAGAATGGAAAGGCTATATTAAAATTCTTTAAGAGCTGTCATGTGGAGAAAGGATTAGCGTAAGAATGAGATAATGTTCAAATGCAAGGAACTTCCAAGATCATTAAGTCTAATCCCTGTAAGGAAACTGTGTTTCAAAGAGAAGCAACTTGCTTACATTCAGACAGAAAGCTAATTGCAGGGTCAAGACCTGAATTCAGGTTTTCTGCCTCTGCAAGGTAAACAAAGTAGCAAAAGCTGAAAGTTAGAGGGAAACAGAATTTATGTCACTATATAGAAGCACTTCCTAAAAATGGGTATGCCCATGAGACCATAAGTGTTCATCTTGATGGTACAATGGTTAGAGCACTGGGCTTGGTGGTCAGAAGACTTAAGTTCAAATATGGTCTCAGACACTTACTGGTTGTATAAACCTGGGGAAATTGTTTGACTTTTGTCTTTCTCAGTTTCCTTAGCTACAAAATGCGGATCATAATAGCACGCATTGCAGAATTATTGAGAGAAGCAATTAAGATAAATATTTGTAAGGCATTAGTATAGTGCCTGGAAACAGTAAGTGTTTAATAAATTCTCATTCTTTCCTATTGCCTCCATGAGGTAGTGATTTCCATGTCACTAGAAGTGTTCTGGCAGAGTAAGAATGACCACTGGTTTATATTATAGGGAGAAGAGAGCAGCTGGATTAGATGATCTCTCAATTTGCTTCCATCACTAAGACTATGATCATCCTTTTCTTAGTGGCTCACTTATATTGTCTCAGATTAACAGTCCCTCCCAGTTTAACATGCACTTTGTCAGTTAAATAAGCACTTTGTTTTTGTCATTTTACAGCTGTTGCTGCCAATCTAATTTCAATCAATTAGCTTTTACTTTAAAGCATTAGGTTTGTTAATGTTACTGCGGCAGTCCTATCATGCAATCCATTGTGAGAGAGAGACAAATGGTGCCAATGGGCTCCCCAAATGATGAGACCAGCCAGGAATACCATCTCCCTGTGAAAGCTGCAGGTAAAAATAAAAGCTGTCTTTAGGCTGGGATCAAGTTGCTCTGGTCCCCAGGGCTGCTCTGACTTTGACTAATGTCTGTCCCAGGAGGGGCAAGTCTAAAATTCTGTCTTTATTTCTTCATCTGTAAAATATCTCTGCCATTTCTGATGACACCAGGACAGGGAAAGGATCATATTGCCTATACTTCTTGTCCAGGTAAATATCTTGGGCGGGGGGGTATCGTGATGGCAGACAAAGCTAAGGATTTGGAATAGGATGTTCAGATTCTCCCCTCTACTGCTTATTCTCCATATGGATTTGGGTTGAGTCAACTATTTGAATTTTAGTTTCTTCCTCTATTAAATGAGGGTCTAAGACTAATTGATCCCTAAGGCTTTTTCCAGTTCTTAAATCCAATGATTCTGCACTAGGACTGAAAGCTTTAGTGAGCAGAGAACATAGCTTTTACATCTCTGAAACATATCTTCCTCCCCCACCTCCTGCAGGAGGTCATTTAGACCTTTTAAAAAATGGAAGAGAAATTCCTCTGATTTTATCACTGTAGGAAACTCCTTGTAACAAACCATCACTACCTATGCTAATTATGATGTTTATCAGGGGACAATGAGAGAATAGGTGCCTAGCCCAAAGTCATACAGGTGATGTGGGTCAGAAGTGAGACTTGAACTCTAGTCTTTCTGCCTTCCAGGTTGCCTTTGCTATTTTGTCTGAAAATAAATTTGAAAATGTCAAATAATGACTTGTATGACTCTTTCTGTCTCACATAGATAAACAAAAGACAAATTAGACCATTAATTTGAAACTTAGCTGTGCCTCCTTTCAGTTCCCTCAATTATCTCTCAGTTTATGTGTGCCTAGAAAGGCTCTATTGAAATGGAAATACAATCTGAAAGTAATAACTAGAATGTAATTTCGAAGAACAAATGAGGCTTCTAGTAGGTGCAGACTGGTACATAGTAGGAAAATCTGAGTTCAAATGGACACTTACTAGTTATATGATCCTAGGCAAATCACTTATCTCAGTTTCCTCATCTGTAAAATGGAGATAATAACACATCACAGGATGGTTGATTTCTCAATTGTTGAGAGAAACAATTGAGAAAAAAATGTGAAGTACTTTGCAAACCTCAATGAACTATATAAGTTCTATTTATTTCCCCACATGCTTTATAGTATTTTGCCCATACTGGATTTTTTTTTTTGGCAAGGCAATGGGGTAAAGTGGCTTGCCCACAGGCCACACAGCTAGGTAATTATTAAGTGTCTGAGGCCAGATTTGAAGTCAGGTATTCCTAGCTCCAGGGCTGGTGCTCTATCCACTGTACCACCTAGTTGCTCCCAATGTGCCACCTAGTTGCCCCATACTGGACTTTTGACAAATATTGGTTGAATTTTTTTGAAAAAGTTTAAACTTACCACCTCAACTAAATATCTTGAGTGTTTTAGTAGAGAGAACACTTGTATGTGTACTCAAGGAATTTGGGTTCAAAACCAAGCAAAGGTCTCTGACTTCACCTCTCATGGCCGGGGCAGAACACTCGCTACAGCCAAGGGTTCACAGGATTTAGATGCTGGAAGAGTCAGACTGAAAGGCAGTCAGCCAGGCATCATATAAAGTCCTGGAAGGGGGCTTGAGAGAGAATACCTACTCCAATACCTATTACGTAAATGAGTAACTTAAGGTCCAAGGAGGGAAATGACATCAAAGGTCATGTAGCACAATCAGAATCTGAATCCAGGTCTTTTGATAATAAAGTTAGTGGTCCTTTAAATTCATTTAATAAAATAAACATCCGTTAAGCCCATGCTTGGTACAGATAAGGATACAGAGATGAAAAGGCACACAAACCCTACCCTCTGCCCTCAGGAAGATTACAACATACTCAGGGAGTGGGAAAGGATGTTAAAGCCAAGTGAGAAAAATGCAATCCAAGGCAGAGAGGGAGAGAAGCAGTGGGGAAATCCAGACAAAGTGGTCTTGGACAATTTGGGAAGGGAAGAATCACTTTCAGCTGGGTGAGGGGATATGTTTGAGGAAAAGGACACAGATTGAATGTTCTTTTGAAATGATTTCCTCCTCCTCCCGGTCTTTTCTAACCCAATAAATCCTCTTCCATCTCATTTTGGGGCTCAGGGGACTGCTTTAGCAGCTATAGGGCTGCTTCCTATAAGGTCTCCCCAAATTCCCATCACCCCCACCAATCAATCATGCCATATGATTTCTCCCCTTTCCCCTCTCTTGCCCTGGGAACCCCGGGCTGAGTTGCACGTCCTCACTAGGCCCATGTGGTGCCCACACATGCTCACCCAGCCGTCCGGCCCTCATGCCTAGAGCTTCAGTGGCACTGTGCCCACTCCCCAGTAAAACAGGGCTGGAGCATAGCCTGGCAGATGGCTGCACAGTGCTTGGCGGGGCGGGAGGGGGGGAGCCCTGGGCCTATTTATACTTGGTTGGGGAGGTGGATGAGGTAAGGAGAGGAGGAAAAGGGAGGGAAAGAGACTGGAATGGCTGTAGCTCCTAGGGTGTCGCATTGCAGCCAGTGACCTGCTTTTATAGAAGGTATGGAAGAATTGAGCAATGAATCTTCACTTAGACTATGGATAAATTGGACCCCAAAGCCAAGAATTGTGTTGGGGCTGAAAGTCACCTTGAAAGGTCATTTAATCCATCCTCTGCCTTCAGGTCCAATTGAACCTAAATCACCCCATAGTCAAATTCAGCTCAAGTCAATTCAACAATTAAGTATTGATCTTTTATTATGTCACGCCCCAAAAGACATTTTATAATAGTGATGAGAGTTCTGGATGTAGTATAGTGGCTAGGACACTCAATTTGGAAATAGGAAGAACTATTGTATAACCCTGAGCAAGTTGCTTTACCTCTCTTTGTCATGGCTTCCTAATTTGTAAAATGGGAAGGGGGAAGAGTCACACTTAATGACCTTTATGATTCCTTCTGAAGCAGCTAGGTGACACAGTGGATAGAGCACTGGACCTGGAGTCAGAAAGATTAGAGTTGTAATTTAACCACAGTAGGATTATCCTGGGTAATTAACCTAACAACTACTTGAATAAAACTGGATAAGGAAATGATAAACCACTCCATTATCTGCCTAGAAATCCCCATGAACAGTTGGTCTGTGGGGTCACAAAGAGTTGGGTACATAGAACACCTGAAAATCAAGGTTCCTTCTAGCACTAAGTCTAGGATCCTGTGATCATATAACTTGAGTTCCAATGGTTCTGAAATCAGAGAACACGAGTTCAAAACTTGTTTCTGAGGAAGTATGTAACCTTGAGTAAGTCACTGATTATATAACTACTACTCTGTGGCTTCTGCAATCCCTTCTAGTTGTAAATTTATGATCTATGCTCTATAAACTAATATACTGCTTGTGACTGGGTGCAAGTTACAGGACAGAAAGGGCACAGATCTGAAATCAAATTTGTGCTGCATCCAAATCCTGATCCTGCTCTTTGCTGCCCCTATGACCCTGGACAAGTTACTTCATCTCTCGCCAACCTCAATTTTTTCTTTAAAATGAAGATAGTACATGCCCTGCCTTTCTCACTGGTATTCATGAGGAACAAATGATATAATCAAGATGAAATTTCTTTGGAGCACTTTAAAAGTGTGACGTGTTATCATAATCATCATTCTAAGACAGTTCCTGCCTTCAGGTATATAGTCAAGTTGGAAAGCCAGAATAAAAGCTCCTAAAACTTGTAACTAGTCTTGGAAGAAATACAGAGCTAACCTCAGAATCAGGATAACCTGTGTTGAAGTCCCATTTCCATCATTCTCTCTCTCTCTCTCTCTCTCTCTCTCTCTCTCTCTCTCTCTGTATATATATATATATATATATATATATATATATATATATATATATATATATATGTATTCCTTAACTTCTTAATTCCCAAGGCAATTCTCTAGGATCAAAAATTGTTTGCTTGCCATAGAAAAGGGAATTTTCTTACTGGGAGCTCCCCACACTGATAAAATTATGGTCCTGAGCCAAAATAAATGTGATAAGTGCAAAAATGAGTAGTACAGACAGTCCGCAATATGGAAGTTTAGATAAAGAAGAGATTAATTTTGAGAGGCCTCCAGAAATAGAGATTACACCACCTCCCCCAGGAATACAGTTCCAATGACTCATAACTTACACTGCCAAAAAGTTCTTTCTCATGGCTAACCTAAGCCTCTCCTGCTGGCAAAGGAAACTCATCTAATCCTATATTAAGTTCACTGAAGATAGAACAAATTCAATTCAATTCAAATAACATCTAGTAAGTGCCTGCTATGTATATAGAGACAGTTTTATATACTGGATAGAGATAGCCAAGAGATGGGTTCAAATTTCTCCTTTGATGTTTACTGACTTCTTGAACTTGGGCAAGTCATTTATCTTCTGAGTGTTCTAGGCCAGTACTCCTCAAATGTTTTGACCTCAGGACCCCCTTTACATTCTTTTCCAAAATGTTATTTAAAATTTTTTTTAATTTCATGCAAAGATACTTTTTAACATTCAATTTTTGTAAGTTTTTGAGTTCTACATTTTTCTACTTCCCTTCATTCTTTCCTCTCTCCTCATAACATTGAATACTCTGATAAAGGTTAAATATGTACAATCATGTTGAATATATTTCCATATGAGTCATGTTGTGAAAGAAGAATCAGAACTAAAGGTAAAAAAACTATGAAAAAAAGAAAAAAAAGCAGAATAAGTTTTAAAAAGTAAAAATAGCATGCTGTGGTCTGCTTTCAGATTACTATCATAAATCTTTGAAAATTATCCTTGATCACTGAACTGCTAAGAGAAGCTGAGTCCATCATAGTTGACCATCTGTGATAGTGCTCTCTTGGTTTTGCTCACTTCATTCAGGATAAGTTCATGTAAGCCTTTCCAGGACTCCCCTTCACATTCTTAAAAATTGTTGAAGATAACCACTTCGCCCCTACCAAGAGCTTTTGTTTATATGTTACATATCAACACAAAGGAAATGTGAGATGCACAAACTTAGAGACATCTTTATCCCATATGCCCAAATGAACTACTTCTACCTAACCTGTGGTAGAGTTGTTTGAGCTCTTTATTGGACTGATCAATCACAGTGAAGCACACCGTACCTTGAATCCAACATCATGGTCTCATTCAGTCCTCTTTGATTTTGAAGGTCAAGAAACAATAGATCAATATTTATCATATTAAAAATGAAAATATCTTAGTATTTTTATAAAAATGGTCTAGGCCTTGTAGATCCTCTAAGAAGGTCTTGGAACCCCCACCCCCATTTTAAGAACTATTATAATCAACTCTGTAAAAACTTAAAATTGTAGTGAAACATTGGTAGAGAGAATTTCTCATCTGGAAGTTACATATGACATTGAAATCACAGAGGTAGTCTTTAACTCTATCCTGTCCCTATGGGCATAGCATATGAAGCAAGGTTTCATACTTTCAAGAACTCTTCAATGATATTAATGAGAGTAGTCATAGCACTGTAACTTATTTAGTTCTCACATAATAGCATGAGCTATATAGGGTAGGTACTAATATTCCCATTTTATAGATGAAAAATAATTGAGATGCAGGAGTATTGAACAACTTTTCTAGCATCACAAAAAGTATGAGAAAAATTAGGAGGGAGAAAGAAAGAAAGGAAGGAAGGAAGGAAGAAAGAAAGAAAGGAACGAAGGAAGAAAGAAAGAAAGAAAGAAAGAAAGAAAGAAAGAAAGAAAGAAAGAAAGAAAGAGGAGAACAAGAAGAACAAAAACAAGAGGAAGAATCAAGAGAACAAAACCAAGAAGATGAAGAATAAAGAGGAGGAGAACAAGAAGAAGAACAAAAACAAGAAGAGGAAGGAGAAAGAGGAGGAGAAGGAAAAAGAAGAGGAGGACGAGGAGGACAAGGAAGAAGAAGAAGAAAACAGCAGGAGCAGGAGGGGAAGAAGAGAAGGAAAGCCTTAGGGCTCTGCTAGTACCCACAGAATGTGAACAAACTGGAGGAAGGCCTCCAGTATGTGGGGTAGATCCTTAATAGATTATTTATGAGAGAACATGAATGAAAATCCCATAGAATGAGTTGTTTTACCATTTATCCCAGGGAGGGGGCTGTCTACCCTAGCAACATCACAGTGCTATCAGGGTATCAAAAGGGAAGGATAGGGATTATATATATATATATATATATATATATATATATATATATATATATATATACATGATAAGTGTGGGAGAAAAGGTGTAGTAAATTTCTGCCAGTACAAGTTCTGAACCCTCTTTGGTTGGTCAAAGTTCCTTAGCAAGGAGTCCTGCAGAAGTCAACTCTCCTGGTTGAGACCCCTACTATGTCTGGGTTTGAAGTGTGATTCTTCTGCTTAACCACATAAGCATCACTACTAATACCTACAGCAGATTGTTATTTTATTTTGTTTTAAAGTATAAAGGGAAAAAATATTTTCCCCAGCTAATGTTCCTCAGACTGAAACCTTTATGTGCCCCTATTATTCATAAAGACCTCCAGTGACAAATCCATAGCCCTGGTGACCAAGACAGGACTTCCTGGGGAGTTAATAAATGGATTAAACACCATCTAATTAGACTGGCTTTTAGTTATAATAAGGAAAGAAGGCAAATCTGTGGAACATTGTGCTACACATTTAAATATCTCTCCAAGATTGCTCCCTGCTCAAGGGTCCTCATGGCTAAATTATGCATTAGGCATCTTCAAAGCTCTAAAAACTGTGAGTGCTCTTGGGATATACTAAGGGATACTCAGCTCTAAACATACAACTTCTGGATGAAAACTTTCTTTCACTGCTCTCCAATATTCTTTCCCACCAAGGGAGCACAAGACAATTTCACAATTCCAAGCAAGGTAGGAAAGCCAGGGCTGGTGGAGGATTCGCTGTATCCCTTTGTTGCCACAATGTTCTAACCATTGCCTGCATTCCAAAAATATCCTTGGCTCAATCCCAGACACAGCAAGTCTACTGGCTATTGTCTGACTGTGCTGCTCTCCTACAGTTCAAGTGTGCTCTTGGATCACTCCCTTGAATTCCAAATTGTTTTTATTTGTGCTCTGAATCTTCTTTCTTTCTTTCTCCCTTCCCCCTGTCCCAATTCCTTCTGCACACCACTGCCAGACTAATCTTGCTAAAACAGAGCTCAGATCATCTGTTTCTCCTGCTTCGAAATCTCACTGTCAAGAGGAAAAAAATCCAAATTCCTTGGACTGTTATTCAAAATCCTGCCTAAATCTGGATGCAGTCTCTTTCTAGCTTTAATTTTTATTCCTTCTCAGGTCAAATCTACTGCCCCATTCAGTCAGGTGAGAATCCCATAACTGTCCTCTATATCAGTGGAGTCAAACTCAAAACAGAATGGAGCCATGAGGATCCCTGTGAGTGGCATATTGACTTCATTTTAAAAATGTATTATCTATGTTTTGTTGAATTTATATTAATTTTTTGCTAGATATTTCCCAATTACAATTTAATCTGGGCTTGCAGTCCTTGTGTTTGACACTTCTGGTCTATGTCAACCATGTTTGCTTTGGCTTCCAACCCAGAGTCATAGGATCTCAGAACTAGAAGAGAACAGAGAGCCTATTTAACTTAACCTATTGCCAAACAAGAATCCTACTAGCTTCCTAACCATTGTTCATTTAACCTCTTCTTAAAAACTTGAAGTGGCATAGAACTCACTATCTCCTGAGACAGGTATCTTCCTTATTAGAATTATTAGAACAGCTCAAAACCCACTCCTCTTCCCAACATCTTTATTTTGGTCAAGGGCTCCACCATCTTTCTGGGGTTGAAGTCTTAGTCATTTTTAGTTATCTCTACTCTCCCTCATCCTTTATATTTTATCAGTAGCCAGGTTCTGTCAATTCTATCTCCAAAACATCTCTTATGTCAAGTCCCAATTTTTCTCTTCATACAATATCCACCCTAATTAAGGCTGGATCATTCCAATAGTCTTCTACATGATCTCTCTGCCTCCAGTCTTTCATTTTTTACACACTATCATTGGTATAGCTGCTAAAGTGTATCATTTCCCTGCTCTAGAAACTCCAATAGCTCCTTGTTGCCTATAGAATAAAATGCAAATGGATTTCTTTGCTTTTCGAAGCTCTTTACAACTAAACTCCAGATGACCTTTCCAGATTTATTCCAAGTTATCCTCTTTCATGCAATTAACATTCTAGCTACATTGGAATACTTGTGATACCCCCAAACAACATTATTTCTTCTTCTTCTAGCTGCCTCCCATTCCTAGGCTGTATTTCCACCTCACCTTTACCTCTTAGAATGCTAATAATAATGATGATGATGATGATAATGATGATAAATAAATAAGCCCCTTCCTACATAAGGCCTTGCTCTTAGCTTCTCATGACCTTCAAATTATTTTATATTCTCCATGAATCATATTTTTATTTACTTACATGTGCACACATCAGATTATAACCACTTTGAGGGCAGGGATTATGTCATTTTTTTCTATCCCCCCCTTTTTTACTATTCTATTACAGTGCCAATTGATTGATTATATCACTCATTTAGAACTTTAATAGAAATAATGAATCATGTTCCCATTTCAACTACTTCATGGGTGTGGGGGAGTAGGATGGTCCAATTCATTCCCATAGAACAAATATTTATCAAGCAATCTAGTATAAGCTAAAAAACTCTATTATAGGCTCTATGAGTATAAAAAATGATTTCATTTCTGCCCTAAACACTTACAACCCAGGAAAGGCATAATACAAAATAATAATAGGTAACCCTTGTAGCATGCTTTACAGTTTGTGAAGTATTTTAAAATACATTATCTAAGTTGTATCTTACAACACCTCTATTCAGTTGTCACTCTTTAAAGGTGAAGTTCAGAGAGGTTCTTGATTTGCCCAGGGTCATTCAGCTAGAATGCATTCAAGGTGGAATTTGAATGCAGGTCCCATTGACTCCCAATTCAATGCTCTTTCCAATGAATCATATTATCTCTCATCTTATCCTGGGAAAATTATGTAGTATATTGAATTAAATGGTATCCAAGGAAAGAGAAACTTTAGACCCATTTGTCTTTACTTTTTGGACAATTGCTTCTCTCAAAGAGCAATAATATTAACACGATGACTCACACTATACTAATGAACTTCCATAAGATTGAGGGAGGAAGGCCACTAAATCATAGGGATTACGGTTAGAAAAGTTCTGGGAAGGATCTCCTTGGTCATGTACCTCATTTTAAAGATTAGGAAATAGGTCCATGCATTACTTCCCCAAGGTAACTTGCCTTGTACAGAAGTTCAGAGGTGGGTTGAATGAGAGTTCATTTCCAGGACAAAGGAAGATGTCCAAAGGCACTAAGGTAGGAAAGACCAAAAGGCAGAGAACAGCAAAAAGGCTAGTTTAATTACAACAGTCAGCTCATACTTTTCTATTTCTCCTAGAGCAAATAACATAGTGGTGAGTCTAAAGAAGGATTTCAATAAATACCTGTTGAATTGAATTGGCCTGAATTACAAAAAATAAATCACATTTCAATATAAATACCTGTTGAGCTGAATTGTCCTGAATTATAAAAATAAATCACATTTCAATATAGAAAGACAAAAAAGAGTTTTATAAGAATTTGTTATAAAATACTGTGTTTTTAAAGAAATTTAATTGAATAAAGTATTCACAAAGTTGCTCTAATTATGATTCCTTCTTTATTACTTTGTATGTACTTCTTTTATTACTTTATTACTTTGTACATCTTTTTGTTTTCTGTTGAGTATGATTTAAAAAAAAATTTTGTACATATACCACTGTTTCCTGAACAGCTAGTTGGAACAATGGATAGAACAGCAGACCTGAAGTAAAAAAAATCTGGATTTAAATCTTCTTAGATACTAGCTGGGCAAATCACTGAACCTTGTTTGCCTCAGTTTTCTCATCTGTCAAATGAGCTGGATAAGGAAGTGGCAAACTACTTTGGTATTTTTGCCAAGAAACTCTAAATGGGGTCACAAAGTCAGACATGACTGAAAAATGACTCAACAACAAAACTCTACCTTCTAACTTGGTCTTTGAAGCTCACTCTTATAATTAATCTAATCATTGTAGTAAATCTAGAGGCAGTACAGGGATAGAATTGAAACATTTCATCATCAAATTACCATGACCCAAGATTTTTTTTTTTTTATCTTAGGGAAACTATGATGGAATCTTGTACCATTCCATAAAACACAAAGTCAAGTTTTTTGGAGATCTATTCACCCCTAGGCAAACTCTCTTCAGTAGCCAATCTCTGTATCTGGTATTAGTCAGGGAAGATCAATTGAGGGACAAGAAAAACCATAACTCAAAACTCTCCCTTTCATTGTCATGCTCTCTGACTCAAGAGTAAACTACATTTTTCCAGAGGCCTTACTTGGACAATTTTATTTAGTAATTTATGTAAACCCTTCAAGAAGAATTTATCCACTCAACTGTGAAAATGGGGGACGAATCAATAGAACAAAGTTCTGTCATTTTTATTTTATCAATCATGAAGTAAATTTTTTTCCATCTCAGAGCTCCTATAAATTCCTTACCTCAAATGCTTCTCTGATGACAGTTTTTCAATGATACCTGACTATTCTCTGGATCTGGGTCAGGGAAGTGGGGAAAGCACAAAATTTGACCCTTCCTGGTAGAACTAGTACCAACATCAGTGCCTTAGCAGGACACATTCCCAGTGCTCTAAGGACACTTGAAAGATTATTAGAGAGAGAAGAGCATTTGGTGGTACACTAGTTTCCTGCCTCCCTGGCTCTTCTTAAAGTCATTCTGAAAGAAAATTTAATGGGCACTTGTGACAAATTCACTTGTGATCTCTGCAATAACTTCAAAGTCACTACTTTTCTTTCCTTTCCCCTGGAATAACAGGCATGTTGACCCTTTTTTGGTTAAATAAGTCCACTACATAAATGACGTTTCTTTCAGTTTTCATCCTGAAATTAGTTAGCTATCCAAGTCCCCAAGGACAAAATCACCCATTGCTCTAACATGCCAGCTAAGCAGAATAGAGATGTTTTAGCTTGGAGGATATCAAATCTTCCTTTTCTGAGAAGTCCTCCACTTTTCTAAAGATTATATCTGTTGAGAGATGTGCCTGGCTCTCACTTCTGATCCAATGCAATCCTATTCATCCACTCATTCAATCCAATCTAATACAAGTCAACAAGCATTTATTAAGGACCTACCATTAGCAAAACACTGAGGCAAAATTTTAAAAAATGATCATAGCTCTTAAAGAACATTCTCCTGGGGAAAGGAGGTGGTTTATAGAAGCGAATATCATATAATCATGTCATGTGCTGATCAGTTCCATTTAACAAATATTTATGAAGTACCTACTATGGGTGAGAGACTGTACTGGGTCCTAGTGATCCAAAGAAAACAAGAAATTCTTCCTCATGCAGGACAAGGGATTGTTGGGGTGGGGTGGGGGAAGTTATGATCATACAGATATATTAGGAAATAAATGTAAGGTACATGGTTTCAAACGGTAGAGAGAAAATGTTGAAAACCAGAGAGAACAGGAAAAGCCTTGAGTAGGAGGTGGCATTTGAGCTATGCTTAGAAGGATGTGCAAGAAAGTCTCCCTGGAAGGTGAAAAAAAATCCTCACAGAATCTGAATGAGACCTTAGAGATTCTCTCTGTCTCTCTGTCTCTTTGTCCCTCTCATTTTATATATTATATACAAAAATATACAGTCAGAACAAACATATACATATGTATGCATATATGCATATAAATACAAACACACACAAAAATGTGTGTGTTTAGTATATATGTGATATGTAGACCTGTGTCTTCCTTAGTTTGGGCAACTCCTAGTATGGAAAAATCTTTCACTGATGTAAATTAGTACATTGACAAGTTGTCTCACTAGCCCACTTGCCCAGGATAATATAATGAATGACTAGGACTTGAACTAAAGGTCTTCTAATCCATTATACCATATTGTCTCTTGCTTTATCATATAGATTAAGAAATTGAAACCTAGAAAGACAGATAGAATTTAAGCCCTGAGATTTCTGACTCCATAGCTAATTCACTTTTCCATTCTATTACCTACTTTTCTTTGAGGTTTCTAGTAGAAAGGACATCATTTAATTTGTTTTCCATTTGGTTAGCAGAATGATGCTATCATATCTAGGCCCAGAGAATTTGGATTTAAAAAGTGAGGGGTCACAAGAAATGAAAAAGGAAACAACTTTGAAAGATCAAAAAACCTTGACCAAAGCAAAACAATGATCAACTATGTTTAAAAGAGTGATGAAAAAGGAAAGTATTGAAAAAGAAAAGAATGATGAAAAGAGTGATTAAAAAGAAAAGTGTAATAAAATCTACCTTCCCACTTCCTGGTAGAGAGATGATGGACTAGAGATATAGAATCAACCTTGCATTTTCAGAAATCATCAATGTGCTAATTTTTTGTGACTTGGTTATAGATATTTGCTACAAGAGAGTTTCTGCTTTTGGATTAGGGGACATGCATTAGTGAGTAGTCAGAGATTTGGAGAAAAACAGAGCAACAATAAAAAATTATGAAAAAATGTGATTATAAATCCTATTTCCAGGATGCATATACTAATAGATGGGCATAATAATGTCCTATAAACAAAGTATGAATATGCGTGATTGTAAATAAACAGATAAGAAAAGTGAGCAAGTTTGGAGAGATCATCTAATCTAACACATAGGAGGATTATGAAAAGTGACTTGACTCTTAAACTCTCTTGGACTGACTACCACAGCAGTGTCTTCCTCATTTTGCCACTTCTATACTCTTCAAGGCACTCATCTGATTTTATACTAAATTTGTAAAATAGAACAAGTATTATTTCCATTTTACAGATTGTTAAACTGAGTTATAGAGAATCAAACTGATTTTAAAGACTCACAGAATGTCAGAGCAGGGAAGCAGTTTAGATATTATTTGTTTCTAGGTCCTCTTTTTATAGGTCAGGAAACTGAGATCCAGAATTATCTAAGAGAGTCCTCAAAATATCACTTTGGGGAATGAGAGGGTTCTGGGTGGGAAGATAAAATGTAGACTCACCTGCCTTTGCTTTGTGATACCAAGTTCTCCCAGAGAAAGACAGTATAAACATTCCAAGAGTTGGTTTAAACTGTACTAATTAACTCCCAGGGACTTAGCATTTGCCCCAAAAGTACATGAGATCCTGAGCTCCTCTAGCTGATTATTTGCAGAAGATGAAAAAAGAAGTAAATTGAAGAGCAAAGACAGCTTCAACTGGTCTAAACTCTGACCAAGAAAGATGAGTGAAAGAATGTCACATCCCCTTGGCTCTTTCTGGCTCAAAGAGTATTCTCCATGCAAGAAAGCTTGAGGACCATAGTCTAGCCCTAAATGGAATGGGGCATAGCATCCTGTTCTTCTGTTAGGTTATAACCCTTGAACCAACAACCATAAAATAAAGAGGAATACGTGGACCAGATGACTTAAGTGAAACTGAACACAATTCTTTCCTAGAGAATGAAGCAAAATAACCTAGTAAAAAGAGATACAGAACCTGGGGAATCTAATTTTGACTCTTCTGCCTAATGGTATAGCATGAGTGAATTCACTAGCCTTTTCTGTTCTTCTCTCTGCTTGTGTGTAGAAAGATAGCTTTGGCCCTCAAAGTCTTTTTCAATCCCTTTCTTGAAATTCTAGGATAAGAATAGATTTCCTTTCTCTTTTCCATAAATTTTCTTTCACATTTCCTTTGAATGGTAAAAAAAAAAGGAAGTTGGGGGCAGCTAGGCGGTACAATGGATGGAGAACTGACTGTGGAGTCAGTAGAACTTGAGTTCAACTCTAATCTCAGGCACTTGATTCATTACCTCACAACAAAAAAAAAAGTAAGATGAAGAGTTATCTCTATGCAGGAGTTTGGAAAACTTGGGGTCAGAGGGAACTAGTTCCACCTAGAATCATGTTAATATCAATGTCTTGAAAATCAATAAACCTCTTTGAACCTCAGTTTCCTCATTTATAAATGAGAATAATTTTACTTGAGAGAAAGCATGATAAAGTGGTTAATTGGATTTAGAGTCAGGAAGACTTGTGCTTGAATCGTGCCCCAGATATTTATTGTGGAGTCCCAGGCAAGTCACTTAATCTCTAGACTTCAGTTACTTTATCTTTAAAAAGAAGTGGTTGAACTTGATAATCTATAAGTCCCTTTCCAGTTCCACATCCATGTTTTTACTGGTATTGTCTAGTGTAGAAAGCACTTTATAAAATTTAAAACACCATAGAATTATAAATTATTATTATTATTATTATTATTATTATTATTATTATTAGTTGTTGTTGTTAAGTCCTTTCACTCTATATGACCTCATTTGGGAATTTTTGGGCAAAGATACTAAAAGTGGTTTGCTATTCTCTCCAGTTTATTTTATAAAAAGAGGAAATGGAGACAAACATGGTTAAGTAATCTTGCCCAAGGTCATATATACAATAAATGTCTGAGGCCATATTTAAACTCAGAAAGATGAATCTTCCTGACTCCATGGCCAGCACCCTCTCCACTGTATTACCTAGCTACCCCATTAGTACTGGTCCTTAAAACCATTCACTTTTGAGTAAATCTCTTTCTCTAGATATGGGCTGGTTTTGCCTCAAAGCTTATCTGAATCCAGAACTCCCATGGCCTCTGCCGTGACCAAAAATTAAACTAGAGACAAGTAGGACACAGATCCTGAACCAACACAACTGATGAAAACTGCTTCCTTTTCTCACCAGGCAAATCTGGCAATAGCACAGAAAAAAAGTCAAACTAGATGTCCAATTGTCTCCACACAGAAAAGTATCTCTTCTTCTCCCCCTTGTGGCCAGGTGAGACAAAGCGGAGAGAAGCAAAATCACGGGCAACCCTAGTCATCCACCAGATTTGAAAGTCATGTTTTCCATTCCTATTTAGTAGAGACTTTAGAGACATGGAGACAGAAGGTGAACAGAGACCTTTACTAAGCCCAGGGATGGGGCCAGGGTTTGGTACTCTAAATGAGGTCTAGTGGATTTGTAGGAAAAACAGAGCTGTGTCTGACATTTACTAGATGGGGGAAGTTTGCCCTTTTTTAGCTTTAATTGCCTCAACTATAAAATGAGGATAATAATACCTGAATATTTAGTCAGAATGATTTAGGGAGGAAAATGAACTTATAGGTGCTTATATAGGGAGACATGATAATATCAATGTAGCATCAGTTTAGTTACTAGATATACAAGTATTATCATCTAGAAGAGCCCAAGTATAAGAAAAGCAAAGGAAAATGCCAAACATTTAAGCAACAGCATCATAAAATTGTTCATTCATCCCCACCCCACCCTGCATCTCTTCCCCTTCTCATCAACATCTCTTTATTCACTAAGTTATTTATCTTCCAATTATTGGAGGTGTTTGACTAACACATATTATCTTCGTCAGAGCCCCCTCCCAAAAGGCCATTCATTCACTCTAGGCCAGTTTTAATTAACCAGTATAGAATTTGGGATGAAAGGTAGGAAACAAAAGGTCTTCCTTATGCAATCTTAGCCAAAATAAAACTATATTAACATTTCACCTTTTGTTCCTGCACATGAAAAGACTTTTATGCATATTAGCAAAAGTTATTTACAATTGTGAGGAAAATGAAAGGAGAAGAATATACAGCTCTGACAGACATTTTGATTTCCCCAAAGCTGCAGTGCAGGGATAGGGTAGGCTGGGCTTGAGGAAGGACCTTCCAAATCCTTAACAAATTCTCAGAATTAGGATATAAGCGGAACTGTTTCCTGCACGAATGTGTGTATATTTGAGGGAAGGTGAGAGAGAGAGAGAGAGAGAGAGAGAGAGAGAGAGAGAGAGAGAGGCAGAGAGAGACAGAGAGAGACAGAGAGAGACAGAGAGAGACAGAGAGAGAGAGAGAAGCAGTCAGAAGGAAGGAGAAAGAGAGAGGAGTGGGGAGACAGAAAATGAGAAAGAGGGAGGGAGGAAGGAAGGAAGGAAGGAAGGAAGGAAGGAAGGAAGGAGCAAGAAGGAGAAAGAGTCAATGGGAAGAAAGGGAAGGGAAGAAGGGAAAGAGAAAGAGAAAGAAGGGAGAGAAAGAAAAGGAAGGAAGGAAGGAGAGGCAGAGAGAAGAGAGAGATCAGAAAAAAACCTTGAATTATACACAAAAGGCATTTTCTGACTCTTGTCCCTGCTGCCAGTGCTTTGCAGTAGAAGAACACAAGTCAGACTAGACTTGGAGAAGGTCAATCAAACAATTGGCCAATCAATCAAACAGTTATTAAATATTTACTATGTGATAGGTACTATTCAGGCTTGGCAGATAAAAGACCCCCAAATATTGAATAATCCTTGCCTTCAAAGAACCATCTTTTTCCTGTTTAGGATAAATAATATATGTATAGACAACATAAATATATATATATATATATATATATATATATATATATATATATATATATATATATATATATATAATTTAGGTATACAAATATTCCTATATACATAGATAACTTGATCAGGACTTGTGATTTCAACCCTGCCAAGGTGAAATTCTATCTGCCCAATGCAGATCAAATGACTCTCATGGTATTTACAATCTCAGAGAGTTGCCTGGACCCTCTAAAGTCTAAGTAGCTTTTCCATGATCAGACTAAATGTGTCAGAGATGGCACTTGAACCCAGGTCTTCTTGACTCAGAAATTAGATCCCTCTCTAATGTACAATACCACTTCTCAATTGTCCAAAATATACATTAAACAAGAATGTGACCTTGGACACTTCTCTCTGAGCCTCAGTTACCTTCTCTGTAAAAGAAAAGGGTTATACTCACTAGTCTAGTCTTCAAAGGTCTTTCCAGTTCAGGCATTCTGAGATGCTCTGGTTCATTTGCTGTATGGCATTAAGCAAGTCTCTGTATTTGAGTTTTTCCATCTGTCAAGTACAAATAGCAAGATATATTTGCTTTTTAAAAGAAGGAACAAGCCCCAAGGTGAAATGGGCTGCTTTGGGCAGTAGGAGGTTCTTTGTCACTGGAGGCTTTCAAGCAGAGGATGACAACTGATAGACTGAAGAAGCAGAATGGTAGAGAACAGTTCTGGACTCAAGAGTCAGGAAGACATGGGTACATATCTCATCTCTGACACTTAGCAGCTGTGCAACCCTGAGCAGATCACTGGCCCTTGGTTTCCTGATGTGTAAACTGAGGGAGTTGGATTCCAGGCCTTTTGAGAAGACTTCTAGCTCAAAATCTATGATCTTCCATTTTGTAGGGACATTCCTGCCCAGGCATAAGTTGGGTCAGATGATCATTAAAGACTTTACAAACCTGAGTTTCTGTGACTTTGGGATAATAATGTCTGCCTTACCTCTTTCATAAGATGGCTATAAAGATAAAAATGAGATGACAAATGTCAACATTTTGAACTGCTCAAAACATCACAAAGATGTCAGTCACTATGGTACTATTGCTTCCTTATGTCTCTTTCCCTGCATTCAGGGAAACAAGTCTCTTGTCTCTCTTTCACAGATTCAAAATAAAATGAAATCTAACCATGAATTCCTGATATGACATGGTGTAAATCATATTCTCTTTCTCAGCCCCAGTTATCCAGTTACCCAGTTACACACACTCATGAGGGAATTAGGCTGGATTATCTGTCACAACCCTTCCAGCTCTGGTAGTCTTGAAATCTTCTCTAAGATTTTGTGTTAGAAAGTCTCTTTGATGGTTAGAACATCAAGTTACCAAAAATCAAAAATATATGGGGAATCGACATAAATCTGAACAATTAAGAGCCATTCCCCAAAAGACAAGTGATCACAGAAATTTAAAAGATAGAAGTAGGAAAATGAAATAAGGGGAAAGGAAAAAGCATGTATAGACCATAGACACACAGAAATATTCTCATTTTCCTTGATAGAAGTGATCACAGAAAATATTCATTCCTTTGAAAAAGAATTATTAAATGAAACAGTGCCTGATTTTAATGAATTTACAATCTGGGGTGGAAAGGGAATATATATACATATACATACATATATATATATATATATATATATACACATATATATGTGTGTGTGTGTATATATATATACAGATAAATACATATGAGATAATATGCAAATAGATGCAAAGTAATTTCAGAATCTAGATAGACTATGTATAAGTTCATTCATAAGCTCATGGGTACTGAGCTATGACAGAAGCTCAGGAATTCTAAGAAGTAGAGGTAACTGTATCTAGGAATAAAGGATAGCCAGGAAAAAAAAAGGTATGAATATGGAAAACTGTGTTATTTTCAGAGAACAAGTAGGCAGATTTGGCTGGTTCATGGAGTGTGTAAGTTAATTGATCAAGCAAGTATTGATTAAATGTCTCTTATGTGCTAGACATTGTACTAGTTATTGGGAATAAAGAGAAGGAATGTGTAGAAGCCTAGAAAAGTTGATTGGAGCCAGATTGTAAAAGATTTTCAATGCCAGATGGAAGAGTTGGTTGAAGTTTTTTAAGGATGAGAGTGACACGGTCACTCTTCAGGAATGTTGCTTTAATAGATATGTGGCAAATGGATGAAAGTGAGAAAAAACAAAAGTTATGAAGGCTAATAATCCACCTGAGAAGTACTGAGTACCCCTGAATTAGGGTGGCGGGAATGTCAATGAAGAGAAGCAGGAATCTGTAAGGGATGATGCTGACAGAGAGACAATATGAGAGGAATTTGAGGATTCTAAAGAGTTAATGAGGACTCCAAGATTGTAAATCTGAGTGAAGGATATTAGCAGAAGTAGGGTCATTAGGAAGAAGGGAGAAGGAATGATGAGTTTGAGATGCCTATGAAAAATCCAGGTGTAAATGACAAGATTGTTGGAGATACTGAACTCTGGAGAAAAAATAGGACTAAGTATCAGTTTTTAGAGAGGAGATTTGAACTCAAGAAACTTGATGAGATCACAGAGAGTATGAAAATAGAAGAGAAAAGGGACCAGGATAGACCCTTGTATGACACATAGTTCAGAGATGAATTATGGATATTGATCCAGCAAAGGAGATCATGATGGAACAACTACACTGGAAGGAAGAGAAACAAAAGAGAGTTGTATCCTGTAAATCTAGGGAGGAAAAGATCCAGAAGGAAGCAGTGGTCATCAGTGTAAAAACTGCTTCCAAAAGGTCAAAAATGATGGGTCTTTTACCCACATATAGTTCATTATTTAACTAAAGGATATAAACAATTATGTTACAAAAGAAGAAAAGAAGATTATCAACAACTATAAAAATATTAAAAACCACTAATCATTATAGAGATGAAAATTAAAACTGCTCAGAGGCATCACCTCACAAGATACTCATCAAGATACAGATGATAAACGATGGGAAAATTCAGTGTCAGAATAGCATATTAATTCACTGAATTAAAGTAGGTTTGAAGTTGTTGGTGGAGCTATAATTAGTAGCAACATTCCAAAAAACTATTTGATAACTCAAGTGACTAAACTGACCATACACTTTGACCCATATTTTCCACTACTAGATTTATATCTCATGGAAGTTGCTTCATATAATAATATCAATATTCAAATGAGAAAATCAATGTAGGGTACTATGTTCATGGTGGTTATTATTCTAAATGACAACAATAAAAGCTAGGTTTCAAATGCAGAGCTTCCAACTCCAGTCTTCTTTCAAATATATCCCATTGCCTCTATGATTCAATTTCCCTATAACCCCTGGAAAAGGAAGTGCCATTGGGTTTTCTAACTCTTACTAAATATCAGGTAATCTCAAATGTGTTGCCTGGTTATTGTTCTATTTTGTTTTGTTTTGTTTTGAGCATATTAAATAGAAGATGTGTGACATAAGAAGCCACCCACTGAGGGGAAAAGGTCCTCAGGCATGAGTTTCTGAAATGAAGGATTTATTAAAATCCCAGCAGATATAAACTCCTGTAGGTTAACAGCTTGTCAACAGAGAGGTTATTAGTACACTTGCATACCTACCCCATTCCTGTTCTGCAATTAGTCCCCAAGACTGTCAGAGCTCAGGAATGTTACAAAAGGCTACCGTTCTCTTTACTTTTGTCCCTGATCTGTACAATTTGTGCGTATGCATTTTTCAACAACAACTAATTATAGGTGTCTTCTGAGAATCAGAAAAAAAAGCTGTTTTGTTGTTTGCACACAAAAAGAAGATAGAAAGACCTACACCTTGAGAAAATTGAACTCACCTTGGCCCCATAGAAACTGAGAGTCCTTTCCAGTCAAGAGATTGTTTAAAATATACAGCCACAGAACTGGAATAAACCTTAAAGAGTCATCTAATTCAGCCTAATGCCTTGGTAGAGAACCATCCCTGAAGCACACAGGGAACATTTAATTTGGTTCTTGTTACTTCCAGAGTTTTCAATGATACCAGACAATTGTGATAAAGTAAAAATTATCCCCTTTGCCTAATTCAGCTAAGATATAATTTAGGTTCATATTTTTATGATAGGAAGGGAATAAAATGAAATATCTCATCATCATTATTGTCCTTCTATTAGTAACCTTTCATAAGCTTGAAGACTCTTGAAACAAAACAATGGATGGAGGTAAGGATAAGCTGACAGTGGATTTCAAACCTTTTCTGGGTCAATGGTATGATACAGCAACAACAAAAACTAATCTATTCTCAAGTTACATTAAAATGGGTATAATGGAAGTCAAAGTCTTGCTATAGTCTTCCTAGTTAAATTATATCTAGAATATCATGTTTAGTTCTGGGTGCACATTTGAAGAAGGATTTTGGTGAGCTAGGCAAGGTGCTTTCAGATAAGAGTAACCAAGTAGGAAGCAGGTGTATATTGATGTAATAAAAGAGTATGTCGGGGGTCATGGGGATGCTTAGCTTAGAAAAGGGAAGACAGAGAAGGACTATGACAGCTATCTCCAAGTATTTGAAGGTCTGTCACTTGAAAGAAATAGACTTGTCCTGCTTAATCCTAGAAGACAGAACTAGGAACAATTATTTAGGCTTGATATAAGGAAAAACTGCCCAATAATTAGAGTTCTCCAAAAATGGAATGGGCTGCCTATGGAGGTCAGGGAAGTCCCTTTGCTGAAAGTATTCAAGAAAAAGATAGATCAAGCATGTAGCATTCCTATTCGGGTATGTATTGAATTAAATGACCTCTGAAGCTTCTTCAAATTTGGCTATTCCATCTAATTCTATGGCATCTTCATTCTTATTCTCTCTTACTGAGTTAATTTTTCCTTCATCTATTCATCTTTGCTCCTCACCCCTCTCTTCTTCAGTCAATTTCCTGTATGATTGTTGATGCCCTGCTTATGTTTTCTAACTGGAGGAGAAACCAACCACACCCTTCTGAGTGAAAATTATTCACTTCCTATAAAAATTAAGTCAGCACACATTATTTTATCCATTTACATCTGATGAAACTGAGGCTAGAAGAGATTAAGTGACTTCCCAATGCCACATAGATCATAAAAAGAATTCAGATTCCAGATAGTCCAATGATTCTTAGATTATTTCTCTTTGACCTTTTCCCCCAGGTCACCTTGTTTTTGATAAGGGGTCCTTTACATTTTTTTAGATTTTTTTTCAGTCTTTCTATTAAATTTGTTCTATTTGGTTTTTATTGTTTTCAAAGTCACTGATTTCTATCTAGACCAATAAAATTTTTCCATTAAAAACATAACAAACATCTACAAAAAATTTATACTTCCAGATAAATGGATAGCGATATAAACACAGTAGAACAGAGTATCATAAATGGGATTATGAATGTTATGTTTAACTTGTTTTTAATTTTAAGAACATAATAAATTCAATATCATTTCAAAACTCTTTTGTGAGTCCTTCTGACCAGGTTAGTTATTTCTAAATTTTAAGTACAACACACTTTCCACTATATCCTCTACTGCCTTTCCCAGCAAAAATCTCCTCTGATGCATAACCTAAAGGAAGTTACATCAGTACTAAAGGCCTAACTCTTCTGGAAACTAGACCTCTAAGATTAAATAGTTAAAAATACTTTGGATTTATAGTGACCAATTTTCACTGAGAAAATGCTCCTCTTCTTCTTTTCATTGGAGTGTTCAGATCATATGGATGTATAATATTGCTTATTCTATCAGATTGTGAAAAAGTACTGGATCTGCTTAACTTTTTTCTTTGTTACAAAGGAAGGTTTAATTAAAGGGTGAGGCATGGAAATGAGACAGACTGAGAGGGAGAGGCAAAAGACACAGGCTTACAACTAAGAATAACTTGACCAAGAAAGCTAGCATATTCTAACTGAGGGGGGAAAAACAAAATTAGAAAAAAAAATTGATGAAATAAGGAGCTTCCATTAATTGCAGATGAAGAGAAGATAACTGAGTAAATTCTTTGAAATGCAAGCCTAAGAGTCAAAAGAAACAAAAAAGTAAACACATTGAGATATGCAATGATGAAGCATTTATTTATCTAATGCGGGAGATGCAACAAGTGTCCCCTCAGAATCTTAATGTCTTTAAGAATCTTTGAGGGATTAAGGCAGAGGACATAGCAGTAATTTTCCTAAACTTTGCAAATCTTCAGAGAACAAGAAAAGGGAAGATAGAAAGGAATACAGCAAGGACTGTAAAAAGGAATACAGCAAGGAATGAAGAAAGAGGAAGAGCATAGAATTTTTTGTAACATAATAAGAGTATATAAGAACATGGAGGAAGGGGTGGGGGAACAGGCAGTGTAAAAACTTCATTATCACCTGATTGGACAAAGGAAAATTTAATAGATACAAATACAGACAAAGAGGTTAGCAAAGAAATATATTATACTCACTAATAGTAACCAACATTTATGTAATATATAAAGTTTGCAAATTGTTCTGTTTTTATTATTTTGTTTATCCTAACACTAACTTTGTGATGAAGGTGCTACTATTATTTCCATTTTACAGTTGAGAAAATAAGCTGAGAAAATTTCAGTGACTTGTTCAGGGTCACGTAGATAAAAGTATCTGAAGTAAGATTTGCATTCTATTCTTCCTAACTCGAGATCTGGCACTATGGCACTAGCTGCTTCAATAGTGAATCAGGATGGGAAAAAGAGAAGTTGATTAAAAGGGAAGGTAAATTCAGAGAGTATTATTCATAAGCAAAACAAACTCCATTAGAAGACAATTTATCATGAAGATGGGAATAAAAGGAAAGAAAGATAGAATAAGACCTGTGATTAAGGTTTGGATGATGAAGAGAAGAATAGTAGCAGAAAAGAAATATATTGTATAAAATAAAGATTACTGGAGTTGGGCACATACAATCCTCTCTCATCGGAAGGGGGGAATGGGCATCAAAGAAAGGGAAATGTATAAAAGAATTGGATAGAGGGAAATACATACTTAACAATCATATTTATAAATGTGAATGAAAAGAACTCACCCATAAAATAAAACAAGGTGGCAGAATAGATTAAAATCCAGAATCTAGCAACATAATTTCAAATAAAACATTAAAACAGAAAGATTCAAACAGTTTTCATTTATAATTTCTTGAAATACTGTCCAGGATTTTTAAAAAAAATTATAGTTTTCAGAGAATTCATTAAATTTTAGATGATCTCTCCTTAACCTGTTTTCCAGGTTAATTACTTTTGGCAATAGACAGCTTAAATTTTGTTCTATTTTTACACATCATTTGATTTGGTTCTAATTCTTTTTTACTATTCATGAACTCATTGATTTCTGTTTGACCCTTTCTGGTTTTCAGGGATTTCATTATTTGGGTAAGTTTTGCCACTTTCTGTACTAAGCTATATATTGTCTTTAATATTCTTTTCCCTAGGACTTTTGTTTCATTTTTATTGATCATTTTTTTCTGTATATTCATGTAACTTTTATGGAAAATTCATTTTCTTTGTTTCTGCATGTAGTTTTTAATGGAGTTATACTCTCTTTTGAGGTGAATTCTTTAGCATCTCTTGATCCTTCAGAAGTCTTATATTTAACTGTCTATTATCTATCTGTCTAAAACAGTCACTGAAATACTGTTGGACCAGGAGGGGCTGAGAAACTTTACACCCAGTAAGTCACAAACCCTCTTTCTTTATTAGAGAGCTTCAGCTCTCTCATCTGCAAAATAGGGGTGATAATAGTATTTATTTCACAGAGTTGTTGGGATGATCAAATGAGATAATACATGATGTCCCCCTATATATATACATATTGATTGTAAATAATAACTATTTATTTTCTGAAAAAGTAAAAGTATTAAAGGCTGATAAAGTATACTTACAGTTTTGGGAACATCCCATATTTATAATGTGCTTTACAAGTCTTTAAACTGCTATGTAATTTCTAGATGCTATTATTATCTTTACTAAGAAGACCCTCTCAACTCTGGAGATTGGGTTCAATTCTAGGGATTCTAAATTGTGAACTAGGCTCTTGCTTGTCCTCTTCGACTCTTCCCCTCCACCTGACCCCTGCCACAGGCCCCCGCAAGGGAAAACTACTTAAAGCACAAGTTTGTTCATGTTTAGGTCTCCCCAAAGTGGGAATAGAAATTATGCTCAATGATCAGTCTACATCAGGTAAAGAACAATTATTTATTTCCTTTGCACAAAAAGACATATTAGCACTTTGACAAGGAAAAAAATCTAACAAATTTGCAGCAAAAACAATGAATCTACTGTTAAACCCAGTAAGGTTGATACTTAAAACATGAATATATAATGCAGTTTTCAGGACATTAGAAATGACATTAACATTCTATCAGGCCAAGTCATGGCTTTGGCTCATCTTCCCGAGGTGCCCTATATTGAAATAAAAAGAGAATTTCTTGCATTGTAGATGGCATGACTGAAAGTATAACATGCTCAGATCTCTTGGGCTCACAAATCTGTCCCCAAGGTGCAGGTAAATGGCACAGTGGATAAAGCACCAGCCCTGGAGTCAGGAGAACCTGAATTCAAATGTGAACTCAGACATGTGCTGTGTATTTGGCACTTGCTGAACAAGTCACTTAACTTCGATTAACTCACCAAATGAACAAAAAAAAAATTGTCCCCAAGTCTAAATGCACCCATCTTAAGATTGTTGTTTGGTTACCTATCATCAGGCAAAGAAATAAAGCAGAAGAGAAATCCAGTCAAGCTCCTCTGTCTGAACCTTTGTTCCAATTACCAAATGGGAACAGTCACCATGCTACTAGAGTGAAGAGTTAGCTTTCCCTCTCCCTCTCTGTCTCTTTGCCTCCCTGTCTCTGTCTCTATCTCTGTCTCTCTGTCCATCACACATATACTCTCTCTCTCTCTCTCTCTCTCTCTCTCTCTCTCTCTCACACACACACACACACACACACACACACACACACACACACACACACACACACCACACCTACCTGGAGTCCTGGAATATAGATATATGTAGGAGTCTCCTGGAGAGCAGACTTAAATTTTCATCAAATGTTATAAATTAGGGCTTAATTTATTGTTTTTCTGACTATCTAAATTTAATTAAGGGAAGAAATTTAAAAATACAAATTAAACTTAAAAGTATATCATGTATTTTTTTCTGGAGAGCTAGTTGTTATACATTTATTAGCATACTCCTGGATATATGTATTTTTTTATTCAATTGGAGAAACTATACATAAACTATACCTGCATTTACAGATGTATAATAAATATGCATATGTAGCCTGCACATGAATATATATTACCAGACATGAAATGTGATTTCTTTGGCATCAGAATCTCTTAATAAGAAAGCTACTGGTTCAGATTTTACCTACTCTAAAACTGACATACACGGAGATACTGAATGATTTCCCCATGGTCACAAAGTCATTGAGGAAAGGGAAGGGAAAAGAATAGACATTTATTAGGCACCTACTGTATGCTAGGCTTCATTGTGCTAAGTGCATTGCAGATTTTATTGCATTTACTCCTTACAACAACTCTTTGAGGGTGCTATTTGACAGTTGAGGAAAGATTAAATGACTTACCCTTATTTGACAATTGAGGAAAGATTAAATGACCCAATATCACACAGTTGGTAAGTGACTGAGGTCAAATTTGACCTCAAGTCTTCCTGACATCAGACCCAAAGTTCTATGGCAGGTACCACCTAGATATATGGGAAAGTCAGGTCATGAACTCAAGTCTTCCTGGCTCTAAATCTACTAGCCATTTACCACACATATAGCCTTTCAGTCTAATAAAATTCTTAAGCCCATCTGATAGATAAAAAACTAAATCATAAGGAAGTAACATCCCCAAATCTAGAGATGGAAGGGATCATGAAGTTCATCTTGCTCAACCCTTTCTCCAAGAGATGAAATGACTTGCCCTTGGTCACACTGGTCATAAATAGTCAAACTAGGATTCAAATCCCGGTCCTCCAAATTCAATGCTTTTTTGGCTATTTCACACACCTTTACCCAATAAAATAAATAGAGGCAGGTCAAGAAACCTAGGTCCTAAGGGTTCTTCCTGCCTAGACCATCTACATTGCTTTTACTGCTCTTTCCACCGCAAGACTGTGACAGTTGATGCCATCATCCTTCAGAGTTACTGTATTTAAATGACACTGAAGCATCACCCAGCTATAACCCATCCAGCACTGAGCTGACGAGTCAGCCGTCAAAAGCAGCTGGTTTACCGCTAGCTCAGAATGAAATGTCGAGGCTGCTCCAGCTCTTGCAAAGTTTCATTTTTCCCAAATACCAAAAGGTCATAGGCTGTCATAGGAACTAACTGTCTGAAAAATGTGATTTTTAAAATATCTATATTAGGTAACTAAGCCAATAGTACTTTGCTATGCAGTAGCTGTAAAAGAGCACAAGATATTGCAAGGTACTTCTGGAACCTGCATCTTGGGTGACGGCTTAGTTCAAATTCCTCTCTTATTCTATACCTTTTCAGGACACGTATTCTCGGTTTGCACTAAATAATAGCTAAAAGTTCATTAAAACTTTTTATTTTTCTCAATAGCCTGTATAGGTAGTTTAAGTATTATTATTATTATTCCTTTTGCAGGTGAAGAAATTAAGATTCAGAGAAGGGAGGGAATGGGGTGACTTGCCTAAGACAGCACCAGCGGCTAAGAATAGGTTCATTGATTTAAATCCTGGTTTAGTGATTTCAGACTCAAGATTCTTGCCATGACACAATACTTATTTTTTTGGCCTACAATAGTCTTGTCCATTTTACTTTCATAATTAGGACTGGGGCTTTGCCCCAAGTACCAGGATTTCGGGAGGTATGCCTCTTCCCCACAAAGGAAACCAGTATTACCATGCCTCATCATCTTCCACCAGCCTGTGCTCCCATACAAATTATAGATCTACAGGCAGACCATTCTTCTCATATTATTCCAACTGACACAATGTCAGCTAAAGAGTTGTTATCTCTTACCAGAACTATTGACAGTTTGAACTGACCTTACTCATTACCCTCTCCAACCTCCAATACTTTATGAACATAGTGGGCAAATTACTCTTCCTTCAACAATCATCAATAAATATTTATTAAATACCTATTATCAGTCACTTTGTTAAGTGCTAGGAATATACAAAAAGAGACAAAGGACAGTCTGTCCTCTTAAGGAGCTTAAAGTCTATTAGGAGTTTACAATCTATGATCTTTCTTTTGCATAGATCTGACCATGTGGTCAAAACTTCTGAATGTCTGCATTAATGCTACCAAGATGATACAGTAGAAGGTACTTAGGTGCCTTAGAAAAAGTCTATCCTAACTGTGCCTCTGAAAATTGTGGTCCGGGTCTGTTAATATCTACCCTGAAGCTCTCAGTCTTCAGCGTAATTTAATGGACTTGACTGATCAGAAAATGAATATTCACTTGCAAGGGAAAACTGAATTTTCTCAGGATAAAAACATGTTTTTATAAAAATTATTTTTAAAAGTAACTCTTATTGTGTCCTCTCGAATGTTGTGTTCTAAGTCTACCAAACCAATAGCTTGTCCCAATTCCTAATGACAATGGATGTTGAGGAGAGAGTCCATGGCCATCAACCAAATGACTCCTTTTAATTAGTTGGATCCAACAAGTATTTACCAGGTGACCAAGGTCACATGGATAATAATAATAAGGAATATAGCAATAAATGTTTACTCTTCAAAAAAAAGTACTATAGTTTAATTTAAAGTTTAATGTGCATTATTAACATTTTTTTAGGTTTTTGCAAGGCAAATGGGGTTAAGTGGCTTGCCCAAGGCCACACAGCTAGGTAATTATTAAGTGTCTGAGACCAGATTTGAACCCAGGTACTCCTGACTCCAAGGCTGGTGCTTTATCCACTATGCCACCTAGCTGCCCTCCACCACACCACCTAGCCGCCCTCCACTATGCCACCTAGTCGCCCCATTATTAACATTTTTTCAATTATTTCCTTAAATGTAGGTCAGGATCCAAGGCAAATCTGGTCTACCACCAGTTTTTGTACAGTTATGAGTGGTTTTTAAATTTTCAAGTAAATTTCTAATTGTATTTTTAAATTTATTTTTATTAAAGATATTATTTGAGTTTTACAATTTTCCCCCAATCTTGCTTCCCTCCCCCCACCCCCACCCCACAGATAGCACTCTGTCAATTTTTACTTTGTTTCCATGTTGTACCTTGATCCAAATTGGGTGTGATGAGAGAGAAATCATATCCTTAAAGAGAACAGAATTCTCAGAGGTAACAAGATCAGACAATAAGATATCTGTTTTTTTTTCTAAATTAAAGGGAATAGTCCTTGTACTTTGTTCAAACTCCACAGCTCCTTATCTGGATACAGATGGTACTCTCCTTGGCAGACAGCCCAAAATTGTTCCCAATTGTTGCACTGATGGAATGAGCAAGTCCTTCAAGGTTGAACATCACTCCCATGTTGCTGTTAGGGTATACAGTGTTTTTCTGGTTCTGCTCATCTCACTCAGCATCAGTTCATGCAAATCCCTCCAGGTTTCCCTGAAATCCTGTCCCTCCTGGTTTCTAATAGAACAATAGTGTTCCATGAGAAACATATACCACAGTTTGCTAAGCCATTCCCCAATTGAAGGACATTTACTGGATTTCCAATTCTTTGCCACCACAAACAGGGCTGCTATAAATATTTTTGTACAAGTAATGTTTTTATCCTTTTTCCTCATCTCTTCAGGGTACAGACCCAGTAGTGGTATTTCTGGGTCAAAGGGTATGCACATTTTTGTTGCCCTTTGAGCATAGTTCCAAATAGCTCTCCAGAAGGCTTGGATGAGTTCACAGCTCCACCAACAGTGTAATAGTGTCCCAGATTTCCCCCATCCCTTCCAACAATGATCATTATTCTTCCTGGTCATACTGGCCAATCTGAGAGGTGTGAGATGGTACCTCAGAGAAGCTTTAATTTGCATTTCTCTAATAATTAATGATTTAGAGACTTTTTTCATAAGGCTATGGATTGCTTTGATCTCCTCATCTGTAAATTGCCTTTGCATATCCTTTGACTATTTGTCAATTGGGGAATGGCTTTTTGTTTTAAAAATATGACTCAGTTCTCTGCATATTTTAGAAATGAGTCCTTTGTCAGAATCATTAGTTGTAAAGATTGTTTCCCAATTTACTACATTTCATTTGATCTTCATTACATTGGTTTTATCTGTGCAAAAGCTTTTTAAATGTAATCGAAATCATCTAATTGGTTTTTGGTGATGTTCTCCAACTCTTCCTTAGTCATAAACTGTTCCCCTTTCCATAGATCTGACAGGTTGACTAGTCCTTGATCTTCTAATTTGCTTATAGTATTGTTTTTTATGTCTATGTCCTATAACCATTTAGATCTTATCTTGGTAAAGGGTGTGAGGTATTGGTCTAATCTAAGTTTCTTCCATACTAAATTCCAATTATCCCAGCAGTTTTTATCAAAGAAGGAGTTTTTATCCCAATGGCTGGACTCTTTGGGTTTATCAAACAGCAGATTACTATAATCTTCTCCTGCTTTTACACCTAGTCTATTCCACTGGTCCACCACTCTATTTCTTAGCCAATACCAAACAGTTTTGATGACTGATGCTTTATAATATAATTTTAGATCAGGTAGTGCTAAGCCACCTTTGTTTGCACTTTTTTTCATTAAGCTCCTGGCAATTCTTGACTTTTTATTTCTCCATATGAATTTACTTACAATTTTTTTCTAACTCATTAAAGTAATTTTTTGGAATTTTGATTGGTAGGGCACTAAACAGATAGTTTAGTTTTGGTAGAATTGTCATTTTTATTATGTTAGTTCTACCTATCCATGAGCAGTTGATATTTGCCCAGTTATTTAAATCTGATTTAATTTGTGTGAGAAGTGTTTTATAATTGTTTTCAAAAAGATCCTGAATCTATCTTGGCAAATAGACTCCCAAATATTTTACACTGTCTGAGGTTACTTTGAATGGGATTTCTCTTTCTAGCTCTTCCTGCTGTTTCTTGCTAGACATATATAGAAAAGTTGAGGATTTATGAGGGTTTATTTTATAACCTGCAACTTTGCTAAAATTGCTAATTGTTTCCAGTAGTTTTTTAGATGATTTCTTGGGATTCTCTAGGTAGACCATCATGTCATCTGCGAAGAGTGAGAGTTTTGTCTCTTCCTTCCCAATTCTAATTCCTTCAATTTCTTTTTCTTCTCTAATTGCTGATGCTAACATTTCTAATACAATATTGAATAGTATTGGTGATAATGGGCACCCTTGTTTCACCCCTGATCTTATTGGGAATGCCTCTAGCCTCTCCCCTTTGAATATAATGCTTGTTGATGGTTTCAGATAGATACTGCTAATTATTTTAAGGAACAGTCCATTTATTCCTACACTCTCTAGTGTTTTTAATAGGAATGGATGCTGTATTTTGTCAAAAGCTTTTTCAGCATCTATTGATATGATCACATGATTTCTGATAGGTTTGTTGTTGATATAATTGAGTATAGTAACAGTTTTCCTAATATTGAACCAACCCTGAATTCCTGGAATAAATCCTACTTGATCATAATGTATTATCCTAGTGATGACTTGCTGCAGTCATTTTGCTAAGATTTTATTTAGGATTTTTGCATCTATATTCATCAGGGAAATAGGTCTATAATTTTCTTTCTCTGTTTTAATGCTTCCTGGTTTAGGTAACAGTACCATATTGGTTTCATAGAAAGAGTTAGGCAGAGTTCCATCTTTCCCTATTTTTCCAAAGAATTTATATAGGATTGGAACCAATTGTTCCTTAAATGTTTGGTAGAATTCACTTGTGAATCCATCAGGCCCTGGAGATTTTTTTTAGGGAGTTTAATAATGTCTTGTTGAATTTCTTTTTCTGAGATAGGGTTGTTTAGGTATTTAATCTCTTCTTCATTTAACCTGGGCAACTTATATTTTTGTAAATAGTCATCCATTTCACTTAGATTATCAAATTTATTGGCATAGAGTTGGGCAAAATAATTTCGAATTATTACTTTAATTTCCTCCTCATTGGTGGTGAGTTCACCTTTTGCATTTATAATACTAGCAATTTCATTTTCTTCTTTATTTTTTTTAATAAAATTGACCAGAGGTTTATCAATTTTATTGGTTTTTTCATAATACCAACTTTTGGTTTTATTTATTAATTCAACAGTTTTTTTGCTTTCAGTTTTATTAATTTCTCCTTTAATTTTTAGAATTTCCAATTTGGTATTTGATTGGGGATTTTTGATTTGTTCTTTCTCTAATTTTTTAGTTGCATGTTTAGTTCATTGATTTCCTCTTTCTCCAATTTATTCATATAAGCATTTAGAGCTATAATATATCCCCTGAAAGTTGCTTTGAATGAATCCCATAGGTTTTGGTATGTTGTCTCATTATTATCATTACCTAGGATAAAATGGTTAATTCTTTCTATAATTTGTTTTTTGGTCCACTCATTTTTTAAGATGAGGTTATTCAGTTTCCAATTTGCTCTGGGTCTATATCTCCTCGGCCCAGTATTGCATATGACTTTTATTGCATTGTGATCTGAGAAAGACGTATTCACTATTTCTGCCTTTCTGCAGTTGATCATTAGGTTTTTATGTCTTAGTACATGGTCAATTTTTGTATAAGTTCCATGTACTGCAGAGAAAAAGGTATATTCCTTCCTATCCCCATTCAGTTTCCTCCATAAGTCTAACATATCTAATTTTTCTAACAATCTATTTACCTCCCTAATTTCTTTCTTGTTTGTTTTATGATTCGATTTATCTAGATCTGATAGCGGGAGGTTGAGGTATCCCACCAGTAGAGTTTTGCTGTCTATGTCTTCCTGTAGTTCTTTCAGCTTCTCCTCTAAGAATTTGGGTGCTGTCCCACTGGGTGCATATATATTCAATATTGAAATGACTTTATTGTCTATGGTACCTTTTAGGAGGATAAAGTTTCCTTCCTTATCTCTTTTAACACTATCTATTTTTGCTGCTGCTTTGTCTGAGATAAGGATTGCTACCCCTGCTTTTTTTACTTCAGCTGAAGCAAAATATATTTTGCCCCAACCTTTTACCTTTACTCTATATGTATCTCTCTGCTTCAAATGAGTTTCTTGTAAGCAGCATATTGTAGGATTCTGGTTTTTAATCCACTCTGCTATTTGCTTACGTTTTAAGGGAGAGTTCATCCCATTCACATTCAAGGTTATGATTACTAATTCTTTATTGCCCTCTGTGCTATCTTCCCTCTGTTTGTATTTTCCCCCTTCCCCCCCTTTATCCATATTCCCCAGTATTTTGTTTTTGAATACCACCCCCTTCAGTGTATTTGCCCTCCTATATCACACCCTCCCCTTTCTTTCCCCTTTCCCTTTTTCCCTTTTCCCTTCCCTTCCTTTTGTTATTTCCCCTTATTTCCCCCCACTCCCCTTCCCTTTCTCTGTCCCCCCTCCCCTTTTCCCCTTTTAATACTTGAAAGGTTAGATGTTTATAAGTTAACTGAGTATGTGTAGGTTGACTTTAAGCCAAGTCTGATGAGAAGAAGATTCAGGTGTTTCTCCTCTGCTCCCTTCTTCCCCACTATTACTATAGGTTTTTTGTACCTCTTAGTGTAATGAGATTTGTCCCATTCAATCCCCTCCCTCCTCCAGTCTCTTTCCTGTCCCCCTTTTTAGGGAGGTAGTGTATTTTTTTAGATCATTCTATCTAAGTCATAGAAAATTCTGTGTGTCTGTCCCTTCTAGTTCAGTATATTCTATTGAATAGAGTCAAAATTCCTGAGAGTTATTAGAGTCTTTTTCCCAAGTGGGGTTAAAGCCAGTTACATCCCATTAGATAGCAGTCTCATGGATAGGTCATGGATATCCATCATTTCTGGCTAGGTATATTCTCTCTGTTAAAGTTACATTTCTCAGGATTTATGAGAGTCTTTTCCCCACTCCCACCCTCATGCTGGGATATAGCCAGTTTCAACTTACTGTATTGCATTTTTTTCTCCTTTTACCACCGCCCCCCCGCCTTTTTTTACCTTTTCATGTGTCTCTTGAACCTCCTGTTTGATGTCCAAATTTTCTGTTTAGCTCTGGTCTTTTCATCAGAAATTTTTGGAATTCTTCCATTGCGTTAAATGTTCATCTTTTTCCCTGGAAGAGAAAGCTCAACTTTGCAGGAAAGTAGATTCTTGGCTGCATTCCAAGCTCCCGTGCTCTTCAAAATATCTCGTTCCAGGCCCTTCGATCCCTTAAAGTTGATGCAGCCAGGTCCTTACTGTGGCTCCTTGATAGTTAAATTGTTTCTTTCTGGCTGCTTGCAGGATTTTCTCTTTTATCTGATAGTTCTGGAGTTTGGCTGCAATATTCCTTGGTGTTTTCATTTTAGGATCTTTTTCTGGTGGGGATCGATGTACTCTTTCAATAACTACTTTGCCCTCCGATTCTATGATATCAGGGCAGTTTTCCATCACTAAATCCTGTAATATTAAGTCCAGGCTTTTTTTCTCTTCAATGTTTTCAGGAAGTCCTATAATTTTCAGGTTGCCTCTCCTCAATCTATTCTCAAGGTCAGTGGTTTTGTTGATGAGGTATTTTATATTTGCTTCTATTTTTTCTATTTTTTGATTTTGTTTAACTGACTCTTGCTGTCTCATGGAGTCATTAGTTTCTGTAGACTCCATTCTTTTTTGGGGGGAGGAGTTTTCTTCATTAACCTTTTGCAACTCCTTCTCCAATTTTTCAGTTCTACTTTTGAAAAAGCTTTCCATTTGACCAATTGAGGTTTTGAGAGAATTAATTTCTTTTTGCATTTGCTCATTTGAGAATCTGAGAGATTTATTCTCCTTTTGTGTTTTTCCAATTGTACTTTCTAAGGTTTTGTTTTCTAGTTGCAAGGTATTAATTGTCTCTCCCAAATTTTTAAGCTCCTTCCTTATTTCTTCGAGGAAGACTTTCTGTGCTGGAGACCAGATTGTATTCTCCTCAGAGGTTCCAGGTCTCTCTGAGTTGAGGTCTTTCCCTTCCAGGAATTTTTCTATGGATCCACCTTTCTGCTGACCCTTCTTCATTATGCTAAGACCTTGAGTTTGGGGGCGGGGCTGGTTCACCTGGGCTTGGGATTGCCAAAGGCTTTACTGAGTGCAGTTTCTCTGGCTGGCCAGTAGGAGGTGCTGGTTGCCCTCTCTGGGGTGTCTGTGACCTTGGTTGAGAGGCCTTCTCCCTTTGCTTGAGGGAAGGAATTGGAGCTATTGAATTCTTTTGCCTTCAATCAATGGTGGGCTTTACCCTGGCCTGAGGTCATTCCCCAGCTGGGCTGGTTCTCCTGCTCACACACCTGGGCCTGAGGCAGAAGTAGTTTGCAATTGTTTGTTTTGGAGGAGGCCTCAGTACAATGGAGGCGTGCACTCAGAGTTTCTCAGACCTGAGGAGCCCAGCGATGGTGTCCGCAGATCTCCTGCACCAGACCTCTCCCTGCAGCCCCTTCCCCAAACTCCAGGGGGACAGCACCAACACCAGCACCTCTGCTTCCCCGTGGACCCAAGCCCCTTTTGTCCAGCCCCACCGCTGATCCAGCAGGTCCGGCTCTTGGGCCCTCAGACTCCCAGTTCCAATTCAGCTGTTAATCTGGCTGATCTGGGGCTGATCCTCACTCTGAGCCCAGACTCACCCACCGGTACTCAGCCAAGGCTGCTGCAGGAGACAAATCCTGAGGTAGATGTTCCTTCTCCTGGCTTTTCTTTCTGGGTTTTGTGGTTCAGATTTCTTTTAAGAGGTCTGTTTCATGTGATAGATGGGGAAGAGATCAGGAGACTTTAGAACTGTGCCTGTCTTCTCTCCGCCATCTTGGACTGAAGTCTAATTGTATTTTAAAATGTAAAAATCATTCTTAGCCAAAGCAGCATAGGCATATATATTCACATTCAAAATTGAGCAATCTACTCTCAAGAGATGGTTTGAACTAATAAACCAGAACCTGGGGTCAGAGATGGAAAGATGGAAGGGACCTTCAAAGGTCTCTGGTCCAACCACTCATTTTACAGATGAAGAAATCAAGGTCAAGGAAGTTTAAGTGATTTTCCCAGTATTGGCAGTAAGGAGAAAAGTCAGTATTAAACCTGATTTCCGTAACTTCAGGTTCAATGGTCTTTCTACTTAACCACCTAGATCTCCTGATCCCCAATTCTAATTCTCTTTGTAAAAGCTGGCTTCACCCCCCACCTTGTCTTTTTTGTTTTTTACAGATGAAGAAACTGAGGAAATTGTTTGACAGTCTGTCCATTTAATTTAGTCCTTTCAGGCATATACAACTCTTCATGACTCTGAAGTTTTCTTGACAAAGATACAGGAGTGGTTTACCATTTTTTGTTTTTAATTTAATTTTTAATTTTTCTTTAATTTATTTACACATTATTAAAATATTCTTGTTTGAGTAAACATAATATGTCCCCCCAAAAATATAAAACCTCATGAGAAATAAAGTAAAAGAAAGAGAAAAAAATGTGTGCCAGTCTGTGTTCTGATACCATCAGCTCTGTCTCTGGTGGATCACTTTCTTTATCATAAGTCCATCATAGTAGTTACTTCCATATTTTTCCACAGTTGTTGTTGCTGATTGTAATTCCCTCCATCCACTCCTCCCTACTACCATCTATTATATTTTCTCTCTACTTTCACTCTGTCCCTCTTCAAAAATGTGCTGTGGGGCAGCCAAGTGGCACAGCAGAAAAAGCACCAGCCCTGGGGCCAGAAGACCCTAAGCCCATGTCCCACCCCAGAGACTCAGCAACCACTCAGCTCTGTGGCCCAGACAGACCATCCAAACCCAGCATCTTGCAAAAAGTAAAAAGAAAATGTGCTATATCTGGTGATCCTCTCCTATGATCTACCTTCCCCTCTATCACCCACATCCCCCCCTCCCTTCCCTCTGTTCCCCCCTTCTCTCCTTTTTCTTCTAGATGGCTATACCCTATTGAGTGTGTAAGCTGTTTCCTCTCTGAGCCATTTCTGATGAGAATGAAGGTTCCTTCATTCCTCTTCGCCTTCCCCGCTTCCATACCATTGCAAAAGCTGCATGAAATATCTTTTATATGCAATATCTTAGTCTATTCTACCTCTCCTTTCTTTTTCTCCAAGTACTTTTCCCTTTCACCCCTTTACTCAATTTTAAAAATATATTATCTCTTCAAATTCAGCTTTCTCCTGTGCTTCATCTATAAAAGTTCCTTCTATCTGCTCTATTAAATGAGAAGGTTCATATGAATATTATTAGTATCATCTTCCCATGCAGGGTTACATGTAGTTCATCATCATTAAGTCCCTTATAATTTACCCTCTCATGCACCCTCTCTGTGCTTCACCTGAGTCCTGTACTTGAAGGTTAAATCTGTTCAGCTCTGGTCATTTCTTTTTTCTTTTTTTTTTTTTTTTAGTTTTCTTTTTTTTGCAAGGCAAATGGGGTCAAGTTGCTTGCCCAAGGCCACACAGCTAGGTAATTATTAAGTGTCTGAGACCAGATTTGAACCCAGGTACTCCTGACTCCAGGGCCAGTGCTTTATCCACTACGCCACCTAGCCGCCCCCACTCTGATCATTTCAACAGAAACATTTGAAAGTCCCCTGTTTCATTAAAAATCCATCTTTTCCCTTGGAAGAGGATGTTCAGTTTTGCTGGGTAGTTGATTATCAGTTGCATTCCAAGCTCTTTTGCCTTCCATAATATTATATTCCAAGCCCTACAAGCCTTTAATGTAGTTGCTGCTAAGTCCTGTGTGCTCCTGATTGCAGCTCCACGATATTTGAATTGTGTCTTTTTGGATTCTTGTAATATTTTCTCTTTGACTTGGGAGTTCCATAATATTCCTGGGGGTTGGGTTTTTTTTTTTTTGTATCTCTTTCCACTGGAGATCGGTGGATTCTCTCAATTTCTATTTTGCCCTCTGCTTCTAGGATATCAGGGCAATTTTCCTGTAAAAATTCTTTAAAAATGAGGTCAAGGCTCTTTGATCATGAATTTTAGGGAGCCCAATAGTTTTTAAATTATCTTTCCTGGATCTATTTTCCAGATCAGTTGTTTTTTCAATGGGACATTTCACATTTTCTCATTTTTCATTCTTTGATATTGAACAACTGTGTCTTGATTTCTTGCAAAGTCATCAGCTTCCTTTAGCTCCATTCTAAGATCTGAAGGATCTATTTTCCTCAGAGAGCTTTCTTATTTCCTTTTCCTTCCGGCTAATTCTACATTCATGAATGTGGTCAAAGTCCCAGAGTCCTGTTCCAGGGACAGAGGACAGACTTTGGCAGTCTCCCTCCATTCCCTTACCTTTAGTGGGTTGAGCACTCAAGGCATAGCTGCCTGGAGGTTCCTGCTGGGCAGCTTCACGGGTCTGCTTCTTTTTCTTGGGATCTATGCTATCACAGCCACACTGAGTGCTGTGGCCATGATGAGGGCCTGGGCTTTGCACTCACTCTGGCAGAAGTCACCCTGCTGATCTTCCAAGTTGTTCTTGGTACTCCCTGGGGTGCAGGTCAGGAAACTGCTTTTACTGTTGGGAGCTGGTGCTGCTGCCCTGGGGCTGTTTCTGGGAGGCTGAAGTTCCTTCACTCTGGTGTGGTGCTGCTCCTCCAATCCTGTGGAACAATTTTCCCACTATTTTCCAGGTTACCTTGGGCTGGAGAATTACCTCACTGGGTCTTTCTGTGGGTCCTCCCTCTTGAAAATTTAGTTAGAGTCATAATTTTAAAGTTTTTGATATATTTTGGAAAAAGCACCTAAGAGAAGCTCTTCTCCTGCTGACATCTTGGCTCTGCCCCCTCCCACCTTGTCTTTTTTTTACAGATTAAAAAACTGAGGCAATCAGGGTTAAATGACCTGTCCAGGATCACACAGCTAGTAAGTGTTTGAGACCAGATTTGAACTTAGGAAGATGAGTATTTCAAACTCCAGGCCCAGCACCCTATCCACTGCACAACCTATCTATACTACCTCTCAAATCATCTCACCCCAGCTTGCAAACTTTCCTAGATAAGGAAGCATACATCTATTTCTTTTGCATAGCAATTGTACCAATTATGAATTTCTGTTCCCAATTTTTTTCTATTATGATGATTAGCTGAGGCCTCATTCTCTTCCTATTCTTCAACTCCAGAAATATCACCAGTCAAAACTACCATGCACTTTCTAAAATAGGAGGGTGATTACTATTGAAAGATAATTATTATGCTAATAAACAGAGTAACACAAATCAAAGAAGACAAGGACCCCCAATACTGGGATTTGAGTTGGTGGAGATTTGGGAGGTGTTTACAGAGAGAAATCCTGTGTTCTTTACATTTCAAAATAAATGATGCCATCTTTCAATTTTCAAAAATAAGAGTGAGATACGGGAATATATTTTGTTACCTCCCCAGGACCACACTGCATAAATCCATCCTAGATGCTTGTGTGGTTATATCAGCATGCAAAGTATTCTCAATTAGAAGATCTCAAATGAATCCAACACAACAAATATTTATTAACTGTATGTTATTGTGTCATATGACACTAGATGTTGACATTCACCAGAATAGAATGAGTTGTAGATATGAATTATAATCCCTGAGAACATTAATGTTTAGAAAAGTAAATGACATCCCCAAGGTCACACTACTAGTAAATAATAATGAAATCAGGGTTCAATCTCAAAGATCCTGCCTCCAAATCCATTCTCTTTTCATTGCACTGACTCTATCCCTCCCCCATCTCTGCCACCTAAAAAATATTGAGCTATTAAAACTAACATTTGACAAATGTGCATCAGTCTACAGCACAAAAACAGCTTGTGCCATTATATTTGTGTGGCCTCTCTTTTCCTACAATATCTGAACAAAATGTTCTTCCTTTGATCTTCAGCCTTCAAACAACATGTTACTGTCATTCTTCTGATTTTTTTTTCATAAAGAGAAACTTGGCATTTTTTCTTTGGTACATGCAAAATTAACACAAATCAAAACTGCTGTTATTGTTTGATCCTCTCCAGCCTTTGATCCCTGTCTGTCTTTTTATTTTCCCATTGAGCATGTACATCTCAGGAAGGATTACTCATAACGGAAAAGCGCTTAACACTTTTCATTTGATTAACACACTTTAATATAGCAATAAAGGGAGGGAAGTTCATTAGTGTGAGAAGAATAGATTATAGACCATCCAGAGTAGCCAGGGAATGTATTTTCATATTTAAAATGGAGTCAAGCAGCTATGCCTGGAAACTCTATGAAGCCTGTAGTTAAAGATGGAGAAGCAGATAGGTATCAATGAAGCTGTTAGGTATAAACTTTTTATAGTGGTCAGTAATCAATAAATATTTTTTAAGTATCTGCTACACTTGGCAGTGTGTTAAGTGCCAAGGATCAAATATGGGGAAAGAATGCAGTCTCTTCCCTTAAGTGGTTTACAATCTAACAAGGAAGACAACACCAAAAGGAAGCTGAAGGGAGTAGGAGGTGGACAGGGGACATGACAGAGAAGACAGGTAGAGAAATCTCAAAATAGTGCAGCCAAGTGATCAATAAATCCTCTGAACTGAGCTCTCACTTTAAATGGAGGTTTGGAGTTTATAGCCCCACCTTCCAATCACGGAGGCAGATGATAATGATGAAGTACAGTATCCAAGACTAAAGAGATCTTACAGGATGATAAGGCTTTTGCCTTAATGAATTTCCTAGTTAATGGTGGAGAAGTCAGAGAAGTCTCAGAGAAGATCTCCCAGGGGAGAAAAGAGGAATATGAAGTGACAATTGCAGCTATAGTGAATAGTTTTAAGTGTTTAAGAGTTTTAATATTTATGAAGTATTTTCACAGCTTTTAGGGATAGAATCTGGACAACTAGGTGGTACAGTTGATAAAGTATTGAACCTGAAGTCAGAAAGACATCTTCCTGAGTTAAAATCTGACCTGAATGTGTGACCGTGAACTAGTCGCTTAATCCTAGCTGTAAAATGAACTTGAGAAGAAAATGACAAGCTACTCCCAAACTCCAAGAAAATTCCAAATAGGGTTACAAAGAATCAGACATGACTGATTTCTCATTTAATTTCCACAACAATACTGAGAGGGAGAAAGGGCAGAGATCATTCTCTCCATTTTAAAGATGAGGAAACCCATGACTCAGAGATCTGAAGTAACTTACCCAACATCACAGTATTTTAGTGGCAAGGAGAATGGATAGAGCCAAAGTCTACTGACTCCTAGACCAATATTCTTTCCACTGTTAGTAGCAATAGGGGAACTAAAAGAAATGATCATTTAGAATAGGAAGGAGAAGGCTTGCTCACGCTTTGAAAATTATTCATCTTCATCAAATTTATCATTAAATGTCTGTTTATCAAAATTCTATTTTTTCAAGCCCAAATCAAGTCCTTTATTAAAATTAAAAATGGTGACCTTATAGACTCACGGAATCACAAAATCACAGACCTCAGAGACCTTTAATCCAATCCTGATAAAAAAAAATCCATTCAATTTCATACCTAGCAAATGGTCACCATGCCTTTACCTGAAAACTCTCAATGCACAGGACCCCACATCAGCCCATTCCACTTTGGGTTAACCATAAAGGTTAGGAAATTTTTTCATACATCTCCTAACTGTGTTTCTTTACAACTTTTACCTACTCAGTAAGGGAACGGAATAAATCTAATCCCTCTTTCATTTGACAGTCCTTCAAGTACATGAAAAAAGTTATATGACCTCTCCCCCAAATTTTCTCCAAAGAAGCTCAAATCCGTTATTACTCTTGGATACTCCATTCTCATCATTATCATCTGCCTTTATGTAGTGTGACCTAGAATATGTGACACCTCAAACTAAACACATTATTTCATAAGGCATATGACCAGGGAAGAGCATAATGGTATGATTACCAACTTGTCCTTGATACCATGACTATCCAACACAAACTAAAATCACATTTGCTTTTTTAGTCTATCATATCACACTCTTGATTCCTAGTGAGCTTGAAGGCCATTAAAATTCCAAATTCTTGTTCAGTTGAACTATTGTTTAACTACATTTCCTCATCTTGATTTTGTGAAGTTAATTTTTGAACCCAAGTACAAGACAATATTTACCTGTGTTACAGCAATTCACCTTTTTAGATTCAGTTCAGTGATATTGTTGGATATGGATTCTATCATACAAGTTGCTGTTATCTTCAGTTTTGTGACATCTATCAATTTCATATGCATAACATTTATGCCTTTGTTTATATCATTGATCACAGATGTCAGGGACATCTTTTTGTTCCACTACAACTTCTTCAAAAGTTGACACTGAACTATTTTTGCCTAAATTAAATTCTCAATTCATCTAACATAGTATCTTTTTCACAGAAATATCATGAGACTTTTGAAATTAAAATTTAAATAAATTATATCTTTTGCATTATATTTACCTCCAAACTGGTAGGTCAGGCAAAAAAAATGAAACTACTTTGATCTGGCATGAACCATTCTAAATGAAGCCATGATAATTCTCTCTTATTGCTGCTTCTTTCTATATATTCATGGATTTTTATTTTTACGTATTCTAAAATGTATTATGTAATTTCCCAGGAATTGAATTCAAGTTCATAGACTTAATATTTCTAGTCTTTCTCTTGTGTTACTTTCTTTTCTATATAATTGAAAGCCTTTTCCATATATTTGAAAATCTCCTGATCATTTGCAGAATCTGTTTTTTTGTCAGTGGAATTGTTCAACTTAACCTCTATTTCATGGAGTTTGCACTACAGAGATTTTATGTTGTTGTTTTTCTAGAGATGATTTGTGAATTCTTTTGATTGGTACTTTTTCTTCTGGGTTCAGAAATTCTGGGAAATTTTCTTGTATTATTTCTTAGTATTCAAGTTTTTAAAATGTTCTGTTCTTTAGAGAGACCTGTGATCCTTAAGTTGTCTTCAAAATTAACATGTTTTGTTTGTGTGGGCTTTCCCTTTATATTGTTGTTTTTTGTTTCTCTTTATTTCAAACTGTCCTTCACTTTCATATAATCTTACTTTCATAATAAGTTTTCTTCTCTTTTGTTTCCTTGGTGAGACTGACCACTGAGGATTCAAATTTTCCTATTCTGCCAATTATTCCTTTTGTGCAGGACAAAAATTTTAGTTTTGGAATTATTATTTCTTTTTTCATCCATTCAGGAACATCTTACTGTGGTTTTATGCTCTCTGGAGAATCCTTAAGGTCCTCTTGCTCTCAGGTATTGCTTCAGTTTACTTTGTCTTTCCAAACTTATTCATAAATACTGAAATGTTTTCTTTTTCTTTTCTGTTATTAATATTTTCCCTGTTGGTTTATTTGCTATGATCATATTTAATTTAATTTAATTCAAAGGTAATCTGAATTTTCTTCCTCCTGATTTTTTGGTAATTTGTTTGTTTTTCTTTATTTTCCTCATTACTCACTTTCTAACTCCTTCCCCTTTGATAACAGTATCCTAAGGTCTGGATTTCAAAGCTATATCAGCCTCCTTCCATTTCAACATTCAGCAACCTAGGTCTTTGCCCTAGAAGACTTTCAGTGGGGGTGGGGGTGGGGGTGGGGGAAGGGGGTGGAAATGGGAGACAAAAAACTAGATTCTCCTGGATATTATACTTTTCCCCTCGAGTTCAGTGATGCCCCATACATACACGCACACACACACACACACAAACACACAATGTATCCTGCCCTATTTGTCTCTGTTCCTCAGTTCTCTGACTAATCTCTTTTGTAGCAGAAGGCACTACCAATCCTTGTGCCATGGCACTTTTCGCTGCTGTTATACTTTGAACAAATTTCTATCATTTAAATCTTTGAGGTACTGGGAGTACAGGTTGGAGTAAAGAATCAAGTTTTATCTCAAACTCGTGAGCCTAGCACTACTGCTAGGAACTTGGTAAATAATGAAGGAGAAAGGGTTGAGTAAACATGTTATATTCAAAGCTCAGTTCAAGATTCACCTTCTATATGGACCTTTTCTCTGTTGTCAGATGCTAATGTCTTTGCTCCCCCCCCCAAATAATTTTGTATCTATTTTAGATACACAAACATATACTTGTAATCTCCTCCAATAGAATATGATCTCCTTCAGGGAAGAGGCTATTTTGCTTCTTTTGCTTTGTTTTGTATCCTCAGTGCCTAACAGTGAGTAAAATATACTAGATGTTTTATATGAAATATACCACGTATATTGATGGATACCAGATGATTGATAGATTAGGGGATTTTTTTGGATGAGGAAGTGTTTTGGTGGAGGAAAAATCTAAGAATGATCTGAGAAGTCATAAAGATGATGGATCCATATGAGCTTTTGACCATGAGAATATGAATTTATGTTTGTACTGTATATTTCTGTGTATGTTCTGATATCTAGTTCATCTAATTTTATCTTTTTTCTATCAACTAGATATTAAACTCCTTTCTGGTACAAGATTCATATCTTCTCTTCCTTTATGATTCTAAATCCTCCCTCTTCCGTCTCTCTTCTCTCACCATTACTAACAGAATAGAATTATGAATTCAAATCTAATTACCCTTCATTTTACAAATAAATAAAATACAAACAAGAAAAGCTAATTAATTTATTCAAGGACATTACTGATTATCACTGTCTATCCATAATTTGATAAAAATATAAAAAAATTCAGTCAATTAACACTTCACTTTGTATAATTTTAGGAACCACATTTGAAATAAATGCATAGAAAGATAAACCTGTTATAGTGGCTTTTGAAATCAGCATAGTAAATTTATCAAAACCTTCCTGACACACAGATACCTTATAATGGATTTGTTCTTCCAAGATGAAGATGGGGCAACTTGGCTCTGATATTATTGCCATCTTCTTTGGAAACATGTTAATAATGCAAGTGGTTTTGCAAGACCTTATCAGTTTCCCATGTGGGCAGGCCCATCTGGCCATTCCAAGATCTTCCAATGAATAGATTTCCATCCATGGAATATTCTATATACTCAGTCTTTTTTTAAAATGTTTTCCACTTGCCAGGTATAGCTTAAGACAAAAAATAGAAGATTTATTAAGAACTTGAGGAGGACATAGGAGATGACTGATAAAGTCCAAAGGTAGGAATCAGTCTGTGATGGAATAGTGGGTTCTCAAGGATACCTTCAATTAGAAGTTAGACCATCTCTCATGTCTAGAATTCTCTTCTTCCTCATCTTTACATTGTGGATTCTCTGGTCTCCTTTGAGCTCTTAGCTAAAGTCCTGCCTTCTGCAAGAAGCCTTTTCTAATTCCCATTAAAGCTAGTGCCTACTTTCTAGTTATTCTTGCCAATTCTTGTTGCATTTTGTTTGTACATAGTTGCTTGCATTGTCTCCCTAATCCAACTACAACCCCCTTTGGATAAAGCATTGCCTTTTGCCTTTCTTTATATCACTAGTGTTTGGTTTATTGCACATACTAGGTGCTCAATAAATGCCAGTTGGTTGATTGATCACATGTCAGTGTTGGTGTAGAAGAAATTGTTTTTTGGTGAAGATTGGACTAGTGAGAGACTTCCTTCAACTCTGATTTTGTGATGGTCAGTGATATATTTAGGGAAGGAACCCAGATTTCAGAGAACAACATTAGTATGAAAATTATAAAAATTTCAAAAGGGAGGATTTTCTCCTGGAGAAAATTCCTACTTTCCCAAGTAAAAAATAATCTTTGGGTATGACTGAAAAAAAGAAGAAATATTAGATGCTGACTCAACATCCCAGCTAATGGAACAGCAAAAAACAACAAAAAACCCCCAAATATTTCTTCTACAGTTCCAACTTTGAAGCAATTCAGAAAACATTGAAGGTTACTAAAAAAATTACAAAAAGATATTTTTTAAATTGTTTTTTATTAATTATTGCAAATGTTTAAGCAAAAATTTATTCTCATTTTTCATATCACACCTAATACTTCTTAAATATCCAGACAAGTTTTTCCAGAGCAATAGAATAAAATGCTCACCTTGGATTTGAAGCTGCTGATCTTCCCATTTCTATAGAATCCCTGGTCCTTTGTTTCCCTCTTCATTTTTATTTGCCATTGTGATACATTTTGCAAACTGAAAAATTCCTGTGTTTCATTCATAGCATACACTTTAACTGGCTACAGTTGTTTAAAACACAGCATTAGGACTTGCTTGGAGAATTATTAGAGGTAATCTAGTCAAATTTTATTGTACAAAGGAGGAAACAAGAACTTAGACAAAGACAAATTATTTGGCCAAGGTCACATAGTTAGTATGTTGCACATTCAGAACCTTAACCTATGTCTCAGATTCCAAGTCTAGTGCTCTTTTCACTATGCCATATTAGGAAAGCAACTTTTACAATTAAGAAAGCACCAAAATGTAGACATTTTATAGCTGATATATTTGTCAGTATTGTTGTCCTGGAGATCATGATATACAAACCTCAGCAAAATGAAATAAAGGTTTTTATAACCTAGATAAGAGAAGATGTAGGTAAAAAATAAAAATGTAGTATGATTCAATGGATAGATAGCCTTAAAATCAAGAAGACTTGTGTTCAAGATTTAGGTCTGGTATTTATGTCATTCAAGGCAAGTCTCCTAATCTCTCAGTTATCTAAGCAACTGTTTAAGATCAGGTGTTTAAGACTATTAGATGCAAAGGAGGTCAAGTCAATTCATCAATAGGCATTTATTAAGTGCCTACTAAGGGTCAAATACTGTTTAAGCACTAGAAATACACAGAATGGCAAAAGACAATCCCCGCCCTCATGATCCAGGGGGAAAAGCATGTAAATAACTCTGTACAAATATGATTCATCAAGGATAAATTGGAGTTAACCATAGAAGGAACTCACTAATGGAAGAGTTTCTCACCTGACCATTCCCTGTATCGGGGAAGACACAAATTCATTCCCAATCCTAATCTCCCATTATTTATACAGCTGGCATTCATGGAAAATGGATACCCTCTGTTCTGTTTGGACATAGGGAAGGAGGAAGGAAGGGAAGGAAGGAAGGAAGGAAGGAAGGAAGGAAGGAAGGAAGGAAGGAAGGAAGGAAGGGAGGAAGGGAAGGAGGGAGGGAGGAAGGGAGGAAGGGAAGGAGGGAGGGAGAGACTGGATGAAAGTTTGGAATACTCTAGATAAAATTATCATTCAGATATGGGTTATAAAATGGTGTGTAAGGTCCCTTTGACCTCTGAAATTCTGGTGTTCACCTCAAGCCTAGTAATGAACAACAGTATTGTGCCATCTGTACCCTAACTACCTCCTGTAAAGTTCCCTTTTGAGCCCTCTCACCTCTAAACATGAAGAAAAGCTTTAATCTAAAGAACTCAAGGGCAAAGCAAAGTCCTTTTCTTTATAGTCTATCCACCCATCTCTGGTGCCAGCTGCTCCCTTCAGGATGTTGCTCAGAGACAGAAGAAACTAGATAAAATTAAAGATGTTGCCAGATGCTCTCAATAGAAGTAACATCTTTGGTGGCAGAGGAGCATGATAATTCACTGGGCTTATCAACAGCAGTAATTGATGGCCAGAGACTGTGGACTTTAAAGAACAGCAGGTGGAAAAGCATGCTAGGAGAGAAAGGGTGCACAGGGGATGGCACCAAGGAGGGATATCAACTTGAGGAAAGGAGCATTCAAAGCATCCTAGAATCTTGATCCTCAGAGGTCATCTAGTTCAATAAATATCTGAACAAGCTCTCCTTTCCAACATCTCTGAAAAGTGGGTTTGAAAAGTTTACAAAAATGCATCATTTTCCTGAAGTTAACAATAGCAGCAGCAGCAGCTTTTATATAGTACTAAATACTTTACAAATTTTGAAGAAGACATTTGTAGTTGCACAAGAGTCCTGAGGAAATGGAAGTGATATTTTCCCAGCATAATTCTATAGCTTCATGGATTTAGAATTAGAAGACACCTTAGAAGTCATCTAATCCAACCTTGCTATCTTACATTTAAGATAACTGAGGAATAGAGAAGGTCAATAACTTGTCCAAGGTTCTGCAGGTAGAACTGATTGATCTGGGATTTAAATTTAGTTCTTCCAATCCAAAAATAAATGATCTTTCCACTACATCATGCTGCCTTATTATATGGCTAATGATTGACCTTGTCTACTCTAGACCATTCAGTTCAATTCCAAAAGAATTTAGAAAGGATTCACTAAAGGCCTTAGCTTGGGCTGGATACTTTAGAGGATGCAAAAGAAGAGAGAAGATATGGTTCCTGCCCTTAGAGTTTGCAGTTTCTTTGGAAGTCACAAACTCTGAAGTTTATATCCAGAAGGAAGCTAAAAACTGTTGCTAATGCCTTCATTTTTATAAATAATAGAGGCCAAGAGAAGCTGTCTGCTAAGATTAGTAATAAGCTTCTTTTCGACCTACATTTCAAAACTTGAATTATTCCAAATTCACTGGTCTTGCCTCTACCCCATGCTGCTTTCCCCAATCTGGCTTACTCACATGATCATTCTTTCACTGACCTGGTCAAATACAATCTCTTTCCTCTAAGTTATTGTCCATATACCCCCAACACACACACACACACACACACACACACACACACACACACACACACACACACATACACACATGTCAAGATGTTGCCTATGCAGTCCAGGCCTTACCTTTGCAGAGGTTTGTTACCTCATTTCCTATTTCCAGGTTCTGACTTAAGAGAGGATTGTTCCCAACCCAGTCCCATCTTTTACCCTGGTACTCTCAGCATTCAGACTTTGGGGTTTGGATCCTTCCTGCTGGTTTGCTATCTAGCTGCCAGGACCTCTGTTATTATTAAGCTGTAGGGACCTGGATTGTACTGTGGCTAAAAGCCTCCATACTTTACCTTGAATCACCTTCTACTTCTCTCTATAGTCCAAATCTTACTTTTAACTAAAATCTTACCTTTTTCATAAAGCATTTCTTGACTACTTTAGTGATATTACCACTCCATGATATGAATTAATAGATTGAAGGGGTTGGGGTGGGGAAGAAGTATATGTTAATTGGCAGAGATACAAATATAAAAAGAGAGTTACTGTCCTTAAGAACTTATATTCTAATGGGAGATTGGATGGAGGGGAAGAATACATGGAGTATTCTTCCAAGGAAGCCAGGAAAAAGAATTTTTGGTCTGAGGAGTCATGGAACAGAGAGAATGATAAGTGGTAGGTGATTATTACTTTCATTCCAGACTCAGCAGAAGAATTAATTTGATTGTTGTTTCTAGATCACAAAGTTAAATTTGAGGTGGCAGGAAGAGAAGGAGGGTTTGAGGCAGCAAAATAGGTAGCAAGATACACCAGGTTAAAATCAAGACTGTTGAGCCCTAGGGGCCAGAATTCCAAAGCTGAGTGGATTAATCCCCATGGATACGGAGAAGAAAAATGGTCTCAGGGTTAGCTAGGTGGTGGGATGGATAGAGTACCAACCCTGGGGTCAAGAGGACCTGAGTTCAAATTTGACCTCAGACACTTATTAATTACCTAGCTGTGTGACCTTGGGCATGTCACTTAATCCCATTGCCATAAATAAATTTTTTTTAATTAAAAATTTAAAAATTAAGAAACATGGCCTTTGGAGTGCTAGTATGAAGGAAGAGTACAGGAGATGTGGTGGAGCAGTATGGCAAGAAGGACAGAGTGTTGGATTTAGTTGGAAGATTTGTGTTAAAATCCTCACTCTGATGCTTATTTGTTGTGTAACATCATTTTTGGTTGCATGGAGTCTTCAGGGAGGACTAGCAGCTCTGTTGTGAGGGTTTGCTGACCCCTTTTTATCTCTGCTCATACATCTTTAGTGTCCTCCCATTTCACCCAACTCTCACCTATGACTCTAAAAATCTATAACGTGCTACAATTTATCCTGGTAAACTATCTTATCAAATGGGCTAAATCAGGTGACCAATAGACCTCAAATCAGTTGGTGAGTTGGCAGGGTGTCTACCTCATAGATATGAAGATGTACCCTGGTAGAATGGGCAAATGGGATCAATGGGTCCCAATGGTCATGGAGGCAGCTAAAGCAGGCATTGTGGAGTCCTTTGCAATTAGTCAGGCATAGAAGACTCCACTTCATCCTGGGCCATTACCAGTCATAGCACTGAACTTTGATGACTCTGGAAGAGAGAGAAAGGCTGACTACATTGTGAACTTCTGTCTCACGAAATCTAATATACATGCAAGTCAAGCTTTCACCTATGATGGCATTGGTCTTTGAAAACAAAAGATAAATAACAATACTATGGAACTGTGGGAAAATTGCTAGATTTCAACTAATAGTTATTGATAGTCAAATTTTTACCCAGAGAGTCAGGGGTCAAATCCTAGCTCTGCCACTTCCTAGCTGTGCAGCCATGAACAATTTGTGTAATCCATGTGGGTCTTAGTTTCCTTATCTATAAAATAGGGCAATAGTATTTGCATTAAAAGAATGCATGGTAAAGTGGATAGAAGCAATCAGGAAGACTAGGTTTAAGTCTGCCTCTGACACACTAGTTGTGCGACCATGGGCAAGTTCTTAATGTTTTATAAAATTCCCTAAGACTTTAAGTCATAGAAGAGTTACTTGATATGTAGAGGAGTGAGATTTTCTTAAAAAATAAAATTTTGAACACTGAATAAATTGAAATTTACACATGTGAGAGAGAGAGAGAGAGAGAGAGAGAGACAGAGAGACAGAGAGACAGAGAGAGAGAGACAGAGACAGAGAGAAGCAAAGAATGAAAGAGAGAGGTGGAGAAACCTTCAAGATGTATAGAAATTCAAACTATAATAACTATTACTATTATTATCTATATCACAAAGCTATTGTGAGAGAATTACTCATTATTAATTGCAATGTACTATAGAAATATAAGCTATTAGTATTCTCTGACCTCTTATTACTCTTCAAAGACTGACATATAAAGTACTTGATAAATGAAGGTCTTGATTATATACTATTGTTTCTCTGTTTTCAAGTTTTGGAGTCTTATCTCCCCTGAGAGAAGAGATGATTTTTTTCTGTGTTGTACATGTCACCTAGCTCAAGTCTAGGCACGTGTTGGTTGTTCAATTTTAGACATGATGGGGCAGCTAGGTGATGCAGTGGATAAAGCACTGGCCCTGGAGTCAGGAGTACCTGGCTTCAAATCTGGTCTCAGACACCTAGCTGTGTGGCCTTGGGCAAGCCACTTAACCCCATTTGCCTTGCAAAAACCTAAAAAAAACCAAAACAAAACAAAAAAATTTTAGACATGAAATAGTCAAATAATCTTACATGGTAATACTGCTAATATGAGTATTCTCTCTGCCTTATTCTGGTTCTGCACACAGTAGCAGCTTAATAAATGTTAGTGAATGAGTGAATTGATGCATTGATTAATGGATAATTACCGAGAGGGTAGATGGTTGGATGCCCACTGTGCTAACCTGAAAGATCACCTTGTTCTTGGTGCTAAAGATGGTTTCACCCTCATTTAGGAGAAATTATCAGCTGATCTAGGCACAGAACCAATAATTCAGAGGTTGTCAGAAACAGAAGAAATAATCTAATTACTCTTCCTTTTTATAGATATGGGAAGCTGGAGCCCAGTGAAAGGAAACAACTTGCCCAAGGTCACAGAGCCAGTGAGTATCCGAGTTTGTATTTGAAACCCCTCTCCTGAGCCCTAGTTCTATACTACATAGCATCTGGGACCCATTTGCAAAAAGAAGAGATGATAGGAAATGCTTAGGCAGTTGATAGTTCTTATTCCACTGCGGGAATATGAAAATCAGGGTGGCCTATGGGATGATGCTACAAAAAGATAATGCTGAGCACGTCTGCGGCAGCCTGTAATACCGAAATCTGGAGCCAGGTCTGTCACAGCTCCAGCTGATGTAGCCGTTCCAAGTGATTAATAATCTTTATATGAGCTATTAGGTAGAATGCTGTAACCAGGGAGGTGGATGCAGAGAAGTAATCGTGAGATAAGTCATTCTCCTTCTGGTTTGGACAGAGGTTGTTGCTCTGGTGCCACACCAAGTTCAAGGGGTTACATAGATGGAAACTATCAGATGCTCTTTCTGAACCTAAGAAAGGGACCGAGTTTTCTCTAAAGTTGATAACCAAAGGCTCCAAGAAAGAGTAATGCTATGGGAGGCAATAGAGTTGAAAGAAATTGGTCTGAGTTAGGATGCTTGTTCACTCTTTCAGTTCTTCAAACAAATCCAAAAGTAATTGGACCCTAAGACCATAAAGAAAGAAGTAGCCCACAATACGGAGATGGTGAGGGGCAGTTAGGTGTTGTAATGGAAAGAGCATGGACCCTGGAATCAGGAGGACCTGAGTTTAAGTATGACCTCAGACATTTGACTAGAGAGACAAACTAGACTTACTAGAGAGACAAACAGACAATCTGCCTTCTTCTATCATCCCTTATGTCAAAGTTTAAAATTCTTTGCATTGTTGTTGGTCCCATCCAAATCTTGAATTACTCTCCTCCAAATAGATGGGATGATTCTCTGTCTTGAAAATCCTCCTGGGCTCTCCTACCTTTTCTCTCACTGTTCCTAATGCCTACAACAAGATCTCTCTTCACTTAATAATTCTGACCCAAATGCTACTTCCTTTAGGAAGAATCTCCTGATGCCACCAGTTGGAAATATCTGCTTCCAGTTCAGGTCCAGAAATCAGTGTCCAAGGAAGCAACTCCTATGAAGAAGCAGCCAACCGACCTCACCAACTTGCCATTTATAGAGCAGACAATCCAGATTAGCTGAGGCAACAAGGTACCAGAGAGAGATGGGACTGCTTTTCCCAGGAAGGTTAAAACAACCACCACCACTTTGACCAATGCGTTGCCTCAAAATCCGATGGAGACAGCCCAAGAACTTGAACCTAATTGCTATGGGAATCGTAATGCCCTTTTGACCACCAGCCCTGCTTCCCACACCTTTATCAAGGGGAGTAATCACAAAGGAGAAAGAGCCTATTTTCCTCACCAGTACCACCACTAAGTGATAATCAAACATCTATAGGCAGTTAAACCCCCAAAATCTTGGGGGTGACAACAACCTTCTCTTCCAGACCACCAGTCCTATGACTAGCCCAGCTCAAACAACAATGCAACCCCCATGGATTCCATGCAATTATTTCTGCAGGTGCAGAAAGTTCTCATCACCAAGGTCCTTGGCACTGTCAAGTGATTCAAAATCAAAAAACTAATTTAATTTTATCAGTTAACAAGACATTAAAAGAAGAGGCATTAATATCTGCTTTCCTGCTATACCCTATGGACCATGAAAATTTTCTAACTAACTTGCAGCTGAAACCTTTTATGTATGTTGGATCCCTTGATGATGATGTTGTTTGTCCTTTGTTCTGGAAGAAGTCCATGACATCAGGGAGGTGAGGTGATGCTAAGACAAGCACATGAATTATATTTGAGTGAGGGGGGCGCTGTGCTAAGTCTCACTTTCCCCTCCAGAATCATCTGGGTCCAGGGGTCAGATACAAATCAGGATGATTAGAAATAGTACTTGATGGTGCTATTTCAGGGTTAAGTGATTTGCCCAAGGTTATATAACTAGTGTCTGAGGTCAGATTAGAATTCAGGTTCTTCTGACTTCATGGCCAGTGCCCTACCCACTGCACCATCTAACTGAATGGGAGCTCTATGCAATCAGGGACTGTCTTATTTTTATATATATATTTTTCTCCTACATTTAGTACAGTACATTGCATATAGTCACTTGATACTTTTGTTCATCTTCTTGGATCACATCTAATACTTTACTTTCCACCACTTGGATACACATATAAAATTTCATAACTGATAACTATGATGTTAGTGTCTTATTCCCATATTAGACTGTAAGCTTCAAGAGGATAGGAACCATGTCTTTAAAAAATTTTATAATGATATCTGAGCCTACATAATACTCTATAAATGAGGAGCAATTGATTTCATGTTGGCATAATGGTAGAAACTGGGCTTGGAGTTAGGAAGAACTGAGCCGGAATCTTGTCTTTTTCATTGATACTACTTATGTGGCCAATCTTTCAACTTATCTCGAGGATTATTTAACAAAATGCAATATAATTGAAACTACTCTCTCCATATTTACTAATGATTTCTTAGTTGCCAAATGTCATAGCCTCTTCTTCATCTTCTCTAGCTAGAATGTAAGCTCCTTGAGGGCAAAAACTGCCTTTCTTCCTGCTTGTATTTATCTAATAATTGCTTGTTGACCTGACTTGATTATTTAACATAGTGCATTACCTCCTGTATAATTTCTCTTTTGGGTGTTTTCATGATTTTCTTTCTCTTGATACTCCTATTACTTACCTAACCATTCCTCAGTATTTGTTAAATTATCATCAAAAACATATCCTTAAACATGGATCTGGTCCCAGGTTCTTCTCTGGGCCTTCTTCTACTAGCTCACTACATATTCTTTTTTTGGTGACCTCATGGACTTAATTATCATCTCTATTCAGATACTATATAAACTCTTTCAATCTAGTCCTGTATCACTAGCCAGAATTCTACTTGATTGACTGATTTGGTTGCTTGATTGACAATACCTCCTTCACAGAGTTGAGGATTAAATGAGATATTGTATTGAAGGGTGCTTTACAAACTCTAAATTGCTATATAATTGCTATCTAAAATCAATGTACATTTTATTGGTAATTATTTGTGTTTGAGGAGAGGTTGGGGGTGGGAAGAAAACACAGTATTATAGACTGAAGTTGATACTCAGCTATGTATTGATAACATTCCCAGTTTACATGAACCTTATTAATAAATCCCCTGACCTTGTCTTCTTAAGTTGCCATAGTTTCCAGATACTCTGGACCCAGAGTATTCAGGTGGCTCTGAGAATGTAAATAATGAAGCTTCTCCATCCCCTACCCCCCTACAAGACCAATATAATTTTGTACATACTCCAAAGTAGATTCCCTGTCTGTGCTTAATAATCAAGATAGACACTATTCAATATGCATCAGACTGAGAAACTACTTGTTCAGCTGGGACTCATGCAAATAGGTAGAACCTCCTCTCCTCATGGTCTAACTCTAGCAATTTCCAAAGGAAAAGGACACTTCTTTTGCCATTGCCTTTCCTCTCCCCCTTGTGGGGGTGTTGGTCCTTTTCCCTTATCCATGACTTCCCCTTCTCCTTGTCATCTAAATGACCCTGAAAGGCTGTCCCTGCACCACCAGGGTCTTTGGTCTTAGGAGTTTCCATATGCAAGTAGCTCTTCTCTTGCAATAAATCCAATTGCAATGCATGTCTCATGAACTTGTGATTTTTTTTTTTTGGTTACAACTTAATGTTTTAAGGTTTTAAAAAGCACTTTTCTCCCAATAACCCTTTGGAGTCATTAGCACAAATATTTTAATACTCATTTAGTAGATAAAACTGCTTCAAACTATGCTTCAAAGCATATAGTCTGGTCTTATGTTCTATTGGTATGCACACTTCAAAAAATAGCCCACCTCCTAAATTAAATTTTTGCTGATCTCCAAGTTGTTAATGCTCTCTCCTGAGAATTACTTTTATCTGCATATTGTATCCACCAAACAAAAGTAACCTTGAAAGCAAAAACTGTCAGAGTACCTTGTACATAGTAATTGGCTAATAAATGTGTGTTGAATTGAATTGAATGATTTGATCATCCACAAACTAGTAAGTTTCTGTGCAGGACTCTGCTGAGGAAAGAGTAATGGCAGAACTGACCGTACACATAATCAAGACTAGATGGTTGCCTACAGGGTACAATTTGAGGGACTTCGGGAATGTTCAAAAATCTCTCATTCACCAGTTTGCCTCAGGTTCTAAAACCCCATCATAGGACTGTATCCCCAAGAGTTAAAAACATTGCTTTCACCCGGTGAATCTTTTTTTTTTAATGTTAATATACAGATCCCTGGCTTTAAGAGCCTGCCCATGTCTGTTGAATTAAGAGAATGAGGATTTGTTGGCTGCCATCTGGCCCAGAGAGTATGGGAGAAACACATATTACCTCATATGCTTTATTTAAAAAAAAAGAGCATCAGAATCACAGAATGTCAAAGCTGGAAAGGTCTGTATTATAGACACTAGAAATCCTCTAGTTAAATCTCCCAAATTTTACAAATTTAGAGGGGGGAAGAGAATGATTTACCCAAGAACAATCAACTAGTAAATGGAAAGTCTGTAATTCAGCCCAGGTCTCTGGAATCTAGATTCAAGGATACTTTTAACTACACTATGAAGAAAAAAGATCATCTCAGGAAAGGGTTTGGGGAATCAGCTGAGAAAATTATTCCTTTCTTCCCAGAATTTCTTTCTTAATACCCATTTCTCAGTCTGACTTAGATGACCAAACTGGACAGAAAATGAGATGGAATTAATTACTCTCTGCCTCCTTTGTGGGGACTTGAGGTGAAAGAAGGGAAACTTCTTCCTCACCAATAAAACCTAGGAATGGATTTATGGCTTATTTATAACTAATGGGAAAGAAGACACTGAATGTTGGGGTGGGGGAAGAAGAAAGATGTCAGAGAGATAAGAACACTAACTCTAGGTGACTCACTATGCATTAAGCCCAGTAGTAAGGAAGTCAAAGAAATGGAAATCATGGGCCCTGCCTTTAGGAAGTCAAGAGTAAACAAAATATGAATAAAATGTCCAGACATAAAGACATTTCTAGAGCAGTTTTATGCAGACTTAAAAAGGGGACTTCATATCTAAGGTGAACCTAAGTCCATCTTCAAAACATTTCCTTTAAGAAAACAAAAACAAAAATCTTTTTCTAACAAAGAAAACATCTGGTTCTGAGTCTACTTACTCTTGGAACCCTAGAGACTCTCAGGGACCCTGGAGACAGGAAACAATATAGAGTCATTTCTCTCAGACACAATTTGTATTTTCATATTTTTGATACACAGCCTAATCCTAGAATCAATAGGCCAATAGGGATTCACCTAGTTCCAGTTTAATAAGGAAAAATAGTTTAAAAAAAAGGTTTGGGGAACTGGCTTTATTGCATGCAGGTGTGTGAGATTGGTAGGTTTTGGGTTGGTTTTTGATTTTTTTTTCCAATTGGAAAAAAACAGAGCAGCTATATCTCAAGGTTGGTTTTTTTTAATCACACAGGAATGGAAGCTCCTGGCTGTTTTCTGTTTTTTTCTCTATCTCCTCCCTCCCTTACCACCCTCAAAATCAATGTAACAAATTTTAACTTTTTATAGGAAACTCGACTTTACAGCTGGCCAGGAGGCTCCAACTTTTTGATGCCTGGCCTGCATTTGCAGTTAGATCACTTGCTGAAGTCGTGGAAGGTGAAGGTCAGGGATATTGGCAACTAGGGATCTTGGAAAGAGTCTAAGGTAGTGGTTGGTGTAGCCCTGGATTTGGAGCATGAAAACAAGCTGGGATTGAATATAAAGTTCTTTGACTTAACTCCTTATCAGGGAAACTTTGATGAATCATTTATCCTTTGGGGCCTCAGTTTTCTCCAATTCAGAATATTGGATTAAATGAATTTGAAGATGCCCCCAGCTCTCATCGCCAAAATCATCAAGATCCAGTGTCAAACATAATGGACATTTTCTGTGGGCATTGTTACTAGTTTCCCTAAACCCCCCCCCCCCAAAAAAAAAACTCTTCCATTTCCTCTCATCAAATGTTTTAAGGCATTGCTCTCTAGGAGGGGAAGAAGGAAAAAAAAAGAGAGGGCTACATTGGGAAATGTAGGGAATATAAAAACAAAAGATATCAATAAAAATACATTTCCCATTTCCCCCAAAAGTTCATTGGGATTGGATCGCATGAGCACCAGATTGCTGATAATTTTGCTCACGTTTCCAGCAGCCTGCAAAAACCTAGCCTTCTTCAAAATTTATTACTCTCCAAAGACAAGCAGAGATACATTAAACTTGCTATGTCACCATACAGTCAATGATTTCTTCCTGCCCACCACAAAGACAGAATTTCTTCCTCTGATGCAGGAGGGAATGATGAAATCCTCCCTCTCCTCTTTGTTGATTTGGGACTTCCTCACCTGGCACAAGAGATGGGCAGTATTTGGCTAGCTTCCCATCACTATGTAGAGAAGGTGAGTTATTCTGACTGCTGCCGCTATGGCCTCTGAGCAATGCAAATTTTAATTTGAACTAATCTCTGCTCCTGACTCAGGTGGATGTGGCAGTAATATATCAAAATAGGGACAAGAGCCATCAGTAAAAAAACAGGAGAGACTTGTCAATCTAATCAACTTTATTAGCAGTGAGGCACAGAAAAGTCTCCTGCAGCTTCTCAAGTCCCCCCCCCCCCAGAAACTCCTTTGTCTCCCTGAAGTTGTCTACCCAGCAGATGCAATCAGATAGAGGCTAAATTGCCAATGATAAGACAGCAGGGAGTATGGCAGAGGAAATGGAGTCTCCTTATAGCATTTCCTCTGGACAAGTGCTGATGCCCTGAGTGATCTGGTTAGCATGAACCCAAGGTAGTCTGGGTATATAACCCCCTGGCACTGACAGAAAGAACACGTGATTTTATGTGCCTTCCACAATTGCTGATGGGAGATATGACAGTGCTCAGAATCAACAGAATGTCAGCAACATTTTTCACAGAAAAATGGAATACCAGAAATAGAAAAGACCAAGCAGTGTTACTGGACCCAACCCTTCTCTTTCAGCAGGTGATGACTATGCAAACCACATAGGAAGGAGGGTTTCCTGATTAGGTTTTCATGTAGATTAGAAAACTAATAGAGGGAGTACTTTTTATGGATTATTGAGACATTTTACTGTGCTTATTCGTTTGCTATTTTTTAATTCATTGTTCTTATGATAAAAAATCATCTTTATCAAACTCTTTAAAGTTTGCAAAGTGCTTTCTTCATAGTACACAAGACAGGCAGCACAAATATGGTGACCCCCATTTTATAACTATAGAAATAAAGGTCCAAAGAAAAGAAATTATTTCACCAAGAGCACACAGCTAATAAATGATAGAGGCAAGTTTCCAACCCAAGTTTCCTGATTCCCAATCCAGTGCCCTTTCCATTCTGCTTGTCTGTATTGCTGATTTTATTTGTGAGGGAGGATAACTAGAGTCCCAAGGATTCTGGAGATGGGGAATAAGGGGTGGGGAAGGAGTTTTACCATGCAGAGATAGCTTTCTCAAATGAAACAGATAAATCTGTTTTCATGGCTCCAGTATAACTCCCTTCTATCAGCTTTCTAAGTTGAAAAATGTTCTGACACTGATTTCCCACTGTGATGGAAGGAAGAAGTGCTACAAACAACTAGAAACATTTCCAAGTATTTCAATAGTAGTTGGTTAGCAAGAGGAAACTTCTTAGGGGAGAAAATAGCTCAACTATCAGGTAATTCGCTCATGGCCCCAGGAGACAGGAGGATTTATCACATTGCTGATGACCTCTTGAGGAGGCTCTCAAGGTATTTTAAAAAGGGGGTGGTGAGTGGCTAACACAAGTGAACTTTTGTATGTATGGTCAGTCTGAAGGTAACCTAAATCCCTTGGAAATCTTAACTGTGAGTTTGTGAAGTCTCTAGAGGCAAGATTACTGGGCTGAGTCAGAAGACCCAGAGTCTCCCCTTGTTCTGCCATCAAGAAGCTACTTGACCTTGAAAAAGTTACTTCTCTATCTCTTTGTAAAATAAAGATAAAAGGACGTACCTTTCTAGGAGTCCTCTGGACATGGAGTTGGGAAGATATGAGTTCAAATATTGCCTCAGATACTAGCTTTTAAAATCTAAAGTGAGTCATTTAACCTCTCTCAAAGTCAGTTTCCTCATCTGTAAAATGGAAATAAAAATAGATCAGTCTCCTAGGGCTGTTGTAAGGTCCAAATGGAATTAAATACATAAAGCTCTTTGCAAACCCTAAAATTTAAGTGCTAGATGTTATTATTGTTATTACTTCTCAGATTTTCAAAGATAAATGGACATAATATGTATAAATATTCTTTGAAATATAAAATGCAGGGGGGACATGTTGGACCTCGAATCAAATTGTTTTGCTACCTGCCACTTCTACTAGCTTTGGCAAGTCATTTGACCTCTTTAGGCATCAGTTTCTTCATTTATCAAATGAAGAAGTTGTACTAGATGATTTTTGAGGTCCCCTTAGCTCTAAAATTTTTGCTCCTACCTCAAACAGCTGAGGAATATTTTTCCAAATCACATGAACAGAGCATCAAAGGAACTCCCTCCCAGCTTCTCTTTTCAGTCTATTGTGTAACAGATGGTAGGAAGTGAAGAGGAGGCAAGGGTGGTGAGTGGAGATGCCTCAGGAATGGAGGAGGAGCCATCCCAAGCTGGGATGGAAAGGGAGAAGCCTGGAGTTATGCTCTGCCAACATACCTGTGATGACCCAACAATATTTTTTTAAGCAAAAAAGAAACTTCTGTGGTTGTTTCTGATTTTGCGTTAAATATATAGAGGATGTGAATTCTAGAGAAGAGAAAACAATAAAGGCTGAGAATCAGGGCGGTGAGGCTAATAAGGAACTAGAGACAATAAAGGTTGGACTAGATGCTCTCTGAGATCCCTTCCAGCTATTTGTCTATGGATCTAAAGTGATAATTTTCAACATTCAATTCAATTCTCACCCCCCCCCCATAGACTGTTCATCTTCCAAGTACATATAGTGAAATAGTCCAATTAGACATGAATCAATCCCTCCTGCCCTCCAGAGATACTTACATAATGTGTATGGAAGGGTTCAAGAGAAGATAGTATTAGGAAATTTCATGCAAGAATGAGGTTGGCTATGGACCCAGGGGTCTTGCAACAGCATTTAAGAGAAATAAGACCTCCATATGGCAAATAGAAAGCCTTGCTGAGAGTTCACAGGAATGAGGATGGATGTTGACTGGAGTGAGGGGTCAATGTTCTATAGCCATCACAAGAGGCTGGAACATCAGACTTAGAGAACTGCTACAACTAGATGAAACTATACCAACATACTGGAGGCAGAAGAGATGCATACAACCTGGGCTTACACCAGAGATGTTGAACCGATACTTGTAACAAGGTCACCATTCCATTAGCCATGAAAGAACTACATTGATTGGTACTGAGAATTTGCAGACACTAAATGTCTTGAGAGTGAAATAGCCTTGATGTATGACTGATGAGTGAAATGTCTTGATAGTGAAATAGTTGGCAGAGGCTTTCTCAATTGTTTCTCTAAGGGTACAGGATAGAAAGGAGTCCTATCTACATTCTTTATTGTATCAAATAAATATTTTCTACATTTAATATCTTCATAAGCCTAGATGTTTGCAGGGGAATTTAAAGATTCTTTTAGAAACCTGAGTTATATTTTAATGTTCCTAGAGACAATGGTTGGAGGTTTGAACCATACATGAAAGAACTGTACTTAAAGAAAAAAATTAAATCTAGTCCATGAGTCAGAGATCAAGATTTGACATAAATTAAACTAGGAGGAGGAATCATCTTGGATTGTTCTTTTTTTTGGGGGGGGGGGGAATACATTTTTTGCAACAATGGCAGATGAGGAAATGACACATGACCCTTCTTTGTACAAATGTACAAAAATAGAAATGAACCCATAGGAACATTTTTCACTTTCTGCTGGGGGTGAGTAACTAGCACAACTGCTTGAACATTGGAAGGCTAATGATTTTTTTAAGAAAGATTTTATTTATTTTGAGTTTTACAATTTTTTACCCATTCTTGCTTCCCTCCCCCCACCCCTCACAGAAGGCATTCTGTTAGTCTTTACATTGGTTCCATGTTATACATTGATCTCAGTTGAATGTGATGACAGAGAAATCATATCCTTAAGGAAGAAAAATAAAGTATGAGATAGTAAAATTACATAATAATATAACTTTTCCCCCCTAATTTGATGGTAAATAGTCTTTGGTCTTTGTTCAAAGTCCATAATTCTTTCTCTGGATATAGATGGTATTCTCCATTGCAGCCAGCCCAAAACTGTCCCTGATTGTTGCACTGATGCAATGAGTGAGTCCATCAAGGTTGATAACCACCCCTATGTTGCTTAGGGTATACAGTGTTTTTCTGGTTCTGCTTATCTTGCACAGCATCAGTTCATGTAAATACTTGGAAGGCTAATGATAGTGATGGATATGGAACTTCATCAAGGACTGTTAACCTGGCAGTAAGGTGGGGAGGTATGTCTATGTAACAAGGATATGATTTAAAAGATGTAGCATACTGCTGTGGATGCTCTTTAGAGGTAGGCAATAAATAGTCAACAAATATTCACTAAGTACAAGAAATTTACAACCTAATGGAGGGGGAAAATATGCAAACTAATATGGAGAAACAAGCTATATACAGGATAAATAGGAAATAAATAAGAGAGGGAAGGCACTGGAATTAAGAAAGACTGGAAAATCTTCATGTCTAAGATGGGATTTTAGTTGAGACTTAAAGGAAGCCAGAGAAGCCAGGAAATAGAGATAAGGGAGGAGTACATTCTAGGAATGGATACATCTAGGGAAAATGGGTAGAGTTGAGAGATAGAGTGTCTTCTTTGTGGAATAGCCATGAGGTGGTACAAAGAGTAAGGTGTAAGAGGCCTGCAAAGGTAGAAGGAGACTGAGTTAAAAATAAATAGATGGTTTTATATTTGTTCCTAGAGCTGATTGGGAGCAGCCAGTGGAATTTGTTGAGAGAGGGAGTGGCATGATTGAACCCATGTTTTAGGAAAATCTCTGGAGGCTGAATGGAGAATGGATTGGAATAGAGAGAGAGAGACTTGAGATTGGTAAAGCCACTAGCAGATTATTACAGTTTGAAAAGATGAGAGTTTGCATCAGAATAATAGCTGTGTCAGACGAGAAAAGGTATATTCAAGAGACGTTGTAAAGGTGAAGTCAACAGGCCTTGGCAACAAAATGGCAGGAAGGTGTAAAATACTGGGAAAGGCATTCAGAACTGCTTTGAATAAGCTGCTGCTTCTTTGGAGATTTGCTAGGTTCCCCAGTACCTGCCTGGGAAAGGTATTAGTTACTAAGCCCCCTTACATTGGACCAGGATTTGCTGAACAAGGTGAAGACCCTCAGAGAACAGGAAGAACAGATTATAGAGAATGTAAAGGGCACCTTCCTATCTTGGTGTGTTGCAGTTACAAGTGAATGGATATCCTCTTGCCCAGTCTATGGAAGATGCCTTGGTAGGCAGAGATTTTCACAAAAGAGACATATCATTTTAATGAAGCTAAAAGCAACGGATCTTTTCTTCTAGGCACACTCTATATCCCATAAAGTTGAGATACCTGTGGAACATACCTGTAGGGAGGTAAGAAAAAGGTGGCAAGGATATATCAGTATTGCAATTACTCAAGAGACAAGAATACAAGTGATCTTCAAATCAGTAGGATACTTTCCCAAGAGTCAGTAGGAATCATTATACCTTTTGTGAGATAATCTTAAGACCATGGAAGGAAAAGAAAGGGCATTAATAAGTCAATAATATTCTAGAAGTCAAAGCTATCTACTCTGGGAATAATAATAATTAATAATAATAATAAAAGCTATCACTTATATGTTGATTGGTTTGCCTATGGTCAACAGCTACTAAAAGAGCATACCTTAGGGGCAGTTAGGTGGCACAGTGGATAAAGGACTGGCCCTGGAGTTAGGAATGCCTGGGTTCAAATCTGGTCTCAGACACTTAATTAGCTAGCTGTGTGGCCTTGGGCAAGCGACTTAACCCCATTTGCCTTGCAAAAGCCTAAAAAACAAAAAAAAACCCAAACAAAAGAGCATACTTTAGTGGTTTGGGAAGTGCTAAGCACTAGGAACACAAGTAAAAAGCAAAATAATCTATATCATATTCATAGGATCATTATAAAAATGTAGAGTTGGAAGGTACATTAGAGACCATCTAACTTTATTCATTTATGTATGAGGAAATTGAAGCTCAGAAAGGTTAAATGACTTGCCCAAAATGAGACAAGTAGTTAAGCGGCAGAGGCAGGATTTGGGCACTTGATTTTTTCTTTTATTGAAATGGAGGATTCAACCTGGAGGTATGGAAGAATGAAGAGATAGAAAAGAACTAATGAAAAGACAAAAGTTATTAATAAAATATTTTTAAAATAAAAATAAGGTGATCTCTGACATCAATTACTGAGAATTTTTTTTTTTTTTGCTTAGCTGAAATATGAAGAAAAGTATGTGTATTTACCAAAGAGGGAGCTAAAACATAGAAAGAATAACTTTGGGATTCCAGAAGCCCACAGGAGATAAAATCTGAGAAAAGAGCCAATAGCAAAAAGTAACCCAAATGTATGAAGTTTAGGTAAGCAGAAAATGAATTAGAGGAACCTAATACAAGAAGGTAAATTTGATTTCTTAGGAAACCTGGTGGAGTGATACCTATGTCTGTAATGTTCAGAAGAAACAAGATTGGTGAAATACAAATAAAACAAAAACAAAAAACAAATGTGGGAGAGTGTATATTAAGAAGGAATATTCATGTGAGAAAATCCAAGAATTAGAGAAGAAAGTATGGCAGAAATCAATAGAGAGACAAACACAAGTTTTGCCATAGAAATATTCTACAGAAGGTGAGAGCAGTGATACAAGTTTGCAATTCCCACTGCTGGGGAAGTTGAGGTCGGTGGATCATTTCAGTTGAGGAGCCCTGAAAAGGGGCTAAAGACAATTTATATATACACTAAGTCCCATACTAATATGGTGAATTCTCAAAAGCAGAGGGCCAATGGTTTGCCTAAGGAATGTCAAATTGTTCCAGAAGCAGAGCAAATCAAAGCTTCTGTGATGATCAACAAAGGTACTGTCTACAATTGATCATTACTTCAACCTGAGAGGAAAGAGGGAAAAGAAGGAAGATATGTTATTTCCCTTTTGTTTTGATTCTTCATTCACAACATTGATTAAAATGGAAATATTTAACAGAGTTATACATGTATAACCCATTTTAGATTATACCAGTGCATGGTTATGAAAATTCTCCATGATGATTTTTTGACACCTGGGTCAAGAGAAAGCTTTACATCTAGAACTAAACAGTATTTCCTGGTCTTTGATGTAGCTGATAAACATGAGAAATGTGAAATTTGTGCTTCAGTGTAATCAAAGGATCTGATTACTGACTCTAGTGGCATACATGTCATTGGCTGGTTGGTTGTTTTCCTGCATTCTTGAAAAGGATCAAAATGATATCATTGTGTTAATTGTAGGATATACAACTCTGGGTGATCAGACAATACAAGCTCTACCATAGGTCCTAGACTGTGTCAATATTTGGGGTGGATTCTCTAAATTTGCATATCTTCCATTTCTTTTGAGCTACTGCAATTCTGTTTTGCTCCTTCTCTAATGAGGGTATGCTATGCTGAGCGGTCCTGTCCTAGGGTTCCTCCATGTTGCATATCAATTACAAAATTTTTAAGAGAGATCTTGAAAAAGTCTGAACACTGAGTGAAGTTTGGTCTTAGTTCTCCATAGAATAGTCTTTTTTGGCAAGTGTATGTTTGACATTTGAACAAAGTGACCAGTCATCAGAATTATATTCTTTGTAGTGGAGTTTGAATGCTTGACAGTTTAGTTCTAGAAAGGACTTCGGTGTCTGATATATCCTGCCAAATGATCTTAAAAATCTTCCTAAAACAATTCAAATGGAAGCAATTCAATTTCCTAGAATGACTCTGATATAGTGTTCAGGTCAGCTAAACAGCTTTGAAGATCTTCAGTTTGGCAGGCCGTCTGATACTTCATTGCCTCTCTACATTAGCTAGCTCTAGTAATTCATGCATCAACCTTATCATCTATATGTATAGTATGTGTAAACAAAAGCAGGTCTTTGAACTTATATGTAAAGACTGCTTGGAAGGTGAATGGGAAAACATGAAAATATCTCAGTAGTGAAGGAACATTGGATTTAGTTACATGTAGGCCTAACCAACCAGGAACCAGAGGGTTTCCCCAGTGTCTGAAGTATTATGGAAGAAGTATTTGTGTTTCATTTTGACCAGGGTCCAGATTCTATGGCCTTTTAAGGTATGTCCTTGGCCTAACAGGGATAAAGACATTAAATGGTTATTCTCATGTTGATCCATGATTTAACCATGTTTTATCTGCAGCATGCTGAACATGAAGCATAAGTGGAGGCATGATGGAGTTAGTGTTTGGCCTTTTTAGTAAATGTCTCTGATATCACCAGGAATAAGGCCACAGGAATACCTATTGATTTTTTGTTAAAAGTCATGTGTGCATTAGAACTCCTGAGGAAGGGAAAATGTAAAGTTACTTAAGTAATATGTTACTAAACAGAGTAGTTGAGGGACCTTATGATTTAGTTATGGTTTGGATCAGAGAAAACCAAAGAAAAACAGTTGATTTAATAATGAAGTTTGCTATTAATTATTTTAGCCAAGACAGAAATCAGTTACAAAATCTTGGCACCTAGGAAAATGCTAGTTAGTAGACTGGAAAAGAGCCACCCCATATCAAGTGGCTGAGAAATTAGGTAACCTGACAGAATACAAATTAACTTCCAGGAATAGACCATTGGAGATAGCCTTTGAGGTGACTGAGGGAATAAGAATAAGGAAGACTAAAAGGATCATGTTTCATGAAAGGTGGGTGAGTCCTCCATATATAGCCGGATAATTTGTGCCAAAAGATGACCCTTCAGGAAAGGATATAAGTTAAAAACCCAGATAAAGGGACAATTTATGTACAATATGGGGGTATGGAAAAGAATGTCAAGATTGTCCCAGCCTGAGGAGTATCTCTGATTAGACAGGGAGGGTTATATCTATTCAGAAGTTTCCTTTTTCAAATATGTTTAAAATGGTTGTGCAGGTATAATCTATATCAGATTACTGAATGTCAAGGAAAGGGGGAAGGGAAAGGAAGAAATGAGAAAATGTAGAACTGAAAAAAAGGGAGGTTGAAAACTATCTTTACATGCAATTGGAAAATATTTTTGAAATAAATTAAAGAAAAAAAATTCCTTTTTCTACTTGCTACCTCTTTTCCCAAGTTAACATCAGCTCCTACAGAATCTGATCCCTACAATGCTTTAAAAAAAGTCCCTTTGTCTAGGCTGTCCACAGACCCAAATTTGATACTGTAAAACAATTGTCCAAGGAACAACTGCTTCCCAACATATGATAGAAAGACTGAGCATTCAAAAATGGCAGGAGATCAAGTAGATTCATCCTTCAAGGGTGGAGGATCGAGTGAGGAGGAATTCTATTCTAGATCTTTCCATTAAAAAAGGAAGATCTAGTTGCTAAGAGAGGAATGCTGGAAATTTAGCAGGGGGAGTGACCTTGCCTCTTTAAATTTGTCATATAAAAGGACTCTGTTCTTTCTCTCTCAAACTCTCCCTTTCTTTCTTTTTTCCCCCTTTCCCTCCTTTCCTCCCCTCCCCTTCTTCCATCACCTTTCTTTTCTTTTGGATCAGATTACCAACTTCTTTTTCTTCTAGGCCCAGCTCTTTAAATACTTGGTGTTTTCCTTGGCATATCCTCTGGTTTTAGGTTCTTCCTCTATAAACTGACTAACTAGGTTAATATGTGATGTTCTAGGGTAATGAAAAATGTTACTCATGTTGTTTAGCCATTACAGCAGAATCATAAACTATCTTAGAGCACACTGATGACATACAGACAGTAAAGTATATATAAAAATCTGCCTCATGTAATTGCTATGTGATATTATATGAAATATATTTGCATATAACCTATATTTCTATGAATGACTCCTATCATGAAAGAATTTGTATGGAACTAGATATGGATAATAATATAACCAATGCAAACAGGTAGCTCATAGAAATTGTAGGGACTGCAAGTGTTTTAATTGAGGAGAGGAGAATCTAGGAGACCTGTGTCAATAGGAATCAAGGCAGGCTCTTCTCCCCAATCCCACCGCCACCACCGTGTCTAAGTTATCATGTATAGGAGAAACCAGAGGATATATAGCAATAAAAAAAAATAAAAATCACTGATCAGAAACCATTATAAGTAAGACTTCTATAAGCCAGGGTAGCAGAAATTCAAACTCCACTATTTAATTTTAACTAAATACCAAATGGATTTTGTATTCCAGTTCTGCTACTTAATAGCTATATCTCCTTTAGCAAGTAAACTACTTCATCTTTCTAAACTTATTTTTTTTCCTTACTCCAATTGGACTGGAAGATAAGTTCTAAGATCACTCTCAGCTCTAAGTGGTATGAACATATGATCCAGCTTTCTTGAGTTTCACATCCTAGCATAATGTTATGGGAAGAAACTTGGAAGCCTGGGTTCAAATCTTAGCTCCATCCCTTATGCTTTATGTGACCTTTGGTAGAACATGTATCTTCTCTGATTCTCTCAGTTTCCTCATGCCATGAAGATAATAAATCCTGCTTTGACTATCTCACTGGGTTGTTGTGAGTATTAAATGAGAAAAAAAGTGAAGCATTTTGCAACATATTGTATTGATATATATGCAAATTTTACCATAATGGGGATAGATTAACCCCTCAAAAATAATTATCATGTTGCCTAAAGTCATGCATTTGTTCAACAGTCATATGTGGGACTCTAGGAAGAGATAAAAAAATTTCCTCAGGGACATCATAGTTTGGTTCAAAAACATTTTGTGAATAGTAAACCAAGGGTCACACAGATAATATCTGTTATGAGAAGTCATTATTATTATCAACTATTTTATGAAGATCTTTAATTTGTACTACAAATTCTGATGCTATCAGCATTAACCCACACAACCCATACTCTTCTACCCTATTGACTAATTGTCTAATTCAAGGACTAATTCAAAAAAATCTGTCACCCAGCTAATTTATCCTTTGGCTTTGTAAGCAAACAAACCATCCACCTGCCTGAAGTCATTCAGTTTTCTTGCTTTTATCTAGAAAGCCATTCTATACCCAAGGAAAGCATGGCTTCTCTTTTTCTTTAGCTTCTTCCTCTTTTCTCTTCCATCTGCATAAACCCAATTTTCCTTTGCTTGCCTTTTCATCTTGTCAGGTGGGTTCTGCTTCCCAGACCAGACAGAAGCAGGCTCTCAGCCTCACCCCTCTGTCCTTTTCATCTGGCTCCAATTGTCCAAGCCAAAGTACTAATATGAAAGGAAGCTCTGTCAGGAGTGTTTATTAAAATACAGAACATGAAGGGAAATGTATTCTTGTCTCTATTAGCAGTCAGTTCATGGCAAATTGGTTGAGGATGCCTTGCTCTATCTTCTCCTAAAGCACACTACAGTAGGATTATGCTGTTGGAAGAAAAACCTACTATAGGCCAAAATCACAGTACCATCTCTCACATCTGTGTCTGGCCTTATGTTTACAAAACTCTCTGCCTTTGACATTCTGGCTGGTATCCCCATTTTACAGGTGAGGAAACTAAAATCCAGGCATGTCATGAAACTTGATCCCAGTCACATAATTTATATAATTATCATGTTGCCTAAAGTCATGCATTTGTTCAACAGTTCTATGTGGGACTCTAGGAAGAGATAGAAAAATTTCCTCTGCAGACGGCACCAATTGGACATAAAAGCACATCATAGTTTGGTTCAAAAACATTTTGTAAATAGTAAACCAAGGGTCACACAGATAATATCTGTTATGAGAAGTTATTAGTATTATTATTTTAGGAAGATCTTTAATTTGTACTACAAATTCTGATGCTATCAGCATTAACCCTCTGAAAAACTGTGAAGTAGGAAAAATTTGTCACCAGTGATCCTTTCTGTCCTTCTCCATCTGTTTGTAGCCTCCCCCATTCCCACATTCTCCTCACTGTAGAGTCCTTCACTCCCATGTTTCACAGATAGCACCAGTGACTACTCGCCACTGACTACTTCTCAACCTCCATCAGTTCCCTGTTCCATCCCTTAAGGTTCTGCTAATCTGAGAAACAAAGTTTGTTTGATGAGGACTTCAGATGTACTATCCATCCTGGGTGTAGTTTCATTTTGATTCAAACATTTATAAAATGCTTACTGTGTAGACAGTCCTTTGCTAAGGCTGTTTGAAATGCAGAATTTAGAAAAGGTGTGGTCAGCACCCTCATAAAGGTCATCCATTCCCATAGGAAAGCATGGATAAATGAAAGTGACAAAGAGACAGATTCTAACTGAGAATGAAGGGAATTTCCTTAATCATCAGAGTTGTCCAAAACTGGAGAAGAATGGAATGAGTGCTCTCTCCTCACTGTTCAGTATACAGTAGGAGCTTATTAAATGCTTGCTGGTTGATTGACTGATTTGTTTTAAAAAAAAGGGAATGTCATTCATTTAAAGAGTTAGACTTAACTGGTCACTGAGATTCTTTATTTATGGGATTCCATGATTGGGCGATAAATATCTGCCTCCCCCCCACCCATGTTTATGGGTTAACATACTCAGAATTAGTAACTTCTGAAATATCTATAAAGATTTACTAAATAACTATAACCACAGGCTTATTTCCTCCAGTAATTGGTTACTCTGAAGTCTCAGAGCAAGATTGCCCCTATTAAGTGGCAAATCCACCTTAGGCTTGACAGAGCCATAACCAACCCTCCCCTCTTTCTAGAAGTAACTAGGAAAGCTCTGCAGACGGCACCGATTGGGCATAAAATGTCATCTGTGTGGTGAATGCAATTAAAGATTTTCTTTCTCTATTCTCCCAAAGACTGACAGCCTAGCCAACAGGGCATGTGGGGTTGGTTAGGCAACTCCGTAAGCTCCTTGACAGATTTCTCTGTGAAATTCTCTCCCTGGCTCTCTCTTTATCAGGTGAAATCCTCCCACGCCTTTGTCAGACAGCTCTTTCAAGAACTGAGTGGATGAGGCATCCCACTATGAGTTGCTATGAAGTCTCATTAAAAAAAAAGTGGAGATAGAAAAGGGAGGCAAAAGGGGATAGAGGAGAGAGGGGAGACAAAAACAGTGAGAGAGAGGGAGAGAGGGAGAGAGAGAGAGAGAGAGAGAGAGAGAGAGAGAGAGACAGAGACAGAGAGAGATAATCTCTACCATTTTTCTTCATCTTTATTCTGATGATAGATTAGCCAAAGAGTACAAGAAAATGTTAATCAAATGGACAGAGCCCTCTGCTATTGATTAATGAACTGAAATCATTCAGAGTCATCTTGAATATCTGCTTGGTGATTTTTCCAGTCTTGGACATCTTTTGTGGAATATTAGATACTAGAGAGGTAGGATAGGATCTCTGAATGGAGCAGGGCCAGACAGGTGTTAACAAAGTATTTGGATATAGAAAGAAGGAAGAGTGAGTTGTCCATCAAGGATGACAGAGATCACCAGAGTACAAAGGAACAGGGAGGAAAATCTTCTACCAAGAGGGAAGTAATATTCAAATCTTATCATCCAGAGTAAATGGAGAGTTCAGTCAAGTGCCCCTGTTTGAGGGAGGACAGTAAAGTACCCCTGAAGACAAGACCCAAGTAGAGAATAATAATAATAATAATAATAATAATAATAATAACATAATACCTAACATTACATAGCACTTTGCAACTTTTCCCAAATTAGCTCATTTGATTTTTCACAATAACCCTCTGAAGTAAGTTCTATTTTCAGGATAAATGCACATCTTACAAATAAGAAAATTGAGTGTGAGAGAAGTTCAGAAATTCACCCAGGGTCACACCAAAATTGTCTGAGGGAGACAACACGAGTTTTCAGAGTTCCAAGTCCAACACTCTATCCTACACCATTTCTACCATGCTAAAATTTCTTATAACGCAAGTCAAATTTGAGAGAAGGAAGAGGATGGAGACAATGAGATTGAGAGCTAGTAGAAATCAGAAAAGTCAATGTCTTTTAACAAGCAGATTCTGAATTTAGAGGTAGCAGCAACTGATACATTAAAACTACAAACCAGGAATCCATGCTCCCTCCCCTATATGACCTTTAATGATGTTTATAGTTCTAGTATATTATCAACATAATTACAAGATTCTGTGACCTTACTTTTCCACCTGGCTCACCATTCACCTCTCATCTCCTAGTAATAAAGTATTGGAAAAGCAAAAGTTTTTACTTTGGATTTCTTTCCCTTGCAGGTCTGAGCTAGGGCCAGGAGAAAGGAACCTCCTTGTTCTAATTCCTTCCAGGAACATTGATAAATCTTTGTCAATTAATTGATTAAATGCCCACTGGGAAAATCCTTGGCAGTCAGCTGACAGCTAGACTGCCTTTCAAATTTCTTAATGTTTTTTTCTCCTGAATTTAAGAGGTACAGAGAAAGGTGTGACCATATAACCCATTTATCCAACCCCAAACCTACAGGCTGCATCCAGTCCTCAAAGTCATCCCTGGGGCATTTTTTACATTTTACTGTTATACTTATTGGTAGTATGGGTTACATAGTAGTCATAAATAAGTATTAAATTCTATATGTGACACTTGTCAAGTTTTTGTTGGATGATCCCAGAAGATCTAAAAGGTTGGACACTCATGTTACAGACTAAATGATGTCTCCAGAATCAATAGGAGGGTACAAGATGGTAAGTCTGACCAAGAAGGTGGAAAGTAACTGGGGACAAACAAAGGAAAGAAATGGATTATTGGGAGAACTGCCCTGCCTTCTCAAGCCTCAACTTGATTCCTTCCTCTCAAGACTTGTTGTTTTTCCAACCTACCAAACCAAGGTCTATCTGTACTCAGCGTCCTTTGTTACTTCTCATATATAGATGACTGAAAAATATTTTCCTTGCTAAGTTTTAGCTTTAAAACTACAATTGTAAGATTCTATGATCTCACTTAGAACAGCTAGGTGGTTTAGTAGATAGTGTGCTGTGCCTAGAGTCAAGAAGACTCATCTTCCTAAGTTTAAATCTGGCCTTAGAAGCTATGTGACCCTGGGAAAGTCACTTAACCCTGTTTGCCTCAGTTATTGATCAGTAAAATTAGCTGGAGAAGGAAATGGCAAACCACTTTAGTATCTTTGCCAAGAAAACTGCAAATAAGGCCATGAAGGGTTGGATATGACTGAACAACACTTCCAATTGCCCTTCTCCCCCTCACTGCTCCCCCCAACTCGCCAGTTTTAAAAAATACTGGAGGAGGAGAATGATTTAAACTTATTTTGTTCTTAGATCTGTCTTCTGTACTTAGATCTTGAAGTTTCAGTCAGGAAGCTCAAACTTACTCTGACCTTACTACAGGAGTGTCTTTGCTATGTCTTAATTATTTAAGTTCCATAAGTGGTCAGGATGTCTCTCTTGCCTTCAGACACTTATGTAAGACCCTATCCAGACACACACACACACACACACACACACACACACACACACACACACATCCATATGTGTGTGTATATTGATGAAGGAGGAATGGTACTCCAAAGATTTATAGAAATATGGATATATAATTTAAATAGAATGTAGATGCATATACTTGCATCTATAGCCATATAAATGTATATGTATATATGTATGTATGTATGTATGTATAAACACTTATATGTGCCAAAGTGTCAAATGTATGTGTGTGTGTCCACGTGTGTGTGTGTGTGTGTGTGTGTGTGTGTGTGTGTGTGTGTGTGTGGTACTCCCTATGTCTCCCAAATGGCCTACTCCCCACCACCACAGCAGGAGAGAGAGATCCAGCTTTCACACAGCTGGTGCTTGTGTTGAATAGGGGTCATTTACTCTTTATTATGTACTAAGACCAACAACAATTTTTCATCCCTTCTTAGAGACTTTTGCTAATGTAATCAGACTTTCACCTAAGCCTGTGGCATTTTGCATGCTTCTTATTTAATAGAAGGAGATGTGACTCCTACCTAACTTGACCCATACTTATTGGACAGGATGTTGATGTGAGGTTGTGTAGATGAAGGTGGAATTGAGGAGAAACACATGAAGTTCAAGAGAAAAAGAAATACTTTGTTAAGTTGGAGACCTGTAGGGGAAGCAGACTCTTCAATATCTCCTAGATAGTTTGGCTCCCTAGAGACTTAAGGCACCTTCCCCTTGAGTGAAATCAGGCCTATTTTGGTTTCAGCCAAGATACCATCATTTCCACAGAAATGAACTGATTTTCCTTTGTGCATTTTTCTATATAACTTCTCTAATTTGGTTTTGTTTTTTAAATATAATAAAGCTTCATTTGAAAATGCAAAAACTTAGTTCTCAGTCTGTATAAAAGAAGGCAGCAAGTTGGATTTGGCCAGCAGGCTTGTAATTTGCCAACCTCTGGTTTAGACAAATGAGTTTTTCATTATCTGCTATTTGTGATTCTCTCATATGTAACAAATATTTGGTGGGACAGTGGGTGTAAGATTGGGGTTACTCTTCCCCCATAAAAATAACCAAGGAAGTGAAGTGCTTTTGTTTTTTAAATTTCTAAAGTAATTGTACCATTAGACCAGCAATATCTTCTACTTTAATACCTGGTACTATGGACCAGATCTAATTCAAGCTAGAATAGTGATTCAGGCTGAGGATCAAATAAAATGGAAAATACAATGGAAGATACAAATAAAACAAAGTTTTAACAAAGAATTAAAAAGATACAATTACTAAAACCAATATGCTAAGAGGAAACATGCTAAAGTGGAGGAAGCTGACCTCTGACTCAGGAAAGTCTGAGTTCAAGTCCTGCATCTGATACATCTTGACTCTGTGGACTCTGGGCAAGTCACTTAACTTCTCATTGACATCAGCAGCTAGCTCTCTAAAACTAAAGTTTCAGAGATGGTCTCAATCTGCCTTTGGTAGATGGATTTTCCTTATCAGGGAGTTTCTTTTTCCAATGAATTCATAAATCCAGATCCTACTATAAACTAACTGTCCAAATTTGACAAGGAAGCAACACTGGGTCAGGAAGACACCATCCGTCAAAGTAGTAGAAAATGACAAATCACAGAGCACCAGTTCCCCATTAACTGGCTTTTTTTTTAATCTTTCATCCTTGGGACCAAACAACTTCTGTCACCAGCTTCCTTTCTTCCTTAAAGGAAAATTGTTCCAGCCAATTTGAAATAAATTTTGTTTCTACCAATCTGGGAACCAATCTTTGATTTCACCTGTTTTCAGTTTGTGGAATCTATGAAATTTCAGGAGGATCAGACATGATTGAGCAAAATGTATGGCCATCTTTAATGTGTGAAGAAAAAAAAAGAAAGATTCTGGGAACCTTTAAGTCTCTTTCCCATTGCCAATACTAGGCTATAACTGGAGATTAAGTCCTTTAAATTAAGACTTGTCTCCTGTTAAAAATAATAGTACTGATTTGTGATTATATAACACTATGGCAATCTGAAAAAAACAAAAGCCTTCAACTTTTAAGGACTCTTTGGGATCCATAAAGTTCATTTTCAGTTAGCTGTCTCTGTTTTACGCATGCCACCCACTCACCCCCATCCCCTGCTCCTGCCTGGCAACTACTCCTTTTTAGACACTCTTTCTCTATGGAATTTTCCATATTAGAATGTTTCATGCTGTAAGCTTATACTGGACAGAAAGCAAGAATGGCAGTATCCACTGCCTACTACTCAGGCTGCCCAGACCTGTGACATCAGAGGTAGAAAACTAAGCATACCCCCTTTCCAAGAAATACCAGACCCATATTTAGGAAGCCTATAGATTTACCTTCCTCCATTAGACTGTAAGCTCCTTGAAGGCTGGGATTGCCTTTTGCCTCATTTTGTATCACCATTTCTTAATATAATGCCTAGCAGATAGTAGTTACTTAATAAATGCTATCTGACTTATTAAGAGTGTGAAATAACTATAGCTGAACCTCTGCTCTGCTCACAAGCAGTGGTAGAATTCAACTGATTTGCGCCAGTTTGGCAGAACCAAAACCCTAATTTTACGTTGAGTTTGAACTGGTTGTTAAAGTGGCACTTATAATCAGGGTTTTCTCTAAGGTGGGCACCTGGGCAGTTGTCCAATGTGGAAATCACAAATTTACATTCCTTAACTTTTTGTTAACATTCATCTGTATGCACTGATAGTAATGTTCATTCCATCCATAGGTGAAACTGACAGAACTATATGTTTCTAATATTTATTTATTAATTTATTCACTTCTTAAAACTCATGATACCTTTGATGAAATACTACATTTTAATTCCCTCATTTTTGTTACTTCAGTAAACAAACATATAACATAAAGAGAAAAAGTGCCAAACAACCAGGGGGTGACAAACTGCCATTTGTTTCTGAGTTGTATTACACCCCAAAATTCCCCTGAGATATTATGAGTGCACTGGTGTTCCCTGAATGGTGAAACCAAAAGGAAACTGGGATACAATGAACCAATAGAAATATAGATTTCAAGGATTATCTTCTCGGTCATTTGTGAAGCCATGGAAGTAGAAGAAAAAAAGAGTTAGAATATAGAATGAATTTTGGTTCTGCATATGTTCCAATATTGGCTGCTGTGATCACATGGCTGCTTTCCACTCCATAAGTTTATGTTTGTCTACTGTGAGTAATATAACATAATCTAGTTTTGTGGTACCTCTTTTATTGTTCTTATTTGAGTATTAAATGCATGAAATATTAAGCTACCTTTAAGTATGTCTTTTTGTAAACTTAAAATAGTTATTATGGCAGAGAACTGGTTGTTAATTTATTTGAATCCCACACTGCTCACAAGGCTCAGTGTCCTACCTCTAGCTACCAAGACCTTATTGTATCTTTCCATCTCTGGTGACTAAGATCTAGCTTTATCTCTTCCTTCTAATTACAAAGACTTCATTGTGTCATTTTCACTGAACCCTTCTTCCCTTAATCCTCCTCCTTTAAGCCCTGGCTCTTTGGTGTCCCACCTGTTCTTTCTGTAACCAAGTCCAAAACCTCCCATATAACTGTTTTGTTAGATTTTCACCATCCCTTGCGTAAAATAAATGATATCCACAATTAAAGGAAAGCTAGTTGACCTTCCCATGAAAGGAAGAAATACAAGTATTATGTTATCCCCATTGTACAGATGAGAAAACTGAAACTCAGTAAGTGACTTGCTTGAGATATGAAACAACTAAATATGGAACTGGGAGTTGAACCCAGCTCCCATAACTCCATGACAAATCCCCTAACCATGAGCTGATATTTCCCCTTTAGATAAAAGAAAGATGGGTAACTTTTTTTGTCCCATAACAGCCTCCATAAGCTTGAGAATGTAGGTATGGCCATGCCCATTTTTCATCTGAGGTTCAAAGAGATTAAATCATCTGCCCATAGGCATACAATGAATGTCAATGCTGGACTTGAAACCTAGGTCTCAGGATGATAGGTATAGTACTCTCTACTTCCCTTGCCTTCCTCAGCTTCTCAAAAACAGCAATCATAATTATTTTGGCTTTTGCCTTCACTGCTCTATGGCAGTGGGTCTCTTAAAGGTTATCAATGACTTCCTAATTCCAACTTGGTTTTCTTTTTTCCCCCTCCAGTTGCTCAGATTTCACCATTGCTTTGCTTTTAACACAATAGACCACACCTCTATACTGTCTAAGGAATGAATCAGAGGTAGCTAGGTGGCACAGTGTATAGAACACCAGCCCTGGAGTCAAGAGGACCTGATTTCAAATTCGACCTCAAATACTTAATAATTACCTGGCTATGTGACCTTGGGCAAATAACTTAATGCCCCATTGTCTTACAAAAATAAAAATAAAACAAACAGAAAAGTAATGACTCAGTAATTTACATATTTTAACTTTGGCCAAGGCATTATTGTTTATTTATAACTGAAAAGGAAGAAGCATTTCAAAGACAGTCTTGGGCCAATACAGAAGTTCCTCTCCAAGTTAGAACAAGGCTGAACTTTTAAAATAATATTTTGAGGGACTTCCAGTCATGACGGTGGAGAAAAGCCAGGAACTCTTTTAAGCTCTCCTGTCTCTTAACAGATTTTGGAACCACACAACCCAGAGAAGAACCAAAGAGAACCAAGGTCTGTCACAGGAGAGTGAGGGCAAGCTGGGGGTAGAGAGCTGAGATCCAGTGCAGAGCAGTGGGTTGAGGCTGGGGGACTGACCTGAGAACAGCAGCAGAAGCATCTGCTGTGTGCATGGCAGGTGGGAGAGCTCCAGCACAGCATCCTAGACATCTATCTGGTCAACTCAACTGGGCTGGAAGACCAGGACTGTGAATGCCTGTGTTTTGAGTCCCTGTGTTTCCAGCTGAGCCCCCCCCCCCCATTCCTGTGGGAGAGCATGATTTTCTCCAGAACAAACACAATAATAGCCCCAAGGTGTTTGTACCTTGCCCCAAGGCTCAGGTGTGGACCAAGGATCTGCCCCCCATCTCCTGATTGTTGATTAAGTTGATTAAATTTCAAGCCTGAGGGCCCAGCCCACATTGTATGGAGATCAGCCCAAATCCTACTGCCCCCCCCATCAACATTACAGACAATCCAGAGAAACCTTCTGGCATCCCTTACAGGCTAGGCCATTGAGTGGGCAAGGTCTCTAGAGATCTCAACACCAAAGGTCTGTGAACCCACATCTCCCCCAACACAAGACCCTAGAGAAAAGGTCCAAAATGAAGAAAGGCCAATTCAAAACAGGATTCATTGAATTACGTTGAAGACAAGGATCCTAGCTCAGAGGACTGGAGCTACAGAGAAGAATATGAATTGGTCACCAGCCCAGAAAGACCTCTTAGAAGAGATCAGAATAGAGTTTTAAAATCAAATGAAAAAATTTGGGAAAAGAAATGCAAGAGAAAATTAACATTATGAAAAAGAAAATTAACATCTTACAACAAGAAAACAAATCCTTTGAAAATACAAAAAGAAAATCATTTTCCTCAAAAAATTTCCATTTCCCCCAAAAATTGGGCAAATGGAAAAAGACAACTCCTTCACAAATAGAATTGACCATTTGGAAAAAGAAGTGTGAAAACTAATGACTTCATGAGACACCAAGAATCTGTTAAACGAAGTTTAAAAAAATGAAAAAATAGAAGAAAATGCAAAATACCTCATCAGCAAAACAACAGGCATAGAAAATAGATCCAGAAGAGACAATTTCAGAATCACAGGACTTCTTGAAAAGCTTGAAAGAAAAAACCCTGAAATCCTTACTTCAGGATATAGCGAAGGAGAATTCCCACACTATCCTGGAACCAGAGGGCAAAATAGTCACTGAAAGAATCCTGAAAGGGATCACAAAATGCAAACACTGAGAAATATTGTGGCCAGACTCCAGAACTATGAAATCAAGAAGAAAATTCTGCAAGTGACCAGAAAGAAACAATTCAGATATGAAGGAATCACAGGCATGATTATACAGGACCTAGTTGCATAAGCATTAAGGGAAGGGAGCTTAGAATGCAGCCAAGAGTTCACTATCCAGCAAATGTGAGCCTTCTCTTCCAGGGGAAATGATGGATATTTAACAAAATAGGGAACTTTCAACTTTTCCTGGTGAAAAGACCAGAGCTAAACAGAAAATGTGGTCTTCAAACAGGAGATTCAAGAGATACATGAAAAGGTAAACAGGGGAAAAGAAAAAAAACCCTGTTATTCAATAAGATAAAACTGGCTATATCCCCACCTGCAGGGAGGAAGATTCTTATAACTTTTAAGAATTGTAACTCTACTAGAAGGAATATACTTAGCCAGAAGAAATGAACACTCATGATTTCTCCCTGATTCTAATGAAATGATTTAAAAATAATATTGCTTAAAATGGGGGGGGGGGCAGAAAGACAAGGGGAAGGAGAGATTGAATGGTTTAGGATTTGACCAACATCTCACACCTTAATAACAAGATAAGATCAAAATGAATACAGGATTTAGACATAAAAGGCAATTTTATAAGCAAATTAGGAGAACAAGTAATAGTTAACCTATCAAATCTATGGAAAGGGGAGGAGTTTATGATCAAGGAAGTGTTAGAGAACATTATAAAAAAACCAACCAGAGTAATTTTGATTACATTAAATAAAAAGCTTTTGCACAAACAAAACCACTCTAGCCAATATAAAAACAAATGTAATATATTGGGAAGCAATTTTTATAACTAGTGTTTCTAGCAAGGGGACTCATTTCTAAAATATATAGAGAACTGAGTCAAATTTATTAAAAAAAAAACACCAAAGCATTCCCTAATTGACAAATGGCCAAAGGATATGCAAAGGCAATTTTCAGACAAGGAAATCAAAGCTCTCCATAGTCAAATGAAAAATTGTTCTAAATCATTACCAATTAGAGAAATGCAAATTAAAGCACCTCTGAGGTACCATCTCATACTTCTCACATTGGCTAATATGATCAGAAAGGATAATGATGGAGGGGATGAGGGAAATCTGGAACACTATTACATTGTTTGTGGATCTGTGAACTTAGTCATCCTTTCTGGAGAGCAATTTGGAATTATGCCCAAAGGGCAATAAAAATGATTGATCCAGCAATAGCACTACTGGGTCTCTACCCTGAAGAGATCATGAAAAAGGGTAAAAACCTCACATATATAAAAATATTCATAGCAGCTCTGTTTGTAGTGGCAAAGAATTGGAAATTGAGGGGATGTCCATCAATTGAGGAATGACTGAGCATGTTGTGGTATATGTATGTTATGGAACACTATTATTCTATTAGAAATCAGGAGAGATAGGATTTCAGAGAAGCTGTAAAAAACTTGCATGAACTGATGCCAAGTGAGTTGAGTAGAATCAGAAGAACATTGTACACCTTAATAACACCTTAATAATTTTAGGGGATCCATAATAGAGAATACCATCTATATCCAGAGAAGAAACCATGGAGTTTAAATGAAGACCATTATTATTTTTAAAAAATTGTCTTATGTATTACATAATTTTTCTGTCTCTAATATTTTTTCTCTTCCTTGTGGATATGTTTTTTTTCTCTCAACATATTCAATTTTGATCTATACATCGAAACAAATGTAAAGACTAAATAGATTGCCTTCTGTTGATGGAGGGAGGAGGGAAGGGAGGTGAGGGGGGGAAATTGTAAAATTCAAACCCTTACCAAAAAAAGATTGGTAGAAGCTACCATTGTATATAATTGGAAAACAAAATATTTATATAATTAAAAAATAAAATAAAATAATCTTTTGAGAAGGAAAAAATTCATGTGAGAGGCTTTCAAATTTAGGTGAAAATAAAGCTCTATCATATCAGAAGCTTAAAATAGTAAAAGTAACTGGATAAGTGGCCTGTTTGTTTTAATTTGAGGAGTAAAATATTAACTGATATTTGATATATTACAGCAAGTTAAACAAGCATTACTCTTCCTTTTCTGACAGTATCAAGATTTCCCATATGAAAGCACTTTATCCAGCATTCTTCAGGATATAAATATCTACACTAATGTTCTAGGAAGCTCAGGAAGTTGATCTAAAACCTTATTTTGATGGTACAATGACTGATGGTGCACTAACAAGGGGGTTATAAAAGATTAGGTTGGTGGGGCAGCTAGGTGGCACAGTGGATAGAGCACCAGCTCTGGAGTCAGGAGTACCTGAGTTCAAATGTGACCTCAGACACTTAATAATTACCTAGCTGTGTGGACATGGGCAAGCCACTTAACCTCATTTGCCTTGCCAAAAAAATCCTAAAAAAACCCCTATTAGGTTGGTATATAAAGATGAGAATTGAATAAAAAGCAAAGACGTATATTTATAGAAATGGTTTGGTTGCATTGAACACTCCCTTCTCTCCCTTTTCCTTTACAGAGATGGGAATTGGGTGATGGCAAACAGCCAAGGAGTCAGATATCCACTAAGTCTGATAAGGTATCATGTCCCATGTACTAGGTTTAGAAGTCATTGCTAGAGGGCTTGAAAAGTGAACTACCAGATGCCATGTCTCCAGTGCAAAGTCATTCATTATGCATGAAATGAGAAAACCTCCAAGTTCTAGTTATCTACAGATCGGGGAGTAACCATTCATTAGCATCTTTCAACTCTCTGTGCTCTAAATTCCTATCTATTCCATAGATTAGGGAAACACTATCCCAATGACAGCCTTGGGACTTCCCTTTTGACTTCTTAGTTTCTCCTTTGGACCTCCTTCCTTCCTTGTAATGAGTTTAGGCCTAGCCTCAGCTTATAGCCACCCAAAGTTCTTTGTAGCAATGTCAAGCTTCTAGAAATACAGCCACAAAATAATAGGTATAGAATCCTGATTTTATATTATGAAATGATCTCTCTTCCCTTCTCTATGAGGATACCACAATCTCTCAGTTCTCCTTCTAACTCTCTTAAGTATTCCTTTTCTAGTTTTTTAAAGAGATTTCTAATCCTTTTCCTGATCTTTTAATATGAGTATTCCTCAAGGATCTGTCTTTTAGCCTTTTACTAAGTGCTCTCTCTCATTACATTTTCTTTTATATCAACTTAATTCACTCTTACAATTATTTTTTAGGTTTTTGCAAAGCAAATGGGGTTAAGTGGCTTGCCCAAGGCCACACAGCTAGGTAATTATTAAGTGTCTGAGGCTGGATTTGAACTCAGGTACTCCTGACTCCAGGGCTGGTGCTCTATCCACTGCACCACCTAGCTGCCCCCACTCTTACAAATTTGAATATCATCATTAAGCAGATATCCCCCCGAAAGGATTTCTCCAGTTCTGATTTTTCTTCTGAGCTCTGTACCCACATTGTCAGTAGTTTTGGGATACTTCTACCTGTATGTCTCATGAATACTTCAAAGCTAACATATTCAAAACCAAGTCCCTATAATGATAACTGACTTTAAAGTTCCATAAACTTTACAATATGCAATATACACATTTTCTCGTTTTAACTTCACAAAAATCCTATGAGGTAGTTGCTACATGTATAATTATTCACAAGAAATTGAGGCTCAGAGAGGGTTCAATGACTTGCGATTGTATGGCAAATAGATAATATTAGGTGGGTACCCCAGATCTTTCTTGAACTTAGATCCAGCACTCTAGTCATTGAGTCAGGAAGATCTGAGTTCAAATCCAGGCTCAGATACTTATTAGTTGAGTGACCTTGGGCAAGTCATTTAATTTCTGATTCAATTTCCTCAGCTATAAAATGCAAATCAAAGTAGCAACTACCATCCAGGGTTGTTGTGATGACTGAGATCATAATAGTAAAACTCTTAGCACATTGCCTGGTTCATAGCAGACTTTTAAAATACTTGTTTGGCTCTTTCCCTCCTTCCTTCCTTCTTTCCTTCCTTTCCTCTTTCCTTTTTTCTTTCTTCTTCCTCTTCCTCCCTCCTTCCCTCCTTCCTACTTTCTTTTCTTCCTCCTTCCTTCCTTTTTTCCTCCCTCCCACCTTTCTTCCTTTCTTTCTTCCTTCTTTCCTCATTTCTGATTAAGCCAGATCCCCTTTCTGAACTTATCATTTCTCTCAAAGTCTCAGTCTCCTTATTTGTAAAAAACAGGGATGATAATTCTTGTACTCTCACCTGGTTGTTGATTGAGAACTTGCTATGTCAACCATAAGGTGCTCTACAGTAGAACCTAAGTTTACGAGTAACCTGGTTTAAGTATGCTTTGTGAACAAGGAAAAAATTTTCACAAAATTTGTCTTGCAGGATAAATAAAAATTCATATTATGAACATCATGCTTGGACATGAATGGCTTGCAAAAGGATGATGCTTAACTAGGGCAATTTTTTTTGTTTTATTTTATTTTTTGCTTTCACTATCTCACTATTCACAATCATCCCCTTAGCTCATGCCCTCATTACCTCTTACCTAGACTGTTGCATAGCCTCCTAATTGGTCGACCTGTTTCAAACACCTCCCCTCTCCAATTCACTCAGAAGTGTACAAAAAAGAAAAAAAATCAGTGAGTCAAAACATGAAAGTGATTCTAAAAACTGAAAAATAAGTGAAGGAAGTAGTGATAGTCTTACTTTTCATGAAAGAGAGAACACTCCTAATGTTGAAATCCCTATGTTCTCATGGAAGGAGACACTCCTTCCAAGCAATAACCCTTCCTCCTTCTCCCTCACACTAGCCACGACTCTACAAAGTAAAGTGCAGGTTAATTTGTTTTATTTTCAGTTTATATTGTGTACCAATCATTGTTACTATATTTCAGCTGCATTAAGAACAGAAAAACTTACTTAAAATGATAAATAATTATTTTATATGAATATTTGGGGGGATGTGGTACTGATCATTGATTTTACATTATTTCTATGGAAATACTTGCTTTGCAATACAAAGAAATTGCATGATGAACAGAATCTCAGAATGAATTAAATTCATAAACTGAGATTCTACTGTAAATATGAACTGTGATTCCTATAGAGGATGTAGAAACAAGCAAAATCCTGTACTCACAGTGATTCTAGGCTTTCTCTAAATTTTTTCCTTTCATAGTTAATAGGTTTACTCAAACCCACACAACTTTATGATCTGACCTTCATTAAATCAATAGTTTAAATAGCTATGATTCTCCGAAACACTCAGGACAAACAATGGGATAGAGAATTAGTGAGCTAGAATGTGCTGGTATACATTTCCCAGAGATACTGATTATTGATTAGATATGGAATTAATTGATCATAACTTTTCTCATGGATTTTGGATGGAAATCGGTTTTGCTTGGAAGGGGAGAAGGAAAGAAATATAGAAGCACCAACCTAGGAAAACAGTTTAAATTGGGAGCTCTGAGTACCCAAGGTACTGGATTCCTGGAAGAATAGATCGTAGGATTGTGGAGCAAATTATTGAAAGGAAAGGTGGGAGAGTTTTAAGGAAAAAAAATTATAATGGTCTTAGGTCTATTACTCACCTTCCCTTGGTCTCTGTTTTCTACACTGTATTATGAGAGTATTGGACTAGATGGTCTCTAGAGAAAAGCTGATAGATTTTACTTAAAGGGCACCTAATACAAACTATATCTAAATCATGAATCTCCTTTGCAAGATGAATTTGCTCTGCAATGACAAATGGTCATTCCACCTTCACTTTATCACCTTTCATGATGAAATACTTACTACCCAATGGGTTAATAACAAAGAGGAAAGATAATTGTCACTTTTCCTCTCATATCTTGGGCTAAAACATCTCTGCATCATACCTCACTGACAGAATTTAAGGAAGCTTGAGAGCTTTGCCAAAAGAGATCTGTATCTACAACCCGTAGCATCACTAGGCTCTTAAGGGATGGCAAGGGCTTCCAACTGAGGTTTAGAAAGGGAAAACTTAAGAACTAATTCAACTTTCAGAGATCCCTTTTGTTTGCTCTGACAAATCATCCCAGATTAGGGAGATATTAAAGAGTTTATCTTGGGCATCACTCTGAGAAGTATTAATCCTTCATTTTAATGATTATAAGATAGAGGCTCTCTGGAGTGTTAACTGAGGCTGAGATGGCTTAGCTATAGGGCTGGCCTCCTCCACTTCATTGATAGAACCATGTCCCTCAGGACTGGAAGCTCTAAACTTGTATGAAGTTCCTGTGTCCTGGGAGCCTTGATTCAGAGTCAAATACTGCTCTGTGGTTTGTGCTTTTCTCAGCCCAGCAGCCAAGGCACACAGAGAAGTCAGGGTGGGAAAGCCAAACAGAAAGTCAGGATTCTCTAAGAAGAGTAACTTCATTTCAACCAGGAGAAGCATTGCTAATGGGGAAAATTCAGTTACTCCGGAAGCAGTGTCAGGCAATGTACATCTAATCTTCCAACATTAAATGAGTACTGTCTTATATTCTGGCTGTCTTTCTGTCTCTGTATATCTCTGTCTCTCAGTCTTTCTGCTCTCTCTTTTCTCTGTCTCTCTGTCTCTGTTTCTCTGTCTCTGTCTGTCTCTATTTTTCTCTCTATTTTTGTCTGTCTCTGTCTCTCTCTTTCTCTCTCTGTCTCTCTCTATCTTTCCTTCCTTCCTTCCTTCCTTCCTTCCTTCCTTCCTTCCTTCCTTCCTTTCTTCCTTCCTTCCTTCCTTCCTTCCTTCCTTCCTTCCTTCCTTCCTTCCTTCCTTCCTTCCTTCCTTCCTATCTTATCCAGAGTATGTCTCCCTATCTCATCCAGGCTGGAAGTACAGTAATTACATGGGGGTCAATCCTATCAGCACAAAAGTTTTAATCTCTGTTTCAGACCCAAGCCAGCTGATCCCTCTTTAGATGGTCTGGCAGCCCCTCACTCTTGGGAGACTCAAAGCATTGGTGCCAGACTCAGTATGGAAATCTGATTGGTTTTAGTTCTATTGCCTGCATCTCAAAACTTCTGAGTTGGTCATCCACCTGTGTATTATAGAATGTTGTCCTGCCTCTCTGTCTTTCTTAATAATAGCTTATTTTCAAAAGGATGAAATTCATCTTCTCTTTGAATCTTAGAAATGTGATGTAAGTTGTCTAAAGTCACACACCAAATAAGTGATAGAGTCAAGATTTAAACCCAGGTTTTCTCACCCCAAGTCCCACACTGCTTTTTATGATGTGTTCCCTCAAATATCTCATGTAATCCTGCCACTACTTCACTAGGAAAAAAAGTTACTGTTTTTCTTTCTTCCATTTTTCTTTTTCTCAAAATTACTAAGCTGACTGATTCATCATTAGTGTCATTGAATGTAATGACTTGACTGTCAAATTATCATATGGATGAAATCTTGGAGGGATAACTATCTCATTAGATGACATGGTCTATATACAAAATAGTATCCAACAAACTGGAATGAGGAACCAAATTGACCTAGATAAAATTTAATATGAATAAATGTAAAGTTCCACACTTGGCATTAAAAAAATCAATTTAAAAAAAAAGGTCCAGATTAAAATAAGGATGACTGGACAAATATTTCTGTGGAAAAGATCTAAATATTTAGTAGACTAACGCTCAGTTATTGAAATTCAACAGTAATGTGGAAACCATATAAGCCCCAATAAGCAATAATAGCAAACACACCACCATGATACTATTCTTGACTACATTAAGAAAGGAACTTGTTGCATCCAGAACAGGAGAGAGAACTTTTGTGTTACACTCTGTCCTGATAGGACACAGCTGGAATAATGCATTCAATTTTGACTCTCAAACTTTAGTAAAGAATCCTACATGTTAGAAAATGACCAGAAAAGAGGGAACAAGGATGGCGAGAGGCCTTGTGATGGTTGTGGCATCACCTCCTTGATGTCATGGTCTTCTTTAAGAACAAGACAAACATCATCATAGTGACAAGCACATGAATTGGATTTGAGTGAGGGGGCAGCTCTGCAGTCACCAGCCTCACTTTCTCTTCCAGGTTCATGTGAGTTTATTGACTAGATATAAATCAGGATGACTGGAGATGACCCTGGAATGAGGTAATCCAGGGTAAGTGTTTTGCCCAAGATCACATAGCCAGTAAGTGTCAAGTGTCTGAGACTGGATTTGAATGCTCATAGTCCTGACTCCAAGGCCAGTGCTCTATTCATTGCACCACTTAGCTGCCCTGATCAGGGTTAAATGACTTGCCCAAGGTCACATAGTTAGTGCCAAGTAACTGAGATTGGCTTAGAACTCTGATCTTCCTGACTCCAAGGCCACTGTGCCACCTAGTTGCCCTAATATCTAGTGTCAAGTATTTGTAGAACTGTTACCTGGAAAATGAATTAGATTTGTTTGGTTTTGTTTGGAGTCAGATACCAATGATGAGGGAAAGGGCAAGGAGGTAAATTAAGACATGAATAAGTTTTAAAAAGTAAATAAATAAAATCCCTAATAATTAGAGTTATCAGAAGTGAAATGAAGTCAGTGGATCTTTAATGGAGGGAGATTTGGGGGCATAGTGGAAAATTTGGGAAGGTTGTACACTATATACTTGGTCAGAAATAGGTTGAGTTAAATGACCTCTGAAATCCCATCCAGTACATAGTTTCTAGAATAATATAATTCAAAGGATCACAGATTTTTCCAGATGGAAGACCAAGAATCAGAGAAATGGGGAGATTTGTCCAAGGTAATGCAACAAGCTGTTAGCAGGATCAATACTAAAACATCTGTCCCCTGACTCTCATACCAGGGATCTTTCTAACCTGTTTGCTATGACTTTGAAAGGAGCCTTATTGGTGAGATTTGATATTATAATAATGGCAATAACAAGTAACAGCTAACATTTTTACATAATATTTTAATGTTTGCAAAGCACTTTACAAATTCTATCTCACTTTATTGTCACAACAACCCTAGAATTATTATCTGCATATAATAGATAAGAAAACTGAGTCAGACAGAGGTTAAGTGGGTCACACAGCTGATATGTGTCTGAGGTCAGATTTTAATTCCATTCTTTCTGACTCTGGGTCAAGAGCTCTATGCATTAAGCCAGTGGTTACAAACTCAATTAGAAACTGATCCCTACTGACCACATATTGACTGTGAAAACCACGAATTAACATTATGTTGTATTTTATTTTTATTTATTTTGTTAAGCATTTTCCAATTACATTTTAATCTAGTTCAGGTCTCCCTCAGGAGTTTTGCAGCTTCCAGTTTGATATCTCTGCACTAAACCACCTAAAACCCCAAATGAGAAACCCTATGGAGACTGGTTCTCATGCACAGTACATATTGGAAATTTCACATGATTGTGTATGTATAACCAATATCAGATTGCTTTCTGTCTTAGGGAAGGTAGAAGAAAGAGGAGGGATTAAAATTCAGAACTAAAAATTTTACAAAAATAAATGTTGAAAACTATCTTGAAAACTAGTTGAATGGGTGTTGGTTTGAATGAATTAACCAGTTTGGCTGAAATGACCATGTTTAAGGTGGCACAATGGTTCTTTAGAGCCTGGCATGCATATGCCTCTGCCAAGGCCAGAGAGATAATCCATTTAGCCCAGTTTGCCTTCATCTACTTCCCTCCCAAGGAGGGCTATGAGTTAAGAGCTTAAAACCTATACTTGTCAATGAAGATATACATCTAGAAGAGACCAAGTCAAATACAAACAAAGAATGACTTTAATAGAATCCAGGAAGAAGCTTTGAAAGAGGACTGTCGGGGCAGCTAGGTGGTGCAGTGGATAGAGCACTGGCCCTGGAGTCAGGAGTACCTGAGTTCAAATTCGACCTCGGACACTTAATAATTACCCAGCTGTGTGGCCTTGGGCAAGCCACTTAACCCCATTGCCTTGCAAAAAAAACCCCAAAACCTAATTTTAAAAAAAAAGAGGACTGTCCCTGGACATAGGAGATGCCTGGCTTCAAATTTTGTTTCTGTTTCTCATTTGTGACTGTAAACAAATCCTCTCTGAACCTTATTTTTTCTTCTCTTTAAAAATGGAATTAATAGCATTAGTAGTACCTAACTGTAAAGACATTCTTGCATAGTGTTTGACTATATATATATATATATATATATATGTATATATAATACACATATAGATATATGTGTATATATATATATATATCTATATAATATGTAACAGTTGTAGTTTGTTGTTTTCTTTTATTGCTATTGTTTGTCCTTTGCTCTTTTTTTTTAGATTTTTCCAGGCAATGGGATTAAGTGGCTTGCCCAAGGCCACACAGCTGGGTATTTATTAAGTGTCCGAGGTCTGATTTGAACCCAGATTCTCCTGACTCCAAGACCAATGCTCTATCTACTGTGCCACCTAGCCACCCCAGCTGTGCCATCTAGCCACCCCATGTCCTTTGTTCTTAAAGAGAACCAGTGTCATCAGGAAAGTGATGTCTTGACTTGCAAGTGAATTAGATGTAAGTGTGGCAGAACTGTGAAAAGCCACCAACCTCATTCTCTCCTCTGAGCCATCTAGGTCCAGTGGCTTGACATGGATAAAGATGACTGGAGATAGCCCTGGATGCAGTGAGAGCCCTTGGCCTTTTTAAGAAAAGGTCTTTCCAGGGCGTCTAGGTCTAGCAGTTGGTAGAGCACCGGCCCTGGAGTCAGGAGTACCTGAGTTCAAATCCCACCTCAGACACTTAATAATTACCCAGCTGTGTGGTCTTGGGCAAACCACTTAACTCCATTTGCCTTGCAAAAAACCTAAAAACAAAAAAAAAGAAAAAAAGAAAAAAAAGAAAAGGTCTTTCCCAATTCTCAGTTTGTCTGAGGCACATCAATTCAATAGTTAAGGATGGGTAAGAAATGTGTACCCTAAGTTGAAGTCTCATCTCTGACAAATATTGATTGTGTGATTTGGGCAAGTTATTTAACTTCCAAGTGCTTTTAGGCAACTTTTTAAGACCAGACATTGTTAAACAGTTACCAAACTGCATTGACAAAAAGAGTCCCATCGTGGGAAACTTCATTCATTGATGAAATCATAGGTCAGCACAGAAAACCAAAACCAAAACCTGTATTTTACAAAATTGTTGCTGCTGTTATTGTTTGTCCTTAATCTTTTTTTGTTTGTTTGTTTTTGCAAGGCAATGGGGTTAAGTGACTTGCCCAAGGTTACACAACTGGGTGTTTATTAAGTGTCTGAGGTCGAATCTGAATTCAGGTCCTCTAGATTCCAGGCCTGGAACCCATCCACTGTGCCACCTAACTGCCTCTTTGTCCTTCATTCTTGTTTGTTTGGGTTTTTTTTTTTTGCAAGGCAATGGGGTTAAGTGGCTTGCCCAAGGCCACACAGGTGGGTAATTATTAAGTGTCTGACTCCAGGGCCAGTGCTTTATCCATTGCACCACCTAGCCACCCCCTTGAGGCTTGAAGAGAACCATGACATCAGGGAGATGATGCCATGACATGCAAGTGAATCGGATTTAAGTGAGTAAGATAATGCATATAAACCTTAAAGTTCTATATGAATCTCAGTTTTTATTACTTGAAGCTTTAAATTCAAATTGTTTTAACAGGAGCATGATACAAAGTAATCATAAGGAAAATAAGGCAGTAAGGTGATACATTGAGGGTATGTCAGGCTTGCAACATCAGGAAAGGTCTGAATTTCAATTTCCCTTGGAATACTTACCTACTATTGTATCCTCTTAGACAAATCCCATAACCTCTTAGCCTCAGTTTCTTCTGCTCCAAAATGGGAATAATAATAATAATAATACTTAGCTCCCAGGTGCCTTTGAAAATCAAATGAGATAGCACTATAGAAATACTAGCTATTATTAAATAGCAAAAATCTTTTTTTCTCTCCCCCTACCCCCCCATTTGATGGTCAAATATGTTTAATGAAATATTGGAGGAAAAGTAGGGGAAGCGAAGTATTGTGATGGTCATGTGGATCACTCTGACACACTCTAGCCCAGAGCAAATAAAACCAGGGGAGACCCAGACCCTCCCCAGACAGGAGCCCTTTAATGAGAAAACATATGGCTATCTCAACTCACTGTGCTAGGTATCTGTCAGCCCTAGTAATAAAACGCACTGGGTGAATAGGAGAACAAAAACGCCTTGTAGCAATGATTTTCATCAGTCTCTGCCTTTTTTTTTCCATCCAGAGCTATTGAGAATAGGTCTTTTCTCACCTTTGTAATATGAGAAAGAAGTTAATTAAAATCAATCTCGTCTCTAGCCTCCTAACGTTCCCGCACCAGCCTTCAGTTTCATCAACAATCTTATTTTGATCACAATGAAATGTGCTGGTGGTTATTGGGAGGCTGTAATGGTGTTAATTTAGGACACATTAGCTAAGTCATATGATTAATGGCACAGACAAGCAGAGGTTACCTTCCCTACCTCATGCAGTAAATGTATCTCTATGGATGGTCTCCTACTTTCTAGACCAGTATAGATAGTAACACCTTCAACACCTTCTCATCCTATGTGATTCTATACATCCTTCCCTGGAGGCCTTCCTCAGTTTCTTTCAATGTCTCAAGATTTCAAAGTGTATATAATGTCCTTTCAAGAATCTATGATTTCATGTAAACAGCTATTCCCTCTTGTTGCTCAGTCATTTTTTCGGTTATGTCCCACTCTTTGTGAACCCATTTGGATTTTTCTTGGTAAAAATACTGAGTGCATTGTCATTTCCTTCTCTGGGTCATTTAATAGACTTGGGAGGACCCACATTTATATAATACCCCTCCCACAGGCCATGAGAATTCTCCAGATCTCTGAGAAAACTGAGGCAAATAGGGTTAATTGATCTACTTAGGGTCACACATACATGTAAATTTCTGAGACCAGATTTGAACTCAGGAAGATAAATTTTTCTGACTCCAGGCCTAGCTTCCCACCCTTTCTACCTATGCAGATAGTGATCCTTTCAGGTCTTGGTAGACAAGTTTCATAAGTTGCTGTGGCCGAAACAAAGTAAAATGAAAACCATAATCATAAGATCATATATTTAGATCTGAAAAAAGATCTTAGAGGACAACTAATCTAACATTCTCATTTTAAGTTTGAGAAAAGCAAGACCTATAAAGATGAAGTGACTTATTTAAGGACTCGTAGCTAATAAATGACCAAGATAGGGTATGAACCCAAGTCCCTGATTATTTTCAGTCTAGCACATTGACTTCCAGATCCAGCAAAGGACAGTGCAATTAGTGTAGTGGAGCAAGACACTGGAAAAGCTGAAGAAGATATCATATCAAGTTGTAAAAAAAGTATTTTATATTTATTAAAATTTTATACTACATTTATATTTGTTGGTCTAAAATTGTGTTGATGATGCTTTAAATGCAAATATTTAATCCTTGCTTCTGATAGGCAGCTTTTCCTAATCTCCCCAACTGCAAATGACTTCTCTACCCTAACTACCTTATTTTTCATGAAGTTATTTTTCTTTAGTATTCATTCTGTATGAATCTGGCTTCATTCAAATTGACTAATCCTTCATAATGTATGTTTCTTGAAATCTGGGATGGTATTGTTTTATTTTGTACTGTTTTTGTATTGCAGGCATCTGGAACTATGTGTGGTACACTCTTGGTATTTAATAAATACTTGTTGATTGATGGATTTGGTAGCTTTTAAGCAGCTGGCAGAAGGTGTCTTGAAATGGAGAGTCATATAATTCCTTATTTAACTTCTGAACACAAAACTTCTCTAAAAATTTCAAAATTTTATAATTTTTATTTTTAAGAATAAATTTTGTCGAGGTAGCTAGGTGGCACAGTGGATGGAGCACAGTCCCTGGAGTCAGGAGTACCTGGGTTCAAATCCGGCCTCAGACAATTAATAATTGCCTAGCTGTGTGGCCTTGGGCAAGCCACTTAATCCCATTTGCCTTGCAAAAACCTAAAAAAAATAAATTTTGTTGATAACTTTTGGTCTTACATAATAAAAAAATTCTTATCTCGTTCTCCCCCATTGCTTCTTTCAAGAGCAAGCCATGTAATTATAAAAATTTTTAAAGAAAAAGAGAAAAAAATCAGTCAAACATGAAAATAGAGAAATAGAAAATATATATAATGCTCTACACCAAGGTACTTCCCACCTTGGCAAAGGAGTTTGGTGTAGTGCAGGGGTAGGAAGGAGTATATTTTCAAATCTATTCTTTGGAGTTAAACTTGTTCTTTATAATTTTGCACTTTTAATTATTTTGTGGTGGTTGTTCTTTCCATTTATATTAATATTGTCATATATATATATATACATATACATATACATATTGTTTTCTTAATTCTTTCTAATTCATTCTGCATCAGGTCATGTCTTTCCAAGCTTCTCTGTATTTGCCATCTTTGTGACTTCTTATAACACAGTACAGGGAAAGCCCTAAGTGTACTGAGGCAACCGGTTGTTCTCTCACTTGCAGCATGAGGGTATCATCATATACAAAGTATAGCTGTATTTTAGCCTCTTGTCTTCTTACTCATCTACCAGGAAAACTTTCATTCCTGCCAGAGGGAAAGTAGGAAGTTGGGGTCCAAGATCACTCTCCTCAAAGAGAGGGAATAACTGGCTGAATAAGATAGATAGATAGATAGATAGATAGATAGATAGATAGATAGATAGATAGATGGATATAGATATAGATATAGATATAGATATAGATATAGATATAGATATAGATATAGATATAGATATAGATATAGAATAGATATAGATATAGATTAGATATAGATTAGATATAGATATAGATATAGATATAGATATAGATATAGATATAGATATAGATATAGATATAGATATCTAAAGTTATATCTAAGGGAGCTTATATTTGATCCCTTAAATATTGTTAGTCTGAGGAATATGAATGGGTTTACTTTGTCATTATTTTGGGGGGGAAGGGGAGCTTCAAGCTCTATATCCAAAGGTTGACCCCCATCTCACCCAATACTTGTTCCACAATGAACACACTACTTAGCCAAGAAAAACCCCTTATTCAAATTAGTAACAAAATAGAAATCAGAGAAGGTTCACATAGGAAAATAAATACTAGAACATGCAGAGCCAAATAACTCAACTCAATTAAGAGAGTCCTGGATCTCACCCAAAGGGAAACTCTCTGAAATCTTTAGAGTAGCAAGCTAGGGGAAAGGGAATACTGAAGATGGCAGCTCCTCTCAAGCCTTCCCAATGTCTTTTTTTTGTCTCATCTATTTTCCTTCTCAAAGCTAGAAGCCATTCATGCCTGAAATATCTCAAAGCTTAAAGAAGATTTCAAACTTGAAGAGCCCAAAAAGAATAGAAGGCTGGAGCTCACTGGCTCTTGCCAACTCTACCATTCCTCACATAGGGTAGAACATTCATCTTCACAATAATGAGAAAGTCTCATACCACTGGGCTTTGGGTCAGGGGTTACCATAGTAATATTCCATTATATTCATGTATCACAATTTGTTTAGCTATTAACCAAGTGAAGGATAGCTACTTTGTTTCCAATTCCTGGCTACTACAAAAAAAAATTGCTGCTGTAAATATTGGAATATTTTCTTATCAATGACATTCTTACAGCATATATCAAGTAATAAAATCTCTTAGTCAAAGCAAATAGATATTTTAGTCATTTATTTGTTTCATTCCAAATTGCTATACAAAATGATCATTGTAATTCACAGTTCTACCAAATATGCATTCATGTGTCTATCTTCTTATAGCCTTTTAACATTTAACATTAGCTATCCCCATCTTTTGTGACTTGCTAATTTGCTAGATGTGAGACAAAATATTAGAGTTGTTTTTATTTGAATTTTTCTTATAATTAATGGTATGAAATTCTTTTATATAGCTCTTAATAGTTTACAATGCTTTTGTTTTGTTTTTTTAATTTATTAATGTAATGGGGTTAAGTGACTTGCCCAAGGTCACACATCTAGGTAATCATTAAGTTTGAACTCAGGTCCTCCTGACTCTAGGGCCAGTGCTCTATCCACTATGCCACCTAGCTGCCCCCAGTTTACAATTCTTTTAAAAGGCATTTGGTCATATATTTTGGACCACTTATCTATTGGGAAATGACTTTTGGTAGTATTTATAAACAAATGTTTACCTATACCTATATAAACATACATAAATAATCATGTGTGTCAAGGATAGAAATACCATATATGAGAATTTTACTTTCCCATTTCACCACTTCCCTTCTTGGGCATTTTACAAGGTATTTGCCTCACACATCACTGACAGAAGATAGAGATAAATTTGATCTTTGAAGTGATTTTAAGATTAGTAGAGTCAGACTGGAAGTTAGGTGTTCATTTCATGAATGTAAATAGTTCCCATTTTATCTCATAAAAATAAAATTTATTCCTAAGTGTAGGATGGGAAGACACAGGTATCAGGCACTCTTTGCTGAATAAAAACTCTAGGGAACTTTAGTGGACAATAAGCTCAGTAATAGCAATCTGATAGGATAGCCAGAAATGTTGATGGGACCTTGGGCTTAATTATGAAAAGCATAATTTCTAGGAACAAAAATGGGACCACACACAGGAGTACCTGGGTTCAAATCCAGTCTCAGACACTTAATAATTACCTAGCTGTGTGGCGTTGGGCAAGAAATGGGATCACTCTTGTGGACTCTGATCTGGTCAAATCTCCCCTGAAGATAGATACTGAGTTCTGGGCATAATAGTTTAAGAAGGACATTAAAAAGCTAAAAAGTATACAGGGGAGGGTAGTCAAGACTTGGGAGGGTCTTTAGTCTATGTCAGTGCAAATTGGTTGAAGGAACTGAGGGGAACATTTAACTTGGAAAAGAGAAGACTCAGAGGGGCTGTGATGATCTGAAACAGAGGGATTTGATTTGTTCTCTTTGACCCCAGATGGCAGAACCCAAAATATAAGGTTGCTGTTTGTTGAGTCCCAGTTCGAACATCATATGCTCAGTCCCTTTCTGTACTCCCGCAATCTTCCCCAGGCGAGTGTTGAAGGGCTGGGAGACAAGGAAGACAAATTTCTCCCTATACACCAAGGTCTCCAAGGTCTCCATTTATTGAACCAAATACCAGAACTTAAAAATCCTTCCCAGTCCCTTAATCCATTCCTACTCCCGTGGCACTTAGTAAAATAAGGCTCTGGTGCTCAAGGATACCAGGTGAAGATAATTTACACACACACACACACACACACACACACACACACACACACAGCCCAGTCCCTAAGAGCTTCTGAATCATTTCAGTCATATCCAATCCTATTTATGGTTTTCTTGGCAAGAATACTAGAGTGGTTTGTCATTTCTTTCTCCGACTGACTTTTCAGATGGGGAAACTGAGGCAAACAGAGTAAATCAATTTGCCCAGGGTCACACATGCTTACATCTGAAACTAAATTTGAACTCATGTCTTTTTTGACTATAGGTCAGACATTCTATCAACTATGTCACCTAGCTGCCCATATTGAAGTCTTGACATTACCCAGTGGATTTGAGATTCTCTCCCTTCAACATTTATATAAATCTATTTCAGGTGCTCTATTCACCTTGAAAGGAACCTGGTGATGATAAGCAGCTGGCTGGTCCAGGGATGACAGATACAGTCTATCACTGGGCCCCGGACTTGACAGAGTTTGTGCAATGCTAGAATCACTTTTGACAATACATGGTCAGAATTCAAGAAGAGGATTTAAATGGAGATTAAAATATATATTCAGGGAAGGAGGAGTGGGTGTGCTGCCATGAGTAGATTTAGAGCCATAGAATGTAGTTCCAAGTCCTGCCAAATTTCTCCTACCATGGCCTCTGATGATCTCTGAGAGCTCTGTTAGGCTTAAACCCTATGATTTAATTTTTTCCCCAGAATCTAAAGAAACTGAAAACTGAAATGATCAAAAGGCTTTTTACCTTTTAAGAATTGTTGCTCATAAAGTAACTTTAAAGGTCCTGAAGCAGTTTCTTGAATCAAAAGGATCCTGATAAAAAAAAGGATGAAATGGTCTTTAGTATAATTTTTGTGTTAAATACTTTTACTATACTCGTTTTTTTTTTGAAAATTGGTCATCTAAAGGATGTGAATACTGTGTGTAAAATTCTTATCTTACCTGACTATTTTATGATATGTTACAATTGTTAATTCAAATATCTATTCATGCAACCTTTCTAGATTAGATTGGTAGATGAGACAAAGAAACAAGGCAGAGAGATAGAGACAGAGAAAAAGACAGACAGAGAAAGAGGAGAGAAACTGAAAGAAATGAGGTTTTAGAGAGAAATGGAGGTTTTGGAGAGAAGGAGGAATGGAGAGGAGAGAGACAAAGGAAAAAAGAGAGAGGAAGAGAGAAAGAAATAGAGGGTGTGGAAGTGGAGAGATGGGGAAAGAGAGAGAAGAGAGGAGAGAGAGAGAGAGAGAGAGAGAGAGAGAGAGAGAGAGAGAGAGAGAGAGAGAGAGAGAATTTTTATTTTATTATAAAATGGCTAAACCATGGGATCTAAACATACCACTCTACTCAAAGATTTCCAGTGGCTCCCTACTGCTGTTTCTAAAATAAAATAGAGAAGAGTCTAATATTTTAGGCATTCAGTGAATGAGGACTATTTCATATTACTCTTCTTCATACACTTGCTATTCAGTCAAAAGAGTAACTAATTGCTGTCCACACATAATATTCCATTTCTTGTCATAGAATCTTTGCACAAGTAGATCCCCTCTTCTGGAACTCACCCACACCTCAAATAATCCCTAAGATTTTTCAAATCATTGTTCAGATAAAGCCTCCCATGTAAGTCTTTCTTTATTACTCCCAACTGTTGGAGCTTCCTTCCATTTGAAATTCTTTATCTATCTATCTATCTATCTATCTATCTATCTATCTATCTGTCTGTCTGTCTGTCTGTCTGTCTGTCTGTCTGTCTGTCTATCTATCTATCTATCTATCTATCTACATTTATAGATACATATTATATCCCCATAGTAGAATATCAACTTCTTTCAACATCATTCTTGTCTTAAACAGTATTGCCTAGCACACTAATACATGTAAATCCAGTGCTTAATACTTATTTGATGAATTTGAATAGATAGATGATATATATATATATATATATATGTATATATATATATATATATATATATATACACACACACAAACACACATACCTAATTACTTCAAGAATAATTGTTATCACAAGTATGGACATTCCCTCTGTCATTACAGATTACAATTCCTCCACATCATGCTAGATAATTTCATGAATTTATATGTACGAAAAAAATTTCACCTAGAGGCCAAGTCTGGGAGAGGTTATGAATCTTTTCAGATTTAATTAAGCTTGTCTTTGGACAGGAGAAATACATCTCTCACTGATCCACACTCAAATTCTTTCCTACTGGGTCAAAACTGTCAATGTTTATACTCTATTGCTGAGCCTTCAAGAACCTATTGTCACTTTGACATTATGAGGCATCATAGTAGGACTCTGCTGGAATGCTTCTTTAGAGAAGGATTGACAGGCATTACATGACATGAGAGGAATTGTAGGGGTAGATTGATGAGGACAGAAAGCTAAGCTAGGGTTTGAAATTAGGATGAAAAGAAGGCAGAATGACAACTTTCGGGGGAGTCTCTTAGGGAAGCAGCAAGAGAAGAGAAGGGGGGAAGACCTAGATCTCTTTATAATTTTCAGAGGAATTTTAAGAAAATAGAATCCAACAAAACCAGATTTAACACATGTATTGATAGTTAGGGAGTGTTAGGTGGTGTGGTGGATAGAGCACTGGACTTGGAGTTAAAGAGGACCTGAGTTCAAATCCTGTCTTCAACACTTGTTTTGTCATCTAGCCTCTTTCAACCTCAATATTCTCCTCTGAAAAATGAGGGGGCTATATTCAATAGTGCCTAATATCTCTTTCAATTCTAATCTATAATCCTTTAATTCAGTATAAGGCTGGGTCTCACATGTCCTTTTGAAAAAACATTTGACTGAACAATTTGGTAGAGCTATTAAATTATTTTAAAATTTTATTTAATGGTATTTTATTTTTTTCAGTTACATATAAAGACAATTTTCAACATTCATTTTTTGAATGATTTTGAGTTCCAAATTTTTCTCCCTCCTCTCCTTCTCTCCCCTCCCCAAGGCAGCAAGCAATCTGATTATAGATTATACAGATGCAAAAATGTAAAACCTATTTCCACATTAGTCTAGTTGTGAAAGAAGAAAAAGAACAAAAAAAATGAAAAAAAACCCAAATAAAGGGAAAATGGTATGCTTCAATCTAAAGTCAAAGTCTATCAGTTCTTTCTCTGGAGGAGATTAACATTCTCCATTAATCTTTTGAAATTATCTTGGATCATTGTATTGCTGAAAAGCGCTAAGCTAATCATAGTTGATCATCATACATATTACAGTTTTTGTGTACAATATTCTCCTGGTTTTACTCATTTTTAAGGCTATTAAATTAACTGGATATATGTCCTCCTGTTTAACAGGAGGACTCCCTGAGTATGGCATATAGATTTTTCTTCTTTAATGGGAGTTGCCTTAAGAAAATTTGGTTAAGCAGCTGAGCATCAGTTACACCAAAATGAAAATTGTCTAATTTGTTAGACAGTTCCCAACATGTAAATGGACAATTATAAAATAGCTACATCCAACAAATCAACATTCAGCAGTTAGTTCATCCTGATGGACCATCAAGATACAATCCTACTTAAAATCTGACATTCTGTATTGACCATATTTAGGGTTTCTTATGAAAAAGTGATTAGTTGGTAAATCTTGCTCTAAAGTATCTATAAGGACAGTCATCTTATCCTATGATATGTCATAGTAGCTGACATTTCAATAGTCCTTTAAGATTTAGAGAGCTCTCTTCACAATAAACCCTATGAAATGGCTAGTACAGAAGTCAATCAGGTAAGTGAACATATATTTATCAAACATCTAATATGGGCCAAACATTGAACTAAGCTCTGGGGTTATGAAGAATGATGAAAATAATCCCTTCTCTCAAGGAGCTCATAATCAAATGGGAGCAATAAAGTGCAAACATCTATATACAAACAAGATATTTACAGAATAAAATGGAGAAAATCAAATCAATAGAGGGAAGGCATGATGAAGAGGAGAGAATTTCAGGAATGGAAACAGGTAGTAAAAATGTAGGAAGTTGAGAAATGGAGTAATATATGTAAGATACATCAAGGAGGCAAGAGATTAAATGACTTACCTAGGTTCACACAAACATACACTTAGTAAAATAATAGGGCTGGGATTCGAAACAAAGCCTAAGGCTAAAACTCCTTCCATTATGCAATACTAGAGGACTATGATTTGGAGTCAGAAGATTTGGGAGCAAACCTCAGATCTGATATTTACCATGTGACCTTGAGTAAGTCATTTCTCCATGTTGGGCTTCAGTTTCTTCATCGGATTTTCCCAAGGTTATTTGTGAAAGGTGACCTTAGTAAATTTTGAGTGTTAAGATAAGCATCCACTATTTATATAGTATGGAAGATATTTTACATAATGCAAATTATCTACCTAGAAGAGACCATGTCAAATCCATAAAAAAGAAACTCAAATCTGGCTTTAATAGAACCTAGAAAGGAGCTCTGAGATAGTGTGGTTGGTATGTAACAAAAAAAATTGTTGAAGGTAGCTAGGTGGCACCGTGGATGAGTATGGGCTCTGAAGTCAGGCGGACCTGAGTTCAAATTCAGACACTTAATTCTCACTAGCTGTGTGATCTTAAACAAGCCCATTGCTTCACAGAAACAAGAAAGAAAGTTGTCCCTGGAAATAGGAGATGCCTAGCTTTAAATTTTATTTCTATCTGTTATCTGTGACCATAAACAAATCCTTTCTGAACCTTATTTTTTCTCCTCTTTAGAAAATGGGGTTAATAACACCAATTAGTTCCTACTTGTAAAGACATTCTGGCATAGTATATGACTATACATAAAATATATGTAACGTAGTTGTCATTTGTTGTTTTCTTTGTTGTTAATTTTTCTTTGTTCCTAAAGAGAACTGATGGCATCAGGAAGGTGATGTCTTGATTTGTAAGTGAATTGGATTTAAGTGAGGCAGAACTGTGCAAAATCATCAGCCTTAGTCCTTCCTCTGAAACCATTTGGGTCCAGTGGCAAAATATAGATCAGGATAATTGGAGATTACCCCATATGTAGTGGGAGACTTTATCCTTTTTAAGTTAAGGTCTTTCCCAGGTCTCAGTTTGTCTGAGGCAGCACCCAATCAGTGATTAAGTGAGCCCTAGATTGAAGTCTCATCTCTGACACATACCGACTGTGTGATCTGGGCAAGTCATCTAACTTCTGAGTACCATCAGGCAACATTTCCAGGTATGGGAGATAGCTAGTGAAAATGTTGTAAATTGAGAGATAAGAGTGTTATTTGTAAGTTACATCAAGGAGGCAAGAAGAAGAAAATAAGATATAGAGAGATTAAATGACTTAATCAGGATCACACAAACATCAACCTAGTAAAATAATAGAGACGGGATTCAAATCAAAGTCCCACATTAGAGGACTCTTATTTGGAATCAGAAGATTTGGAAGCAAATCCCAGCTTTGCTACTTACCATGTGACCTTGAGTAATTCATTTCTCCATGTTGGGCCTCAGTTTTTTCATCTGTACTTCCCAAGGATGTTTGTGAAAGGAGGCCTTAGTAAATTTTAAATATTAAGATAAACATCCACTATTTATATAGTGTGGAAGAGATAGCACACACTCTAACCCTCAGTAAAAGGGATGGTGATGAGATGAGGAATGAAGGGGGTCAACCTGGATGATCCTAAAAATCCTTTTACATCTCTAATCCTATCATACTGTAAATTAATGAGCAAATTCTTGAAGAAAAGCCAAAATTCTTTCTGCAGAAAGTATTGGGTTCAGTGTTGATCTTGCTACCCACAGATATATGGAAATAGAGTAATTCTCTGGGTTAGAAAAATTTGACTTTCTTAGTCCTGTTAAATGGGAACCTCCTTGATTGAGAAGAAAAAAAGGGGAGAAGGAAGAATTATGCAACCAGATTAAATTAGAAGATAAAAATCAAAATCTCAAAAGGAAAGAAGTAACAAAAAAAAAAAGGAGGGGATCAGGGTGAGGGGAAGAGAGCCAGTGAGAACAGGATTACTTTTAAAAAAAGATTAAGGTAAAGTAACTAAAGGAAAACAGTATTGGATTTACAGTAGAAGGGGGGATCATAACTTTAAAAATGTTAGAGATAGATGGAGAAAAATATAAACCTAACTCATAAATTTAAATGTGAATGGATTAAACAATCCAATAAAACAAAAAAGAATAGCAGATTGAATAAGAAAACAAAACCCTAAAATGTGTTGTTAAGAAGAAATATATTTTAAAAACAAAGATATACACAAAATAAAACTTAGGGGATGCATCAAGTAAATCCAAAAAATCCCAGAAATAACTATCTTGCTATTTAATAAAGCCAAAACAATATTCAATAGATAAAAAGGAATAAACACAAACTATATTATTGTTGAAAAAAGCAGACAATAAATACCATTAATAAATATTTATATACTACAAGTGTCTTAATCTGAGCTGAAAAATGACATTGGCCGTAACACAAATAGTGTTGGGAGACTTTAAAAACCATCTCAATTTTGAATTAATCCATCAAAATGAAGAACAGAAGAGAAAAGATAGAACTGATCAAATTCCTGGAAAAATTGAAATTAAAAGTCATGACATTCTAAATGGCATAACAAAAGAATATCCATATTTCTGAGCATCATGTAAAACTTTTTTACAAAATTTTTTAATAAAAATTAACTATTTATGAGGGCACAGATATGTTGCAAACAAATGCAAAAGGGAGAAAGTTAGCATGTCATTTATAGACCAGAATAAAATAAAAACAATAATTTATTAAGGGACCATAAACCAAAGATACAGACAGATAAAACTATAACAAAGAAACCTTAAATGAGTGAACCAAATAACAAATCATAAAATGATAATTTTGCAAAAAATTATAACAATGAAACAACATATCAAAATTTCTGGGATGAAGCTAAAGTAGCCCTTGGGAAAAATCAGTCATTGTAAGCATTATCAACAACTAAAATCATCTTTACAAGTATATATTAATAAAATAGAAAAAAAGAGAGATTTAATGAACTAAATATGTATTTTTAAATAGAAAGCCATCAAATAAAAAACTAAAATAAGTACTTTAATATTTTCCTATAAAAGAACGTAAAATCAAATCAATAAAACAGCAAATGAGCAAGGTGAAATCACAAGAAAACCAGAAGAAATAAAATGATGAATCATAGCATATTATGGATAGTTAATAAAACTGACAACACAAAATTATAGAATACCCAAACTATCAGTCCAGTCCAGTCTTAGAAAGTAAATCAGATCTAGCTATAAACTAACTACCTAAGAAAAAATTCTGGTCCTGATGGATTTGCAGTAAGATTCTATCAAACTTTTGAAGAACTGTTAATACCAATACTTCACAAATTATTCTCAAAAATTGAGAAAGAAGACATACTATCAGAATCCTTTTGTGAGATACATGTAGTCCTAATACCTAATCCTGGAAAAGATAAAAGACAAGAAAAAACTGTAGACCAATAGCATTAATAAATATTGACTCAAAAATTTTAAATGAAATACTGTCAAATAAACTATGAAGATTTATGCAAGAAATTATTCATTATTATTAAATGGGATTCATATCAAAATTCAACAGTGGTTAAAATTAGAACAACAATGTAATCAATAAAATTATTAAAATTAATTATTTTTAATATTAATCAATATTGAAAACCAAGGCATCCAAAACTTCACAATCATTTCAATATTCCATTATATTCATATGTCACATTATTCAGTCATTCCACAACTGATGGGCATGAAATAGGAAGGAAGCTTTTGAAAAAGTACAAAACTTTTTAATACTAAAAATTTACAAAGTATAAACAAAATATCATAGAATAGCAATAATCAAAACTATCTTCTGCTGTCTAAGAAGTAGAGTGATAGATCAGTGGAATAGATTAGGTACACAAAATACGGTAGTATATGACCGTAGTATTCCACTGCTTGATAAACCTAAAGACACTAGTTTCAGGGACAAGAATTAACTATTGGCAAAAACTGCTGAGAAAACTGGAAAGCAGTAAGGCAGAAATTAGTTATAAACCAACATCTTACACCACATACAAGATAAGGTCAAAATGGGTACATGACTTAGACATAAAGGATGATGGCAAAAGCAAATTAGGAGAGCAAGGAATAGTTTACCTCTCAGGGAAGAATTTATGGCCAAACAAGAGATAGAGAGTACATGTTGTAAAATGGATAATTTTTTTTAATATTATAAACATCAGTCATCAAAACTGTCTGGTAATGGCTAAGAAATAGAGTGGTGGATCAGTGGAATAGACTAAGTGCAATAGCAGGAAATGATTATGGTAATCTGCCATTTGATAAACCCAGAGAGTCCAGCTTCTGGGATAAAAACTCTCTCTTCGATAAAAACTGTTGGGAAAATTGGAAGTTAATATGGCAGAAACTTGGATTAGACCAACATCTCACACCCTATACCAAGATAAAGTCAAAATGGGTACAAAATTTAGACATAAAAGAAAATATTATAAGCAAACTAGGAGATCAAGGAATAATTTACGTGTCAGATCTATGGAAAGGGAAGCAGTTTATGACCAAGGAAGAGCTGGAGAACATCATTAAAAATAAACTAGATAATTTTGATTACATTAAATTAAAAGTTTTTTGCACAAACAAAACCACTATAACCAAGATCAAAAGAAATGTAGTAAATTAGGAAACAATTTTTACAACCAGCATTTCTGACAAAGGACTCATTTCTAAAATATATATAGAGAACTGAGTCAAATTTATTAACAAAAAACAAAAAACAAAAAAATGAGCCATTCCCCCAAAAGGTCAAAGGATATGCAGAGGCAAATTACAGCTGAGGAAATCAAAGCAATTCGTAGTCATATATAAAATTGCTCTAAATCATTATTGATTAGAGAAATGCAAATTAAAACATCTCTGTAGTACCACCTCACACCTCTCAGACTGGCCAATATAACCAGGACAAAGCAATGATCAATATTGGAAGGGATGTGGGAAATCTGGGATGCTAATACATTGTTGGTGGAGCTGTGAACTCATCCAACCTTTCTGGATAGCAATTTGGAGTTGCTATAAAAATGAGCACACTCTTTGATCCAGCAATACCACTACTGGGTCTATACCCTGAAAAGATCATGAAAAAGCATAAAAACATCACTTGTACAAAATATTCATTGCAGCTCTGTTTGTAGTGGCAAAGAATTGGAAATTCAGGGGATGTCTATCAATTGGGGCATGACTGAACAAATTGTGGTATATGTATGTTATACTATTGTTTTATTAGAACACTATTGTTCTATTAGAAACAAGGAGGGATGGGAATTCAAGGAAGCCTGGAGGGATTTACATGAACTGATGCTGAATGAGATGAGCAGAACCAGAAAAGCATTGTACACCCTAACAGCAACATGAGGGGTGATGATCAGTCTTAATGGACTTGCTCATTTCATTAGTATAACAATCAGGGACAATTTTAGGGTATCTGTGATGGAGAATACTATCTGTACCCAAAGAAAGAATTGTGGAGTTTAAACAAAGACCAAAGACTATTACCTTTAATTTTTAAAAAATGTTATTATGTAATTTTGCTATCTCTTCTATTTTATTTTTTCCTTAAGGATATGATTTCTCTCTCAACACATTCAAGTTTGATCAATAGAAACAATTTAAAGACTATCAGACTGCCTTCTATGGGGAGTGGGGAAGGGGAGCTAGATTGGGAGGGGGAATTGTAAAATTCTAAAAAAATTTTTTTAAAAAGGATAATTTTTTGATTATATTAAATTAGAAAAGGGGTTGCACAAACAAAAACCAATGCAATCAAGATTAGAAGGAAAACAGAAAGCTGGAATTTTACAACAAATTTCTCTGATAAAGACCTCATTTCTTAAACATAGAGAATTGAGTCAAATTTATAAGAACACAAGTCATTCCCCAATTGATAAATGGTCAAAGGATGAGAACAAGCAGTTTTCAAATGAAGAAATAAAATCAAATCTCCCTATAATTATAAAAAAGTTCTAAATCGATGAAATCACTATTTATTAGAGAAATGTAAAGTAAAACAACTTTGAGGTATCATGTCATGTCTATCAGATCACTTAATATGACAGAAAAAAAATGATAAAGGTTGGAGAATACTGGAAAATTGGAGCATCAAAGCATTGCTGGTAGAGTCGTGAATTAATCCAACCAATCTAGAAAACAAAAATGAAAGTATGCTTAATGGGAAATTAAACTGTTCATACCCTTTGATCTAGCAATGCCTCTTAAAAGGTCTATATCTCAGAGAGATCTTAAAAAAGGGCAAAGAACCTATAGGTATAAAATATTTGTTGCAGCTCCTTTTGGGTGGCATATAATTATAAATTGAGGGGATGCCCATCAATAGAAGGATATTTTTAATATATTTAGAAGCTTCTCGCTAAAGCTCAGACTCAAGCATTCTGCAAAGGAAATATGTTGAATCCCAATAATATAGGTAATAAAACAAGGATGTGCACTCTCCCCACTATTATTTGGTATAATCCTGGAAATTCTATCAACAGCAATAAGAAATAAATAAAAGGGATAAAGATAGGGAAGGAAGAGATAAAACTAACCCTGTTTGCTGATGATTTGAAAAATTCTAAGAAATCAATAAATATATTAATTGAGACAATGCCTTTAACAAAGTTATAAGCTACAAAATAAATACTTATAAATTCACAACATTGCTATATAATTAGAACACTAGAAAAAATAATAGGGATGGGGAAATCCCATTCCAGTTACTACAAAATCCATAAAATATTCACAGATCAACCTTTGAAAGCACACAAAAGACTTGTATTAATTGGATTACAAAGTGCTCATTAAAGAAATAAAAAAATAACTTAAATGGTTAAAAGGAGTATTCAGTACTCATTGCTAGCCTATGTCAATATAATAAAAAATTACAATACTACCAAAACTGAGGTATACTTTTAATGCTATATCTATAAAATTACCAAGGGAGATACATTATATAATGATAAAAAAATAGTAACATTAATTTGGAAAAGCAAAAGATCTAGAATATTAAGAGAAATGTTAAAAAGAAATAAGTTGAAGGAGAAATAGCAATTCCAGATTTCAAGGTAAATTATAAAATGTCATCAAAACCATTTGATAGTGTTTAAAAAATAGATATAAATGGATAAAAACAGAGAGATAAGAGAGAATCAGGAAAAACAAAATTCAATAAATCAGTGCTTGTTAAAAGGAAAACTTAAATTACCTAGGAAAAAACTCCTTATTTGAGTTTTAAAACATAATAAAACTTCTGGTAAAACTGGAAAGCATTCTGGAAGAAAGTAGTGTTAGACCAACAAAGTTACACCAACCTTAGATTAAATGCCATAAAACATTCTAAATGCATATACAAAGCTTAATATTAAAGTGCATACTAAAAAATTAGAAGAGAAACAGACCACTCATAGCTATGAGCAGAGGATGTATTGATAAGCAAACAAAATAAAATCAATAACTAATTATTTAAAACTGAAAAGCTTCTTCATAAACAAAGTTAATGTAGCTAGAATAAGAATGGAAATGGTCGAATGGAAAAAATCTTTGTATTGAATCTTCTGATAGTAGGCAGATATATACATATGAATATATTGTGCGTGTGATATGTTATTAATGTTCATTTCCCAATTTATAAATGGTCTAAGGTAAAGAATAAACAGTGCTCAAAAGAAGAATTACAAAAGGAATTGCATTAAAGAATGCTCCAAATTAAGAAAACTGTCAATCAAAACAACTTTGAGGCTTTGCTTCACATCCTACAAAATGATAAAAAAAAATTAATAATGGTTATTGTTGAAGTATCTGTGGAAAGATTGGCATACTAATATACTTTAAGAGAGGTTATAAATCAGTACATCAATTTTGGAAAGCAATTTGGCATTATGCAAATAAAGTGAATAAATGACCAAACTTCTTGAATTAAAAACATCATTATGACATATCCCAAGGAAAAAAGTTCTCTTGTACTCCAAAATATATATCACAGCTATTTTTGTAATGGTTAAGTATTGGAAATAAAGTAGATGTCCATAATTTGTGGAATGGCTAAGTAAATTATGGAACATAAATATAGAAGAATATCACTGTGTTGTAAGTAATTATGTCTGATTAATATAGAAGACCATGGAAAGATGTCTATGAACTGATGGAGAATGAAGTAAACAGAGGAAAGAAAATAATGTCCACTGAGACTACAATAATCTCGAAAAACTTCACACCAAAAAATAAAAAATAAATAAATATAAGAAAAGTATAAAAAACAAATATGACTTGAATGAAGAGATATGAGAAAACTTGGAAAAACTATGATGATATAAAAACCCAAAGATATTAACAAAAGCATTTTTAAAAAAAGAAAAAGAAAGAAGGTGGTGTCAAAGATAGCACTACATTTATGACAATGGGAGATTTGGTAAATTGTGGTATGATAAACAGAAATAATGACGTCAGAAAACATTGAGATGAAAGCTTAATGATCTTGGTTTTTGACAGAATTGTAAGGGTGGTCATTGTTTTTTCCCAGGCACCAACACTGAGTTTATAGATTCTTCCCCAGTAGGTGAGAGATAACTATCCTTATACTTAATACTTCACAGATATCCACTCTGTACTCTTTCAGGGATTGTGGGGGAAGGTGGACTCTACAAGAGGGCAAATATAGTGCAGAATTGTCGATCCCTTCTCCCAATGCAACTTGTACTTCAACAAACTGTTTTCTGTTCACCTTGACTCTCCTGTCTGTCTCTGTGCTGCTGTCACTGTTTCCCTCCTCTCTGCTTCCACATTGTTTTTGCTCCAAGTAAAGTAATTCTTTTTTTTATTGTTCTGGTTTTAGGCAAGTTGAATTTGGTATATTTTTGAACATCCAGCAATTTTAGGTGGAGATAATTTATAAGCAGTTGAAGTTTAAAATAGAGGTTGGGACTAGAAATATAGTTTTGAGAGCTTTTTATGGAGAAATGCTAATTGAAATGAGGGGATTGAGTGAGATTGCCAAGGGAGAGTTTGTAGAGAAAAAAGAAAAGCAAGTCAAGGATAGTCCCTTGAGAAACACCCACACTAATAGGTGGGGAAGAGAATAAAAAGATGATGAATTTAAAGAGGGAAGAGTTGGCTGCTCAGAGAAGAATGAGAAGATTCTATCTACATAGCTTGGGGGAAAAATATAGAGTAGAAGGAGTGGTCAATAGTGTCCAGGTCTCAGAGATGTTAAAGAGTGAGTGGATTTAACCATTTAGTCATGGGTGACTTTTGAGAGAAGATTCATTAGAGCAGTAGAGGACATAAACCCTGCTACAAGGCTTTTATTCATTATTTAAACAAATGAACAACCACTGTACTCTAATCTCATTGAGAGAATTATGCCTAATTCATCAATATGTCCAACATACTGCCCTTACCAGGACTTTGCCCATGGTACGTATTCAATAAGTCTTTCATGACCTCATATAAGGAGAATCTTCCTAGTCATTAGAGATGCCAAAATTAAGCCCTAGAGGATTAAAAAAATGGTACGAACTGCCTTAGGAAGTTTCCCATTTACTGGAGATCCTCAGACAGTAGTTGGATGAACACCCACTTGTTGGTTATAGCTATGATTTATGGGATTTCTGCTGCCATTTACTTCTCCAGTTCATTTTACAGAATTCCATGCTCTTGCACAGTCTATTACTCTTTCCCAATGATGCTCTCCCTCTTTTTCATAGATGTCTTTGATTATCTAGTTTCCTTAACATTTTAGCTCAAGCTCCATAGTCTTTATAATCCCTTTCCTATTCCTCCTAGCTTTCCTACTGTTTTCCCCTTCAAAATTACCTTTTATTAATTTTGTATCTATCATCTATCTATGTATGTATCTATCTTCTATCTCAATATCTAGCTATCAACTCTCTATCTCTATCTTTCCATGCTGTCTCTTCCATTAGAATGTAAGCTCTTTGAGGTCAGAGTCTGTTTTGATTTTGGCTTTGTATCCTTAGCACCAAGCATATTGTCTGGTATATGATAAATGTTTAATAAATATTTGGTGATCAGTTGATCCTTTTTGTTGATCCAATAGCAGTTTATTCGTTTTGTCATTGTATGAAGCATTAGATGGGGATCATCCACTCTGCCTATCCTTATCAGAGAGTTTACCATGGACTCATAAAATTCATAAAAGTTATCCATTTCAATTTCTTTTATTTTACAAAAGGGAAAAAAATGAAACCCAGAGAGCAGAAGTGACTTAGAGTCCTAAACATAGAGCTTGAAAGGACCTCAGAGGCTGTTTATTCCAAACCCCTTATTTTACAGATGAGAAAACAAAGACTCAGGGAGATAAAATGATTTGGCCAAAAGCTAGACAAGCAATTTCACTCTGGTTTTTGAATGTAAGCATTTTGGTTTCAGATCAGGAGCTCTTTCCTTTATATTACTTTACTACCTTTAAAAGTATAGAAACTAAGTGGAACCAAATATTTGCCTTCAAATTCAATTGTTTTTCAATCATGCTCAACTCTTCATGATCTCATTTGGGATTCTCTTGGCAAAGATACTGGACTGATCTGCCATTTACTTCTCTAGTTCGTTTTACAGAGGAGGAAACTGAGACAAATAGGGTTAAGTGATTTGCTCAGGGTCAGACAAGTAGGAAGTGTCTGAGGTCACATTTGAATTTAGGAAGATGAATCTTCCTGACCCCAGGTCCAGTGCTCTATTCACTGTGCCACCTAGCTGCCCCAGGGTGCAGAGTTAATATTTTGAAGGAGAGTGGGCTATTAAAATGCTCTTGCCAATCTAAACCTGGTGTCTGAGGTATCACTTTACTTGACAGTTACTTGTCTTTAATTCCAAAGTAGAATGTGGAAAGCCTATCCATTCTGCAAGGTCAAGTTCAAATGCTGCTTATTCCAGGAAGCCTTTCCTGATGCTTCCTGTGATCTGTTCTCTTTTTTCGGTGAACCCTCATAGGATTTCGTGGATATCTCTTTTGCATTCATTCTACTTTCTTTTGCACTGTTTATTGACTGCTCCACATTTTTGTCTTGAGTTTATTTTGCTTCCACTCTACTAACTCTCCATAGCTTCTATTTAAAAATAAATAAATAAACCAAGCACTGAAAGGAGAAGTCTGGTTTGACAAGGCTATTTTTTCCCAAGTCCCATAATGAGCTTTTGTTCCCTGGATGATGGGTGCATATACACAATTGTGATGTGTTTATAGGAAGTAACAGATATGGTGATTAGCTTCATAATGGTTGTAAAGTGCCCAGAAGATGAAAACTGTTACATGCATGTTCAGTACCATTATTAACTGTTAAGCTGAGGAGTTACTAGAGAGAGAGAAATTCCTGCTGTGAATACAACAGCTTTTCAGCCAGGAGAGGACCAGTCTCTTATCACTGGGTGGAGTAACTTGCCTGTCTCCATCAATGTCTGTGTTATGGGAGATATCTGTGAACTGATAAAGAAAATTAAAGCCCACAGTTCTAGAGCTGAGTTAGTTGATTAACTTAGAAACTAGGTTTTCTGCTCTGAAAGGGCAAGCCTGTGGAAAAAGAGGTATTTAAAGGGAAAATTATAAAATAGATATAATTGGCATATTCCCAGAGTTCACAATCAGAATGGGGGAAGGAGGGAATGGTTAGCAGAAAGGAAAGAGTTAATCTCCAAGCAGTAGAATTTTTCATTCTGTAGTCCCAAAGCCAAGGATAGGAGTGTGTGAATTAGAATTTCAACTGTATCCTTTGCCCATTCCCAACCCCAGAGCCCAAGACCACTTACCATGAATATTAGGGAAGAGATAAAAAAATCAATGAAAGGGCAATATTTTAAGGTGTCACTCTCAGGGCCAGAGAGATTGGGGTTCAGAGGGAGGGAAAGAAATAAATATTTTATATAACACCTGTGTGATAGACACTGTGTTAAGCATTTTACAATATTATTTCACTTGATTCTTACAACCTTGCTATTATTCTCATTTGAAAAAAAAAGTAAAGTGACTTGCTCAAGGTCATAGAGCTAAGAAGAACTTGAGTCCCAGATTTGTATTCAAGACTTCCCGACTCAAGACCCAGCACTTATTCACTCGGCCATTTAGCTGCCTAGAGTTAGAGATGGAGAGAGATGATCAAGAAATGTTTCATGTGAGAGGTGGCAATTGAATTGAGTTTAAAGAGATTTGAGAATTTTCAGAAGTGGAAAGAGTGAAGAATGAATTGGAGTGGGGAGAGACTTGTGATAAGAAAACCAGCCTGAAAGTTATTGCAGTAGTCTAAGAATGAAGTGACAAGGCCTGTGAAAGACAAGAATGGGCATATTTTTTTTCATATTTTCTATTTTCTTTTATTTTTCCTTGATTATATGCAAAAAACAAGTTTCAGCATTCACTTTTAAAACCTTGAGTTCCAAATTCTCTCCCTTCCTTCTACCCCAATTCTCTTCATTAAGAAAGCAAGTTATTTGATACAGGTTAAAAATATGTAGTCATGATAAATAACACGATCATAGTCATGTTGTAAAAGTAAATAAACATAATGACCCCCCCCCCAACAAAAACCTCAATAAAAATAAAAGAAGTTAAAAAAAAGTATGCTTCTATTCTATCTGTATTCAGACACTATCATCTCTGTTTTGGGGATGAATTGTGATAATGGGGAATATTTAAGAAAATGAACAGGATGTGGCAACAGATTTATTAGGGGTTGGGTGGGGGATAGGGTGGGTGGAAGAGAGTGAGGAGATGAGGTCTAAATGACTGGAAGGATGGTGGTGTCCTCAATAGCAATAGGGAAGTTAGGAATAGATAGAACAGTATCTGGAGACAAAGAAAATGATTTTAGTCTTGGACATTCTGAATTTAAGATGTTTATGAGATGGATAAGATTAGAGAGCTGATTGAATATGAGAATGTGAGGGATATTGAGGAATTGATGGTGGTTCTGAGAATATGAACCTGGATGATTAGAAGAATGGTGGTGCCATTACCAAAACTGAGAAATTTCAAAAGAGGTATAGATTTTGGAGGAAATAGATATAGGTCTGTCTGAGACACGTTTGGTTTAAGATGACTAAGGAGAAGAAAATTGAAACATCAAGTAAACAGTTGGAGATGTAGGAATGGAGCTCAGAAGAAACAGAGCTGAATATATAGATGTAGTAAACATTGGCAGAGAGATGATAATTAAACTTTGGGGAGATGGGGCATATAAGGGGGAAAAGTGTCCTGAATAGGGTCTTGGAGTATACCTACGGTTAAGGAATGGGGTATAAGTGTTGAACTAGCAAAGAAGACTGTAGGTTCAGTCCAAAAAAAAGGAGAAAATGAAAACACTGTCACATAAATCTCAAAAGATTAGTGTTCAGGAGGAAAAGATGGCCAACACTATCAAGAAGGATGAAGATTGGGGAAAAACCATTGAATTTGACAATAAATAGATCATTGCTGACTTTAGAGAGACAGAAGTTTCCATTGAGTAATCAAATTGGAAGCCAGATTGCAACTGAGAAGTGAGAGGAGGTAGCAAGAAGAGGCAGTTTTTTCTAAAAGCTTGGCTATGAAAGGCATTCTAGATAAGGGACAATAGTTTGATTCACAGCTTTTGAAAGTTGAAGGGGATCCCAGAGGACATCTAATCCAACCCATTCCAGAAAAGAATTCCCACAACAAACCTGACAAATGCTCACCCAATCTTTGCTAGATCTCCAATGAAAGGAAATTTCTTGAGGTGATAACTTGCATCCTCTTTTGAATAGCTCTAATTGTTAATAAGTTTTTCTTGTTGTGTTCCTAAATTCATCTCTTTACATCTTCCACTCTTTGCTGCTGGTTCAGCCCTGGGTTCAGAATAGGTTCCACATGACATCCCTTTAAATGCTTAAAGATAGTTATCATCTCCGCCGTACTCTTGAGTCCTCTGACCTCAAGCTAAATATCCCAAGTTGCTTCAACCAATCTTCATATGATTTGGACTTGAGACCCATAGCCATACTGGTTATCTTCTGGGCTTTCACTACCTTGTCTTAAACTATGTCCTTCAACAGTGATATCTAAAATTGAACATGATACTCCAAATGTTCTTAGGGCAGAGTGCAGGACTATGATCTTCTCACTCCTATAAACTATGCCTTTTTTAATATAGTCTAAGATTACATAAGCTTTTTGGCTTACACAACACATTGCTAGCTTATATTGAGTTAATAAACTCCTAGATTTTTTTTCAGGCAAACTACTGTCCAACCATGTTTCTACCATATTGTACTTCTGCAGATGATTTTTTTAAACCAAGTGTTAGACTTTAAATTCATCCTTACTTAACTTCATCTCATTGAATTTAGCCCAATGCTATAGCCTATTAAGATAATTTTGAATCCTAAATCTGTCATCCATGGTATTATCTTTATCTCCAAGTTTGTTTCACTCATCTACAGATTTTATAAATCTGTCATCAATATCATTTCTCAAGGCATAGATAAAAATGTAATAAATACAGGATCAAGCACAGATACCTGAGGCACTCCCCTGGAGACCTTCTGCCTAATGATATTATACTATTAGAGATATTCTTGAGTTTTATTACTCAGCAGTTCCAAATCCATATATTGTATTATTATCTTATCCATATTTCTCCATCCTCTTCACAGTAATCAAATAATTTGCTAAAATCTAGATAAATTATATCTACTAGTTTAATCACTGTGAGGACTGATCTATTACTAGACCTTAGCTGACAGAAGTGACCACTGCCTGACCTGTATATGTAACCAGTATTGGTTAAGTCAGCTATATTTAGGCAAAGAATGCAATACTCAACTGATCTTAATCAGTTTAGGAATTTCCATCTAATCCAAGTATGCAAGGTTATTAGGTTCCTAATAACAGTGCTTTTGTGGTCTTTGGTGGGGGGAGGGTAGAATTAAAGTTTGTATCCAGACCAAATTCATTAGGGTCCTCTTCCTATGCACTCCCTAAGAATCTAACCAACAACAAATATAAGCTATATAAGGACAGAGACACAGAGATCTGTGCTCTTGACTGGGATACACATCCCACTGGGGCTCATGCTCAAATCCTGTAGGACTGAAGAATTACATGCTTGCATGCCTAGGGTAAGTTGCCTGACTTGAGTCTTTGAGGTTTTATATTCCTTCTGAGTACCTCATCCACAATCTCTTCAAAATTAATCTGTCCCCCACCCCCAAAAGGAAATAAATTTAATCATTCATGGCCTTTTTTTTGGCAGGGAGAAAATAAAGTTCTCATAAGATTTTTTTTAAGCAGAAGGGATGCCAATAGGAAAAAATGAATATTTGAGAAAGGGGAGGATGGTTGTTTGGACAGTATACCAGAGGAGACAAAAAGGTATGAGGTATGTATGCTCTTAAGAGTATACAAAAAGGGGTCAGTTTTGACAAGAAAAAGAGCCACTTCTTTATCAGGGACTGAAGTATAAGAGGGGAAAATGATAGATGATACTATGGAATTTTGAGATGGGAGTAGAGAAGAGGATGTTTATAGCAAATTTTTCCTTTTTTCTGGCAAAGTATTTTGGGAGATAACTGGCTGGGAGGGCAGAGTGAAAGGAGGCAGAACAGGTCAACAGAGAAGAAAAGTTTTAGAACAGCTGCTATGAGAAAAGTAAAAAAAAAGTCAATTAGGGAAGAATAAAAGCATTCCCTTGTGGCAATGAAGGCCCAGTTAATATTAGATTACACAAATTTCTAGTGGACCCAGACAGCAAGGTTGTGTGACTTCTTCTAGCACAGTATAGGAGTAAAAACAGAGGAGGCAGATGGCAGCAGTAATCTCAGGTTGGGCTTTGGGAAGTCATAGAAAGCAATAAAACAAGGAGGATGGAGGTTTAACAGAGGACAATATGAAGCTAAACTAATACACTATAAGGTCAAGGATGGGAAGATAAAAGGTGACCTAGGACAGCACTAAAGGACAGAGGGACTGGAGGTCACAGGGAAGTTGACAGGTGACTAGACATGGAAACAAGAGAACTTAAGATCACATCTGACCTCAGATACAAGTTGTGTGATGGTGGGAAAGCTCCTTAATTTCTGTTTGTCTCAGTTTACTCATCTGTAAAAGCCCTGTAAAAATCCCTCCTAGGTAGCAGAAGAAAAATCTGACAATTGAAAGATATAGATAGCTATATATATATATATATATATATATATATATATATATATATATATATATATATATATATATATATATATATATATATATATGCTTTTTTTTTTCATTTATTTAAGGCAACGGGGTTAAGTCACACAGCTATATAATTATTAAGTGTCTGAGGTCAGATTTGAATGCAGGTCCTCCTGACTCCAGGGCCAGTACTTTATCCACTGTGCCACCTAGTTACCCCCAGATATATGTTTTGATTATCAAATGGGATAATATTTTGAAAATACTTTGAGAATCTTAAAGCACAATAAAAAATACCAGCTGTTAGTAGTAATGACAACAAATAGGTTTAGGAGGAATGAGGCACACACACAGAGATGTAATGACAGGAGATTATAGTCAGAGAGAAAAATTTGAGTGTTTAAAAATGGAAATGAAACACTTGTGGAAGTTAATGAGATCCAGGGTTTAGGTGAAGATGAAGGATATGGTATTTGAGGAGGTTGAGGCCTAAGGTGTTTGAAAAAACATCCCCATATATATAGAATTCCCTTAGTATATAAAGGGAAAGGTTGAGTTGTACAGTGAGAAAATGCTGACCGATTGTGAGCCATGCCCTCACCAAAAGATTTAGAAAGAATTAGGAGTAACCGAGAGGTCAGACCTGGTGATATCATGTGCCTCAAGTTAAGTATAGAAGGTCGCTTAGCCCAGAGAACAGAAAATGGGAAGAGCTGAGCAGAAGCTGATTGCTCTGGAAGATAGGAGAAATAAATGAGATTTCAGATAACTTGAGACTTAGTTGAAACATTGCAGTTTCTAATAATAATAAGGAAGTGTTAATGTGGCATTTAACAATTGGACTCTAACTTATTGCTGAGCTGAAAATAAGCAGGGAAAGATAATGCCAGAGCTCCAAGATAGACAGGAGTGAATCAAACAAAGCAATTGGCAAGAATTTAGTTATATAATAGCCAAGATATTAGACACACTATACACATATACATTATGTATATTTGTGTGAATACATACAGATATGCACATGCTATATTCATATTGTATATATAATATATGAGATATATTGTATATGTGTATATCTATATACATACATATCTACATTCTTTGTACTTAAAAGTTTTTCCTACCCACTTGGTGTGGTATTTATAAATAGATAGATACATAGATAGATTGATAGATATAAAGATATAAAGTAGATATAGATACACAGATAGAGCTAGCTAGAAAAGTAGATAGAGATAAATATGGATTATGGAGATATAGATATAGATATGAATTTATAGATACATCTAGATGATATGGATATATAGATGTATGTGCACATCTATATGTGCATGTGTGGGTGGGTATATAGACACATATGTGCATATATACTTAATATACATATATGTTCATATATAGTTAATAAACATATTTAATAAAACACTTCTGCTTTCAGCTGAAAACACTTTTTTAATGAAAAGTAATATAGTAGGAGATGAACACATTCTCATTTTTCTTGAAATGGTTTCTCCCCGCTCCAAGTCTTCTATACTCCCATAATCAAAGAATGTTAGAGCTGAAAAGTATTGTAGAGAACATCTAATTCCCTTATGAGGGACTTGGGGCCCAGAAAGGAGAAGTAACTTGCCAGTGGGTCCTAGTTAGTCAATGTCTCAACAGGAAGTAGAAACCCAAGTATGTCAGTACTATAATGAGATTCCATAAGTCATTTTAGCACCTATTGCAGAGTGCCTTACATATAATAGGTATCAGGTAGCAGAGGAAAAGCCTGACAATTGAAAGGAACTAAACAGAATCTTTTGGAAATGCTTTAAAATGTTAATCCCTTCACAAGGGAAGAAATATCCTAGAGTGCTTAAGAGAAAAGGTTTCTGATTCCACAACTCCAATATCTTACTGTCAGGAAGAACAGATTTCACCAAGTAGATGCCTGGATCTAGGGAATTAGGGAGCATATTGTCATAGCTCAAGGAAAGCATTTGATCAGGATTTCTAGGAGACAAAACAGTGTTTTATGAGCCAGTATACACTTGCTGCACCTGATCCATCCCAGGACTAGGTCTGCAGCACCACTAGTTATCTCACCTGGACTGTTCTCCTGATCCTAAACTTGGCCTAGGATTCAGAAACAACATACCTGTTTTCCTAGTTTCTGGACTTCACTTTTGTCAGCAGGTCAATGGCACATCTGGAGATGCACTTGCTCCTGTGATTTAATCTCCATTTAGATTAAATTAGTGGTAGATCTGGGACTCAAAAGCAAATTAAAATTAATAAAGAGTTATTAGGTACTTCCTGTATGCAAATCATTGTGCCAGAACTTGGGAAAGGCTGAGTTTCAATAAGATAAGACCCTCTGTTGCTCCCTGGCACAAGAATTGAAAATGGTCTTTCTTCTCTGAATTTTCTTGTAAGATATGGTCAGATTAATTTTACTGCATTCTGTCTTGTTAAACTGTGTACTTGTTGCGTGAAGCCTCTAGGTTACAAATTTCTTGAGGTAAAGCACTTAATATATTTCACTGTATTCTTATCACTTAGCAGCAGAACCCCTTGAATATGGTAGATACCTAGTGTCTCAGTAAAGAGAGTGTCAGTCTTGGATTCAGGATTTGAATTCATATCTGGCCTCATACACTTACTAGCCTGTGTGATCCTGGGAACATCACTTCACCCTATTTACCTCAGTTTCCTCATCTGTAAAAAGAGCTGATAAAGGAAACTGCAAACTACTTCAGTATCTCTGCCAAGAAAACTCCTAATAAGATCACAAAGAGTCAGACACAACTGAAAAATAACTCAGCAATAGACAATGTACAATGGAGTGAAAAAAATAGCTGAGATAAGACCAGAAAATAGAATTTATAAAAAGATTTCAGTTTAACATACAAAAAAGATTACTAGTGTTTATATAAGTCCAGAAATGGAGTGGGCTATGCCATAGGGTTAAAAATAGTATTAGCAATAAATAATAAAATGGTAATAATAACTATCATTTACAATGTAACTTTAAGTTTGCAATGTGTTTTACATATGTTATCATGTTTGAGCCTCAAACAACCCTGGCACTTAAGCTCTATTGTTATTTTCTTTTTTTATAAATGAGGAAACTGAGACATAGAAAGGTTAAGTGTTTGAGGGAGGATTTAAACTCAGGTCTTCCTGACTTCAAGTACAGTATTTAATAAATAATATAAATAGTTGACAAGTTTATAGAGTTAGGAATTAGACCTATGGTTCCATTATTAGGTAGAACTCCCTCTATCAATGAGAGTCAGCACTTTCTCTGTAATAGAATAGTCTTGTAGAGGTGTCTGGATAATCACAGAAAGGTTAAATGATTTTCCCGGACTCATATAGCCAGTATTTTTCAAAGGACTCAACCCAGCTTTCCACAATGTTTCCTGTGCACGGCAATTTGCAAAATATTTTACCTGCTTTTATTCATTGTTATCCTCCCTGAAAAGTCAAGGGTACAAATGGAGGTGACCAGTCAGAAATGCTACAAAAGGAATGTTTTTATGTAGGATATAGTTGGACTCAGTGGTTTCTAAGGTCCCTTCCAACTTGGCACTTGATTCATAGAATCCAAAAATCTCCAGAATTGAGAAAAGACCAACAGGAGACAGAAGTGAAAAGTTAAATGATGGTGAGATAGGGTAGAGAGACTAATCAGGGCAGGTCCTTTTCCTTTAAGGGTTTTCAAAGTGAGCCAAAGGCAAAATCAAGTACTCAAATCAAATGAAATTTTGAATTGTTTTTAAACATTCAGTTCAGCTGACTTTGAGAATCCAAAATGATGGAGTAAGCAGTAAATCACTGTAATCTTCCCATACTTACCTCCAAACAACCACCCCAAAACAAATCCTGGAAGAGCAGAATCAGCAAAAAGATGGGGGGGGGGGAATAATCTTTTATCTCAAGAACTTGGAAGAATTGAAAGAAAAGTGGAGTACAGGTGCATAGTCCAGGAAAGGAAGTATCCCAACAGGTCAGCATCAAGCCCCATCTCAGCTCAGGAAGATCCTAAGCTCTAGTTTAGTAGAATAAGCAAATGTCACCAATAGGACCTCCACTTGCTATAGCATAGTCAGAGAAACCAGCAGACTCTAAGAATCACCATGTGCTTTCAGTGTTAACCCAGGGAACCTCAGAAATACATCACCAACTTCAGCACAGTTCAGCACCAGGTAAACTATCAGAATTCTATAGCCTCCAGCCCCACCAGTTACCCCTCATTAGTCATGAGGATCCCCCATGGGCCTCAAGGCAACTTCAGGGTATGACCAGGTAAACCAGAATTTGTAGGCCTTGACAAAAACTTCCCAAGATAGGACCCCCCTTCCTCCTTGGGAGCAGAAACCAAATTTAAAAGAAAGGAAAATTGCTTCCCAAAGAATGGATGAAAACCAACAAAAAAAGGATATGATCATACAGGGTTGTAATGGTGAAGACCAATACACAAAATCAGAAGAGGACAACAATGTCAAGATACATATGGAAAAAACCTCAAAGAAAAATGGAAAGTCAAGCTCAGAAAGAACTCATAGAAAAGCTTAAAAATCATTTCAGATAGAAGAAAAGATGGGAAAATAAAGTGAAGCAAAAAATTATGGAAAACAAGTCAATAGCTTAGAAAACTTCTTTAAAAAAAAGAATTGATCAAATGGAAAAGGAGATACAAAAATCTACTGAGAAAACCAATGCCTTAAGGAGTACAACTTACCAAATGGAAAAGAAAGTAAAAAAGTTAATTGAGGAAGCCAACTTATTAAAAGTTAGAATTGGGCAGGTGGAAGCTAATAATTCTATGAGACATCAAGAATCAATCAAAAAAATTCTAAAGAATAAAAAAATAGAAGAAAATAAAAAAATAACTCAAGTGAAATAACTGGAAATAACAGTCTCTCCTGGAAAATACATCCAGGAGAGACAATATCAGACTTCCTGGATTGCCATAATCAAAGTGAAGACCTGGACAACATTTTTCAAGAAAATGTCAAGGAAAATAGCCATGATGTCCTGGAACCACAGGGCAAAATAGGAATTGAAAGAATCCACCTATCTCTACAGGAAAGATGTCCCAAAACAAAAACTCCAAATAATATTATTGTCAAATTTAAGAATTATCAGGTCAAGGAAAAAATACTACTAGAGACCAGAAAGAAGCAATTCAAATATTGGCAAGTCACCATCAGGTTAGCACAGGACTTGGCAGCTGCAATATTAAAGGATCAAGGGTTATAGAACAAGATTTTCTGGAAGGAAAAGAAGCTAGAACTACAACCAAGAATATTTTAAATGGTAAAATTAAGCATAATACATCAAGGAAAAAAGGCCATTTAATGAAATAGAAGGATTTCAAGCCTTCAATAGGAGAAGCCCAGAATTAAACTAAAAATTTGGTTAGCTATAGCAATAAGAGAAGAAAAGGAAATCGACGAAATTAGAAAAGGCAATGAGGAAACAAAACCATCATTCTTTGCAGATATATTGATAAACTTAGAGAATCCTAGACATTCAACTAAAGAAAATTACTTAAAATAATTAACACCATTTACAAAGTTGCAGGATATAAAATAAGCCTACACAAATCATTAGCATTTCTTTATATGTCCAACGAAGACCACCAGTAGGAGAGAGAAATTTCTTCTAAAGTTAAGTATAGATAATACAAAATACTTTGGAGTCCACCTGCCAAGACAACCCCCAGAAATATATGAATACAATTACAAAATACTTTTCACACAAATAAAGTCAGATCTTAACAGTTGGAAATATATCAACTGCTCATGAGTAGGTCAAGTCAATATAAAAAATAATAATTGTATCTAAGTTAATCTACTTATTCAGTGTCATATCAATTAAGTTATCAAAAAATTATTTGATAAAGCCAGCAAAATAACAACAAAATTCATCTGGGGGGGGCGGCTAGGTGGCATAGTGGATAAAGCACAGCCTTGGAGTCAGGAGGACCTGGGTTCAAATCCAGCCTCAGACACTTAATAATTACCTAGCTGTGGCCTTGGACAAGCCACTTAACCCCATTTGCCTTGCAAAAAACTAAAAAAAAATTCATCTGGGACAACAAAAGTTCAAGAATATCGGGAGAATTAATGAAAAAAATTTCCAAGAAGATGGCCTAGCAATACCAGACTTCTAAACTATTTTATAAAATAGTAATTACCAAAACTATCTGGTACTGGCTAGGAATAGAGGTATAGATTAGTGGAATAGATTAGATGTAAAAGACACATTAGTCAGTAATCATAGGAACTTAGTGTTTGATAAACCCAAAGATTCCAGATTTGGGGATAAGAACTCCCTATTTAACAAAATTATTGGGAAAATTGGAAAACAATAGGACACAAACTAGGTATAAACCAACATCTCACACAGTGTACCAAAATAAGGTTAAAATGTGTGCATGATATAGACATAAAGGGTGATACCATAAATAAATTATAAAAACAAGGAATAGCATATTTGTCAGATCTGATGAGGAGAGGAATAATTCACGATCAAATAAAAGATAAAGAACATTATGAAATACAAAATAGATAATTTTGATTATATTAAATTAAAACTTTTGTACAAACAAAACCAGTCCAACCAAGATTAGAAAGAAAGATAGGAAGCTATCTTTACAGTGAGATTTTCTGATAAAGGCCTCATCACTCAAATATAAAGAGAAATGAGTTAAATTTATAAGGCTACAAGTCATTCCCCAAATGATAAATAGTCAAAGGATATGAACAGGCAGTTTACAGATAAAGAAATCAAAGTTATCCACCTTTTGACATATGAAGAATTGCTCTAAATCACTCTTGATTAGAGAAATGCAAATTAAAATAATTCTGAAATACCACCTCACACTCTATCAGATTGGCTAATATGACCAAAAAAAAGGTAAAATATAAATGTTAGAGAGGATGTGAAGCTATTAGAATACTAATGCACTATTGGTGAGTTGATCCATGGTAATTTGGAACCATGCCCAAAGGACAACCAAATTGTGCATACCCACTGATCCAGAAATTCTATTATTAGGGCTGTATCCCAAAGAGATATAAAAAAGGGGAAAAAGATTTACATGTGCAAAAATATTTATAGAAACCTATAGAAGAAACTATAGTTTCATGGTGACAAAATATTGGCAATTGAGGGGAAACCCATCAATTGGAACAAACTGTGGTATATGAATGTAATGGAATATTACTGTGCAATAAGAAATAATGAACAGGTAGATTTCAGAAAAACCTGGAAAGACTTGTATAAATTGATACAAAGTTAAGGGAGCAGAATTAGGAAAAATGTACACAGTATTAGCAATGTTGTGTGATCATCAGCTATGAATGATTCAAATATTCTCAGCAACACTATGATCCATGACAAGTGCAAAAGACTCATGAGGGAAAATGCTACCCATATCCAGGTAAAGAACTAATGAATTTTTTCAATTATTTTATTCTTATTCATATTTTTTTCTTTGATGTTTCCTCTTCTACAACTGATACTAATATGGAAACATATTTTACATGACAACACGTGTATAAACTATGTCAAACTGCCTAATATTTTCAGAAGAGGGAAAAAAGAGAAGGGAGGAAAAGGGAAAGGAAAATGAATGGTAAACACAACATGATTAATATGTATGTTTAGTATGGTTATACATGTATAGCTTAGATCACTTTCTGTTGGGGGGATAAAAGGGAAGGAAGGGAAAAAATGTAAAACTCAAAACCTTGCAAAAATAATAGTCGAAAACTACCATTGCATAGGAAAAATAAATAAATAAAATATTTTTAAAAAAATAAATGCTAAAAATTTTCTTGGCATGTAATTGGGGAAAAAATAAAATGCTATTAAAAAAATAAACCAAATGTAGCATAGAGCAAACTAAGAAAACATTCATTTCAGATAATATTTTGATGTTCTAGTTTTATTTTATGAATTCTTGATTCAATAATATTATGACATTCAGTAAGCAGTCATTGTGTTCAGAGCTCTGAACTATGTACTAGGAGAAACAACAAAGGTTAAAAAAATAAAAAGGCATGTTTCCCTCCTTGAAAATAAAATCTCATCTCTGTTACAATATGTAAATACATTCCCAGTTTAAGCTGTTCATCCAGGTATCTTAAAACATTTTTGAAAACATAAAAAATGTGGTTTTCATTTCTTTAAAAGGAAAAGGGGCATAGAGACAATCTGATTTTTTTATTAGGAACTCTAAAGTGAGAAAATTCCCCTCTACTGAGATTGGAACCTTCTCTGCAATTTAAAGTCTTAAAAAATGCCTACAGTATTTGCCTGCCACCATATATTGAATGTGGGTCAGAATTGGAACTGCAAACTAAGTCTTTCTGGCTCAATGGTTAGCTTTCCAGTCATTATCCTCTCTTTATACTGCCTCTCTTAAAAAAAAATAAATAAATTCTCAATTCGTCCCTTATAATTTCAGTTTATGCTTTTTTGAAATCCTTTTAATCTCTTTACAACTATGACTTAGTCCTCATCCCCCATTAGAATGTGAACTCCTTGAGGGCAGGAACCATTTTTTGCCCTTTTTGTATCCCTAGCACACAGTATCTGACACATAGTAAGGGCTTAATAAATGTTTGTTAACTGACTGAGCTAGTTCCCTAGTACAACTTGGGTAGAAAGCCTTTAGGCAATCATTTATCCTTAGCTGCCTGAGAAAAAGAATATGGCCCATGGGACCAGCAAGGAGACCAGAAATCTAGATTTCATAACCAACTGAAAAATAGGGAGTGCCAGAAGTCTGGCTTCCTGCCTACCTACAAACTCTCCCCCATACAAAGTGACCCCACAGCCTTCTTAGATCCCAGTGCCCTCAGAGAAGATTAAGTGAGTGTACAAATATGTCAGAAGAGAAGGTCAATGGAGACAAATGTAAAATGTTGCCTATAAATGCAAAGGTGAAAACTGGGGAAATGGGGAGCCTAGGGCTACCAGAGACCAGTGAGAAAAGAGAGTGTCAAGAGATTGACCTTCTGCTCCATCTAAAACTAATCTTCCAGGTCATTGACGTATGACTGCTTCAAAGAGCCAGACAAGACATTTCCACAATGGGAAAAATGATGAAAGTTCCCTTCTGGGCAAGAACAGATAGAATTAAAATAATGATCCTCCCTCTTGAATCACTTTTATTGTGACTGGCCACTAATTCACTCTACTGAATAGTACCAGTTATTTTGGGGGGGGGGGGAGAAGAAGGGAAGTTAATCTAGAGAAAAAACAAACAAGAGATTTGCCCACACATATATGTGTGTGATAACATTCTGCCCAGCCACCTTAGTTGTACAGAATTTAAGACAGAAAAGTCTTTCAATCTCAAAGGATCTTAGTTTCAAAATGGAAAGGAACTTTAGAGGCCTCTAATGCAACCCTTTCATTTTACTGATGAAGAAAATAAGACCCAAAAATGTCAAAGATATGCCTAAGGTCATATAGACAATAAATGGTTTAGTTGGGTCCTTTGACTCTGAACTCAACATTCCTCCACCCCTTGTCCTGTTCTCTGACCATAGAGTTGACCTCATCTGATACCTTCTTTTTACAGGTCAAGAAAGTACATGCTGAAGAAGTGGGTGTTTTGTCCAAGGATACACAGAAATAAAATAACAAAGTTCAGATTTCAGCATACAGTTAAAAAACTATTACTTTTGGCACCACATCATGTACCACCTCCTATCTTCCAATGTTATTGTTATACATTCTAGATTCAAACATTTACAACATCCTATTCCAGATCTCAGAACTTAGAATGCTCCCTGACATATGTCCTTAGTGGAACAAGGATAAGAATAAATGAGAAGAAAGAGATGGAAAGAACTTGGTGGGGTATGCAAAAATAAGACATGAAGATAACTAATACTGAATTCCAACAGCAGTCTCCTAATGCCCCTGTATAATTTTTCTCTCTCCCATTCCAACATACCCTGTAGTCACATATGCCCTACAGAAAGCCACCACACACATGCACACATGCACACACATATATGTATGTGTGTATGTATGTATGTATGCATGAGGAAATCATGGATGGGCAGTATTGATCACAAATTATTTACAGGATGAGTTCCAGGCCCCACCCCTTTTTTTGGGTGGGGGGACATTGCCTGATTAGAGCAACAGTAATAAATGTTTTATTGTTTTGTGGTGCTAAAGAACATTTCCAAATTGGGTTCCTGCAGAAATTCATTCAAAGATGGCCCCATTTCTGGCTCCCATTATGACTAACTTTCTGTGAAGCACAATCATCTTAAGAATACTCCACTGGAGAAATGGACTCACAGATATCTTTAAAGCTGTAATTCCATGTCAAGGCAGTAATTCTCTTCTCAATCCCAGAAGAGACCCAATGTAACAGGTCAGAGGAAAATGCGTGAGGGAGTACTAGCACTTTTTTCCTTCTGTGAAACCTACACCTTCCTGGGGAGAAGGGCTAATCATCCACTCTCTCTAACAACCTGGAATCATCAAGCTGCATGAACAAGCCAATAACCCCACAGGTGGAGATGCAATGGCTATTTAGAGGAAAGCTCTGTCTCCCAGCAAGCAGGCAAGGCTATGAAGAGTCTGGCTTACCAGGTTGGACAAGCCACTCCCCTCTACATTCAAGACAAGCAAGTCAATACCTTTCATGTGCTTTGCATTCTATTAGGTATTGAGGTTACAAAAAGAAAAATGAAACTCCTGGGTGTGGGGGAGGCTGTACCACATATAAAAAAAGATGATAGATTAATAGATGGATAGCTGGATAGACAGAGATAGACAGATAAAATAGTATAATATGAGGGAATCTCTGGGGCAAGACAGTACTAATGCATAGGAGAAGCAGGAGGAAAGGAAGTAACATTTAAACTAAACCTTGGAGGAATCTAGAGCTTCCAAGAGGCAAAGGTGAGGAGCAAGAGTATTTCAGACACTGGGGAACAGCCTATGCAAAGATATGGTGGTGGAAGATTAAATGCCAAGATCAGGAAACAACAAATAGGTCAATTTGATTAGAGCATAGATTATGTAAAAGGGGTAAGTAACTGTGTGAACTGCTTGAAAAGACAGGTTGGAATGAGATTGTGGAGAGCTTTAAATGCCAGTTAGTAGAGTTTGCATTTTATCCCACAGGGATATTTGGGTATAGGCTGGAATGAGATCTGACTTGTTATAAAATATTTATTGACTTTTTAACTTTGCTAAATAAAGTACCTTTCCTGGATAAAGACTATCTAAAGTTATTTCTGCATGAAAGAAAACTTGGTTCATTTATTATCCTTTCTGAAAGGAAGTTCTAAGATACTTTCTCTACAGAGAAAGAAGCAAAACTTTGATCTCAGGTACTGGGCCTTCTCATAGAAAAATCATGTTTCTGACCCAATAACTGAAGCTCACTCTCTTTGAGGTGTTTTTTTTTTCCATTAATAGGGATTTTTTTATAAAATAGAAACTCACATATTATTTTTTTACAAGGCAAATGGAGTTAAGTGGCTTGCCCCAGGCCACACAACTAGGTAATTATTAAGTGTCTAAGATCAGATTTGAACCCAGGTACTCCTGACTCCAGGGCCGGTGCTTTATCCACTATGCCACCTAGCTGCCCCAAAACTCACATATTCTTTAAAGGTGCTTGCCTCTCGAGGAAGGCACAGGTGATGTCCAGCTCAGAGCTCAAAGGAAAAAGGCATCTCCTATACCTAAGGGGGTCTTCTAGGTACTCCCAATGGCAAGTGACATTACATTAATTTATTCTATCTATAACACAACAAAACCTCCATCATAAGTCTGTCAATTAATCAAAAGATTTCAGTCTAACATTTGACACAGAAAAAGCCAAATGGATGAAAAATGTCTATGACCAAAGAGTTATTAAAAATTGATTTGGGCTAGTCTGTGTACTGGAGAACCATTTGAGATGAGCAAAGAAGTAAAAAGATAAAAGGGCTCAGATTGTAGTGGGTAGGAAGCTAGCCTTAGAGTCAGGATGACTTGCCTTTAAGCACCATTTCTGTCACTTACTAGCCATATTTCTCTGGGGAAGTAACAACTTCTCAATGCCCCAGCAATATTTCTAAAATTCACTAAAGTTGCAGAGTTCAGATCTACATTGGCAAAAGGGAGTTTCCTCATTACAAGTTCATTATAATGATGAACTCCCAGGTCTGGTTCAAAAAGAAAAAAACCATAGAATCTTATAGAATCTTGGAGCTAGAAGAGGCCCTCAGAGACCCACTTTGGACCTGAACAAGAATTGTCTTGTAGTATCTCTATGTGTTCATCAGGCCACAACAAGATCTCTAGTGATGGAGAACTTACTACCTCCCAAAGGACTCCCTTTACTTTGGGATGTCTCTAATTACTGATGGATGCCCCTAATTGCCAGGGAATTTATCTTTACATGAAGCCCGGATCTGCTCCCTCAGTTGAGTCTAGCAAAGACATCTTAAATAGGAAAAGAAAAAAATCTTTTATCTATAAGGGAAAAGAGAGACTCAGAAAAAGAATAGGACCACTGCTCAGTAGGGATGCAGGTCTAATAACCAATAATGGAGAGAAGTCTGAATTGTCAATCTATAACTTTGGTTTTTTTTTTTCTGCCAAGGAAAATCATCTCTGGACTGAAAAGAATAGAACACAATATGTTGAACATGATCTGACCAGGGCAGAGCACAGAGGGACCATTATTGTATTATTCTTGAATGTTCTTTAGATAACATGACATAGTGAATAGAGGTCCACCTTGGAGACATAATGACTGGGTTCAAATCCTTCCCCTGACCTATACTAACTGGAGACAGCAGCCATTTAATCTCTCCTTATCCAGGAAGGTCTATGTAGTTATAAACTGTTCATTAATTTCTGATCTGAATCCATGAAGGGAGTCTTCACAATGTAAAGTCCCTTGTACAAATGAAATCACAGGATCAGATGAAAAAAAAATACAGTCAAGATATATACATAATAAACCAATTTTATAAAAATAAGTTGGAGTAGTTGTGGATAAATAGAATTTGATCTGAAAAATAGCTCACAGTTCCATTAGACTGAATATCAGTGTAAATTAACAGTGTGATATAGGAACCCCACAAAATGAATATTATAGTAAGAGACACAATGTCCAGAATTAGGAAGATACTAGTTCTACCTTGCTCTAAACTGTTCTTAAAATATCTGGAGTATTATTGTTTAATTATCATTGCTACATTTTAATAAACTATAAATAAATTGGAAAATGTACAGAGAAGTGAAACCAGAGTTATAAAGGATCTGAAGATCATGCCATTTAAGGATAAGTCAATGAAATTAGGAATATTTATCCTGGAGAAGAGAAGATTTGGAAGAAGGATGACTTGTTGACCATCTTCATATATTTGAAGGGCAATCATATGGAAAAATGCTTCAATTTATACTTGGTTCCAAAGATTATATTTCAGAGAAATATGTGAAAGTTGCCAAGAGGAAGGTTTGCATTTCCTATAAAGAAAAACATCTCTTATAATCAGAGATGACCAAAATTAACACAGGCTCCTCCAGGAGCTAATGGGATCCCTCTCACTAAAGGTCCTCTGGAATAACCTGGATGATCACTTTCTGGGGAAGTTTGGGAGGAATTCTTTTCAATGACTTCTAAAGTCTTTTCCAACTCTTAGGGTCTGAGGCTCTGTGATCTATGTTGTTATCATAAACCTACTGAAGTGTTAAAATGGATGCTGGGGTATGGTAAAATCTCTGAGTGCACCCTTTATTTTGAGTTCTAGAATAAAAATAGCTCACAATTATTCAGAGTTTACTATGTGCCAGGCACTTTGTTTTACAAATATTATCTCATTTGGTCCTCATAATAGCTGTGAGAAGTGAATGTTATTAATATCATTCCCATTGTATAGTTGGGGAAACTGAGGCAGACTGAGGTTAAGTGACTTGACCAGGGTTATATCGCTAGTAAGGATCTGAAACTGGATTTGAACTCAGGTCTTTCTGATTTCAGGCACAACACTCTCTCCACTATAACCCATAGTTGCGAGAAGGTTATGCAAGCAAAACAAAAACTTGAGAAGGTTAAAAATTGCTAGGCATAGGCCTTGAAATGGAAATTATCTCTGTTGTCAAAGTACTAGACTAGTCAAATTCAGAAAGACTCAACACGAGAAGTCTGGTCACCAGGTGATGAATTAGGGTATTGGGGTGAAGGGAGATACAGTCATTTAGTAAGGCTATCCTCAAGAGTTAGGAGGGAGTATAATTAGATATACAGTATTATTAGAGAGACTACCTATTTAAGTAGAAAGAGGGTTTGGTCTGATAACAGGAAAAATTGGGTTGAAATTCTGCCTTAGATTTTTATTCATCTTAGACATTTATTACCTTTGTGACCCTGTGCAAGTCACTTAACTTCTCTGTTCTTCAGTTTCCTTTTCTGTAAAATGAGGGAATTGAACTAGATAGACTCTTAAGGTCTCTTCTAACCCTAAAACTATGCCCTAAACAATCATGGCTCTTTTGAATTATTAATGTAACCATATGGTATCATTTGCATTCTCTCCTGTTTCCTCTTGTGACCTAAGAAAGCCTAGAATTAGAAGGGCAGGCTGTGATCTGGGAAGTCATGAAATTATATGTATTAAAGTCTTAAACTTGGGCTCATTATCATTGACTGTTGCCCACCAAGTGAATCAGTTTAAGTTTGCTCCATAATAAAATCTGGGAAATATTTTATGTCTGATCTCCCCTGGCAGTCAGAGATGAGAGACAGGTTAGAAGCAGCCCATATAAAGTCAGACTTTTTTCATCATGTTGATTAGTTTTGTTCAAATGACTTTTTTCTAATTTTATTCTTTGTTTTAAGGTATAAGGGTATGTGGAGAGGAGGGGATATAATGGAAAATGTAAGTGATCTAAAAATAGAAGATATCAATAAAATGTATTTTTTAAAAGAAATTATGCCTGGATAATAGAGGGAAATAATTGGTTGGACCCTTTGACCTCAATTTTTCCTATTCCCAGGACCTCCCAATATGCTTTATGTGCATAGAGATTATGGTCACTAGCCAGAGAGATTCCACGGTGGGTTACAGAAGGTAGTGGAGAGAAGTCGGGTTTTTTGTTTTGTTTTATATTTTTGCATTAGAAGGAACACTAGCAAGGCAGGTTGAAAGAACACTACATCTTAGAGGAAAGCAACAGTCTTCTATGAAGTAGTATTTAAAGAAAGGTTGAGGGCTTGAAACAGGGAGTCAGATGGAGCTCTGTTAGTGACCTGGGTGGAAAAATCAGACTCCTGCTTCCTCAGCAGGAAGAAATGGGAATGAAGACTAGGAAGTAGTTGAATTCAATGGCAAAATGTGGCTAAGTGTATGAGTGAGAAAAGACTCGACTTGATTTGCTCTGTCAGAAGTCTGGAAACTGAGACATGGGAAACAGGGACATTGATTCTTTGATATTCTTTCTTTCATCCCTCCTTCCATCTCTTCTTTCTTTCCTTCCTTCCATTCTCCCTTCCACCTTTCCTCTCTTCCTTCCTGCTTTCCTTCCTTTCTCCTTGCTTTCATTTTTAGTCTTCTGATCAACTACTCCACTTCTCCTCTTGGAGGCCCCACCCTTATCCTTTGTTTTCTCTCCCCCCAACCAGACTGAGATCTTATAGGGGAAGCTCTAGCTCCCTTCCCCTTCTATCCTTATAGAACTGGAAGCCTTGAAAATAAATAAATATGTCCCTAAAATAAATTAAGCAGTGAGCCCAATAATTAGAAATAATCACAGACATTTATAGTACCATAAAATTTTCAAAGCGCTTCCCATATATTATCTCTTTTAAGTCTCATAACAATGCTGTGAAGTAGTTTCTATAGATATCACTATCTCCATTTAACCTATGTGGAAAAGGCAGTTTCCAAAGGTTATGTTAAGTGACAGGCAAGATTTGCCCAGTCTAACACCTACCTATTCACTATATCCCCAAACCAACAATGGGCTAGAGGAGAGATGGAATGTCCTCTGCCTCTGATTCCTGTTGCCTACTTATGTTTCATCTGGATTGATTCATGTGGATTCCTATAACTGTTCTTCCATCATACTATTTTTGGACTTTGTGCATTCCATAGAGGCTAAGCCACTTGAGAGCAGGGGTTATTTCATTTTTCATCATTACATCCCAACTATTAGGTATAGAACAGGGCACCTATGCAATACCTTAATGGCTATTTTTAATTGAATTGAATTGACAGAATTGTAATATAAAAATAAAGCTAAAATTGAAATGCTGAACTTGTTATAAGGGGAGCTCTATCAAGTTGAGTGGAACTAGGTGGCACTTTGAATAGAGGAATGGACTTGGAATCAGGGAGAACTGATTTTGATTCCTTCCTCATACACTTTACTAGCTGCCTATCCCTGAACAAATCACCTACCCTTTCTGTCCCTCAATTTCTTATTCTGGAAAATGAGAACCTTGAGCAAAATCTATGACTTGAGTTGAATTTGGGAGTGGTAGAAGGGGGCAAGTCTGGAAGGAGCAGAGAATAAAGGAAGACACCATTTAATGCAGGATTAGTGAATGATTAAGATTCCATACATCAAATGTTTTTGGAAAGGATTCATTTGGCTGAGCAGGTTGAGGCTCCATCTCTCAGAAAGCAGGTGTCCTTTTTCTACAGGCTTCTTACCAAATGACTGTTATATTTATAAATGTTCTGACACTGGTAGGATCATGAAATTTAGAACTAGAAGGAACCTTAGAAATATTTGAATTGAATATTTTACAGATGACAAAACTCAGACTTAAAGAAGATGAAGGTCACACAGTTTCAGCCAAGACTTGAATCTAGTATTCTATTATTCACTGGTTGTAGCATTATGCAATGGAAAGATTACTGAACTTAGACATCTGAACTTGGAATCATGGTACCTGAGCTTGAATTGCAACTCTACCAGTTATGTAGACTATGTGACTTTGGTCAAGTCACTTAACCTCTATGTGAATCAGGTTCCTATTTTTTGTTGTTGAAAGTAACATGATTAAGGTCAGCTAGGTGGAACAGGGGACAAGTAGGTGGTGCCATGGATAGAGCACCAGCCCTGGAGTCAGAAGGACCAGACTTCAAATCTGACCTGAGATGCTTAATTCTTGCTTAGCTGTGTGAGACCTTGGGCAAGTCACTTAACCCCATTGTTTTGCAAAAACAAAAAGAAAAAGAAAGAAACATGATCTAGGAGTCAAAGAACAAGAGGTCAAAAAACCTAGAGGACCTGGGTTCATGACTAACCTCTGACAAGTACTGGTTGTGTAACCCTAAGCAAGAAACTTAATCTTCCAATCCTCTAAGCAACTTTCTACAATATAAATTGCAGGAGATGACTATGTTCATTGGTAGAGAAAATTTCCTAATCTGGGAATCCCCAAACCAATGAAATCATAGATCTACCTCCTATCTTGACTCTACTACTTAGGTACATGTGTTCTATTTGACTGGGTTTACAGGTGGAAAGCTCTAATTATATAGCAGAAAGAGATAAAATAATAAAGCCTAGAACACAAAAAAGAGGAATATAGAGCCAGAGGCTTAGGATTTAAATCTTGCCTTTGATCCTAATTCCTTGTATAACCTCATGCAAATCCCGTCTGCAAGCCTCAGCTTCCTCATGGGGATTGGACTAGATGATGTCTAAGATTACCTCTAAGCTCTAAATGCCAAGACCCTCTAAACATGATGGAATCAATTCATGAGAAGCTATAAAAAAAGAGAATTACCATTTCAGTTCTGGGATAAATGTTTTAACTGCAACAATAACTTCTAATTGAACATTTAATAAAAAAATCACTATATGAGAGATTGAATTACTAAGAAAATAAAATCATAAATGCAGACCCAACTAGACCAATGATGGCACTAGGCAGCTTTCTCTTGCATGGTGAATCACTCACACAGCTTCAGTGTAGCTGCACTGATATGAAAAATCCCTTGACTGAGCCTCTAAGAGGTTTGCAGTGAAGAAGTTTCCAATAAAAGAAATATAATAGCAAGTCTCTGAGCCTTGGATCTGCTTATAGATAGGAACTGTCAGGGTAGCTAGGTGGTGCAGTGGATAGAGCACTAGCCCTGGAGTCAGGAGGACCTGAGTTTAAATCCACCCTCAGACACTTAATAATTACCCAGCTGGGTGATCTTGGACATATTACTTAACCCTACTGCCTTGCCAAAAAGAAAGAGCTTTATATAGGAATTGTCTATATTCCAAAAAGGGTAACAAAATTTTGGTTCCAAGGATTTCTGGAACTTTGCAGTCACCCCAATAAACCTATGTGTCTTTGCGATTCTCATCCCTCTTACATCAAGTTTCTTTAGCGTTCATAGCACCTGACAGACATAACTTAAAATAAGATAATTTTCAATCCTTACTCTCAAAACTGATTGTAGTTTTTTGGGGTGTTTCAGAAGAATTTTGGTGGGGTGGAGTACATTTATTTTAAGCACAACATATTTTCTCATATTCCATACCTAAAGCTTGATGATGGGATGAAAATGTATTCATTTGCAAAAGAGATATTTTTTTTTCCTAATTTGATGAGAGATGATTGGATGGAATCTCCATCCATCTTACTCTATTGCAAGGACCTTTTTTTTCTGCAGATTTCCTTTGAATGTTGATTCAAAGGTTGGGAATCAGTGAGTGAAATACTTCATTATTCTTCCATTAGGCAAAAACATACTGTTGTGAAAAGAATTCCAACATAGAAATTTTTATTCTGGCACAGATTGGTTGTGTGACCTTAAGCAAATGCATTTCCCTCAAGGGGTCTCAATTTCCTTATCTATGATATGAGGGGATTGATGATCTCTAAGGTATAATCCATCTCCAATATTTTATGATACCATTGTTTCAGATCTCAGTTCTTACTTTAAAAAAAATACATGGATAACTTTAGTTTTCAAATCACCCTTTTCCAATATAATCCCCTGTCCCCAAAAGCCATTCTTGTAACTTAGAATAAGAGAAAGAGAAATTTTTAACAAAGCAAAATTAACCATTACTTAGATCAAGTCTGATTATCTACTCTTTTATTCCCTTCTCCCCATCCTACCCCCCACCTCTACAAAGCTGGAAAGTAGGTGAATTCTTTACAAAACACTCAGTTCTGATTTGTATTGCCATTATTCCTTCCATTTATACTATTGCAGTCATTGTTTTCTTAATTCTGTTTATTTCCCTTTGGCATAAAGCTTCCTATAACTCCTTATATTCTTTGTATTCATCATTTCTTATGACACAGTATTATTCAATTATATTCACATAACCACAGTCTGTTTAATCATATTCTGATGGATGGGCATCTACTTTGTTTCCAGCTGTTATAAATAATTTGGTGTATATGGACCTTTCTTTCTATATTTGACTTCCTTTGAGTTTATGTCTAGCAGTGGGATCTCTAGGTCAAAAGTGATGAACATTTTAATCATTTTCTTAGCTTAATTCCAAATTGCTTTCCATAATAGTTGGACCAAATTAGAACTCCACCAATGGTGTTATTAGAGACAGCTCTCCTCCCACACTGACTCTTCCCTTCTTTTATCATCTTCTCCAATTTACTAGATATGAGGTAAAACCTCAGGGTTGTTTTGATTTATGTTTTTCTTATTAGCAATTTGGAACTATCTTTCATATAGTTGTTAATAGTTTGCATAAAACTAATAGCTTGCAATTCTTCTTTTGAGAACTGTTTGCTGATACTCCATTTCTAATACCTTCCAATTTGCCTGCGGTCAGGAATATGGTTACAGTTGCATGAATCATTTAGATAGAAAGTTGGGTTGGAGACCTGAATTGACTCCAAAATTGCTGCAGCCCTCCCCTCTACTTGGCATTTACCAAAGTGACCAGAGATGTATCATTGAATACTCACATCAAGGAGATCAAAGATCCATTGAAGTATAATAGCTGACATTTATATAGAACTTTCAAGTTTACAAAGTACTTTCACACATCATTTCATTTGATCTTCATAACAGTTCTGTCCAAGAGGTAGTGAGGTATAATTATCCCCATTTTACAGATGAGGAAACTGAAACTTTGAAAAGTCAAAGGTTTGTCTAAAATTACACTTTATTAATTAATTTTAAAATTATTTTGTAAACACTTATTATGTGATATGCTAACCACTTGGAATACAAAGAAACAATCAAGGCAGTCCCTGGGCCAGAGGAGCTCACATTTTATTTGAGGGACACAACAAATATAGGAAATATCACTGTAGGGATAGATGGAGAGGTCTGTTGGCCACTAGGATTCACACAAGTTAGATGGTAATTCCTTGGGAGTCTGGAGGACATTGTCTCAAGGTAGATGGAAAGTCCAAATGGTCTTTCCTTTTGTCTGTCACACAGAATGTCAAAGGGCCAAAGCCAGGCCAAAAATTAATGAACAAGGAAAATTGTGGGTTTACAACCCGTAAATCTATAAGAAGAGAAGACAAAAATGTAGACATTCCCAGGCCTAATAGAAGGAGGTAGGGTTAGCTGATTCAAGGTTTCCTCCTAGCGTGGTGATTCTTTAAGTCTCCATTCATAGCCAGGTTCAGTTGGACACTAGGATCACATGGGTTTGGTCTGGGGGTTAGACTCCTTAACTGCTCAGCTGTACTGTTGGGGCTGAAGGGGTTCCTCTGCCAATCAATTCAATATATAGATACAGCCCATTTATATCAAAGAATTAACCAACCTTAATAGTTTAGGATTATGGATTTATGATTGAAAGAGACATCCAGTCAGTCAGTGAGTTAGCCAACATTAGTACTTCCAATGTGTCCAGCATCCCTCTAACCTTACAGATGTCAATATAGCCACAGCTAAATGGCAGCAGGGACAGAAACTACCTAGAAAAGCTCCTTCAGTGCTATATAAACAACATGAGAGAAATATATCTTGCTCCTGTATTTGTTGAAATTTTCCCACGTGTTTTCTGTGTTTAAAATTTCCAGGAACCTCAAACTAGAAATCTCAAGTCTGCTTTGGATAAATGTCAGAAGGTAGTAATAGAAACCACATTTGAACTCTGGCTCTCTTGCTCTTCCTATGGCACCATGTTGTCTTTGAGGCTTTTCGAAGAAGTCTTTATAATTCAATTCAATAAACATTGTCTCAGGCATTGTGCTAAAAATCTGGGGATACAAAACGAGGCCCCACCTTCAAGGAGTTTACTATCTAATATCCTGGTAGTTTCTGGCACAATATTCCAAATCCATAGCCATCCCCTTCCTCTTCACCATTTCATGGCAAATGAACCCCATCCTAGCTCCTCTTAGTACCCAAGTGTCTAGTCAATAAAACAGACTCAAGACAAGTGCATTACTATTCATAGACATACACATTCAAGTTACCCAAGAAGAAGTCCCTCTCAGGGATCTTTTCTAACTGTTGAAGGAGGGATGATGAATTCCCCCCAAAGTCTTTTAATGTCCATTGGGTCCCAGAGAGAGTTCTGACCTTTAAACAGAAGCCTGTGTTGGTCTCAATACCTGCCCCTGGTGACATGGGATAAAGGGGAAGTTAATGCGAGAATCTGTATCAACTCAGGTCTCCAAGTCACTGCAGGATACTCAAACGAAGAGATTGCTCTGGGCAAATACTTCAAACTGGCTGTAAGCGATTCAGCAGCACTCTACTGACTAAAAGCTATTTTTGTTCCCTTTTATTCCTGTTCCAGCTCATGCTTGGATACAGGTTGGAGGTGAGTAGCTGGGCTCCATTTCTATCAAGAGAAGGGGGGAGGGAGGGATGGACCATAGCAGGAGAGAATAATACTGGGAAGAAACTTCCCAATTATTAAAATTATGAGACCCCTTTGCCAAAGGAGTTTGTGCAGGGAAGAAAATTGAAAACTAATTGCTTGGTTTGAATTAAATATAGTCCTAATTGAAAGAAAAGGAACAGGATGACCTCTCAGGGTTCCTTTTAGTCATATGCTATCCAAAATGTTGTTATGGTCAAAAATAAAACAACAAAAACCCCACTAAGTGATCAGCAGGGTCTTCAGTGGGCAAATAAAATGTCTTATATTTCAGTGTGGCATAGAGTCAGAATGTTAGGTTTGGAAACAGAAAATCTGGTGCCAGCCCTCTGTGTGACATTGAGTAAGTCCCTTCACTTCTCTAAGTCTGAGGTAAAATTATGGAGTTGGGAACCTCAAAGGTAACTACTAGATCTGAAAAGTTACAACACTGCCATTTCTAGGAGCCCAGGATATCAAGGCACGTTCATCTCTTTTATTCAATTTGATCTTTTCCATGGCCCTGTGAGGTCATTAGGAGCTGGTGGCCAGGGAAGAGTTTTTGGTCGGGGGCATCATAGGGATTGCAAATAGAGATTTAAGCAATACGTTTTTCATACCCTTTCCAATTTCAATGGAAGCATTGATTTGATTACTATTCCCAGAACAAAAGGCATGAAAGGGAGAAGAGGAGAGGAAGCTATACTTGTGGGCAGAGGCTTGGATGAGCCATGGTTTCCTGGTGGATGACTGGATGGGTCATGAAACATGGTCAGCTAGATAGTGTTACAGTTGAGTTTGAACTTGCTCACCAATAGGCATGGGTTAATCCACAGGCCTGTAGAAAACAAACTGGAGACAGAGACAAAGACAAGAGGGTGGCTGGGAGAGAATACTTAGAAAAGTTCCTTGAGTGTCCTATAAATAACAGTTGACTGTTCAAATGAGGGCAGAAAAATACCTTGGCAGTATATTTGTAGAAGATTTCCTGCATGTTTTCTGTGTGGATTAAAGCATTTCCAGGAGCTTGAAATTGGAAATCTCAAGTCTGCTTTGGATAAATGTCAAGTCCTTTAGTGGAGGCCAATCACACAGACAGACTTGGCTGGGGAGGGGATGGGGAAGAAGGAGGAAGGAAGGGAAGACTGAGAAGACAGGTGCTGTGGGCCTACCACTGATGATTTTTCTGTCCTGGGGCCACCTGGAAATGGCAGCCATCCTCCTTCTTCAAGCAGCCACCTCCCACCGAACCTCATAGTTTCATTAAATAAGCCTTGGGGAACTCCTATCAAACCAGCAAAATGCTCAAGCAAAAAAAGTCACCATAAAGCACTGGAAAGGAGTAGAGGTTCAGAGAGAGAGAAGAGATGTGCTTCTCCTTGTCATGCTCTTCCTCCTCCTCCTCCCAGGAATATACATCTATGTACACATGAATATACATATATCCATTCATATTTACATGTACCCTACACTTACTTACACACATGTGTATATACTTATGTGGACACACAAAAACATACACTCATCTGTAGCTATGCTTTTGTATATTGTACCCTAAATATTAGCATCTGCATTTCTGCCAGACTATAAGTTTTTCTTCATAGACCCTGTTCCCTCGAAACTTATCTCTCATCCATTGGCCCCATCCAACTGCTCTCTAACCCCACCTCAAATTTTTAAGGTCACAAGATTTTTAAACCTAGAAGGAATCCTCAAAACCATTCTAGGTCAGCCTGCTCCTCATTTTCAGGAAGCAGAAATTACTTGCCAAGTACCTTTGTTGAACTCCTACTGTACTGGATTAGCTATTATGTGTCTTCAGTACACTTATATAAGATCCTTGAGGACAAAAGTTGCCTTCTCTTTCTAGGAAGCTGAATTATACAAGGAATGGATACTGAATTTGGAGTCAAAAGGTCTGATTCCAGAACAGTAACAAGAGTAAGGTACCTGGAGAACACAGGGAGATCAAACTTAGAGGACATTAATAGCTCTTGTTCTTCCTTTGACAGTGTAAAAGCAAAAAGAGCTTAGCACCTAGTGAGTAAAAAAAATATATCAAAAATAGGAAGCAACCAGATGACAGGATGCTTGCCTTCTCCCACCCCACCACTCATGACCTCACATCCCACACTCCCAATTCCATCCTCCCACTCAAACAAGGATGCTCTTCTGTCACTTTCCCACAGAATAGTTAAAGGTATAACCCCAGGAGAAAAACTATTTAGGGCTTTCCCTGGTTGAATCTTGATTTCAATAGCTGTACTCCCTGCTTCCAGGTTCTTTCTTATGGAACTGATTTGACCATGGCTCTCTGCTCCTAAACCAGCTCAGTCCTCTGAATCTAGACTATTTTTTCCACCTCCATTTCAGCAGCTCCCCACGTTAAAAACGCCTCTGGCACTGCTGCTGCTCCTCTGATCATGAATGCTTTTCCTGATCCCTCATTTAAAGAAGTACCCATGCCAGGACAAGCTCACTCCTTTTTTTCACTTAATAGTATTTTTTCCCAATTACATGTAGTAGTAGTAGTTTTTAAGATTTTGAGTTCTAGATTTTTCTCTCTTCCCCCTTTCCCTCCCCAACTCCCCTAAACAGCAAATAAGCTGATTATAAGTTACAAATACAATCTTGTTAAACATATTTCCAGATTAGTCATCCAGCTCACTCCCAACCTCTGACTCTTTGGACTCCTTTTTTCCCTCAAGAGTACCTTCCCCCACATCTACCCCTTGCTTTTCAGCTCCATTTTATATGCTGGTTTCCCCATTAGAATATAAGCTCTTTAAGGAGAGGGCCTGCATACCACCTCCCCTCTTAACACCTGGCCTGAGCCATAAGAAGTTTCTGTCTCTCTTTGTCACTATATCTCTGTCTCTCTTTGATTCTGTCTCTCTCTCTGACTCTATCTTTGTCTCTCTCGCTCTCTTTCTTTCTCCCCTCTATCTGCCTCTAGGATAAAATACAAATTCTCCAACCTGGCATCTAAAGCCCTCTATAATCTGACTCCAATCAACCTTTACAAACATTTCACTTAACTCCTCTTTGCACACTCTATATTCCAGACAAAGTGGGCTACTAGCTGTTGCTCAAACCCATTTCCATGCCTTTGGACAGGCTATCTCTTATGCTAAGAATGTACTATTTCCTAGAGGATGTGTTATAATGGAAAGAGTCACACTGTGGAGTTAGAAGAACTGGATTTGAATCTTTCCTATTACATTTACTACCTGTGTGACCTGGAGAAAATCACTTAATTTCTCTAGGTCATAATTTCTTCATCTGTAGAATGAGGGAATTGTATTAGATGACCCCTGAGGTCCCTTTCCACTCAATATCTGGGATCTATATTGCTTAGCTTCCTTCAAGGTTCAGGTTAGGATCAACCTCTTATAAGAAGCCTTTCTTGATCTAATTAGTAGTTAGTGGTTATTCTCTTCTTGACTTGCCTTGTATTTATTTACTTTTCCATTTTGTATCTCCCCTCCCATAGGCACCCCCTCCCCAAAATCCTTAAGGACAGCAACTGTTTTTTGGTTGTTCTTATTCTTTGTTGGTTGTTCTTATTTTGTTTTTGTTGCTTTGCTTTTTCTTTGGACATTGATGGACAGTTAGGTGATACAGTGAATAGAATACAGGACCTGAGGACTCATCTCCCTGAGTTCAGATCTCAACAGACATTTACTAGCTTTGTGACCCTGGACAAGTCACTCAACTCTGTTTCAGTTTCCTCATCTGTAAAATGAGTTGGAGACAGAAATGGCAAATCACTTATGGTTCTTTGCCAAGATGTGGTCATAAAGACTGAAAAAAATTATTCAACATCCATTTTTTTTGGACATCCATTTTTTTCTGTGGGAATTTGTGAGAGAATATGTCCTAGGTTTGTGGGGTTTTTACTTTGTTGTTATACTATTCCAATAAATGTCTTTGATTTGCATTACTAATGTCTTCCAGATAACTCAAATTCATGGTTGGGGATTTGTGAGCCATAGGGAAGGGGAGGGGTATAAAAAAAACCACTTAAAAATATAGAGACACTCCTCTAGGCAAAAAAAAAAAAATGTTTATTTTGGCTTTTCTCCAGAAAAGGGCACACTCCAAGTCTCACAAAGGTAGTAAAGATCAAGGAGCTGCCCTGAATTGACAGCCAAACAACATTATATGGCCTAATGCAATCTCCTCCTGC